>NW_015094510.1:22662678-22875882 GCF_001431845.1 Calidris pugnax
CCGGGCCCGGTGTCACCCCCTTTCCTGCACGGCAGGTATCGGCCACTGGGGCCCAGGAGCTTGGGCTGCTGCTTCTGGGCCGTCAGCCCTGTCTTCTGCTCTTTGAAGCTGGCCTTAACTCTCTTTCACCCACAAAAACAAAAAAACAAACCACAAAACAAACCCAAAACATCTGATTTGTTTTGAGCTGGGCAGAAAAATTCTTCAACTAGGAAACCCAGCCCATGGCAGAGGGGTAGAAGTGTGTAACGAAGACAGCAAATACCTTTCATTTCATTGTAATTTCCCCCCTCTTCATTATTTTTTTAACAGTTATGTTTTAATTCCATTTTCTCTGTCCTGAAATCTTCCAGGGCTTTTCTCTCCGTTTCCTTTTTACACCAAACTATTACATTTTTGACACCAGCTTTTCGTCTAAACACAACTTTCAGCTTCATTGCAAAAAAAAAACCAAAACCAACCCTGATCTGGGACTACTAACCAACACAGAGTTCACTTGGAAGCAAGAAATAAAAATAGTGGGAAGATAAACTGCTCCCTCGCAGGCCTCGTGGGCAACTGGGAAGGGTGTAATCACTACCTTTTTCTTTTTCCACTGCGGGGTTATTTGTGTGTCTCCAGCTGCTTCTCAGCCCGCCTTTGCCTAGGCTGCTTTTGTCCAGCCAGCTGGGATTCTTTAACTTGCTGCTGATAGTGTTTAGAAGCTGAGTTAAGAGTCCTAAAGTAGCTCCCTGCTCAGCTTCCTGCGTTAAAACAGCGCAGCTGCTTTTCGGGCTCGGCCCAACGCCGCCGTTGAGCTGGGTTTCCCTTCGGAAGCAGGAGAAGGAGGAGCATGAGCCCTGCTCCTTCCAAGGGAAGAATGTTGCTTCACCCCCAGTAAGCTTAACGGCGCTATGGAAGTGTTAACCAGAAGCTAGGGCAGAGGCAGTGTGTGCCTCCGTCCCTGAACGAGCACTGCCATGCCACAGAAATTACTGTCGTTCAAAGAAGCCTGAGTGACTTGAGAGCTTCCTAGGGCTTTTGGTGCAGCCCTTAAATAAATACGACCTTTTAAAAGCCTTTTAACTGTTTATGGAGCTGGCCTGGGAAAGGGAGGAAGGAAATAGATCGTTTGCAGTTGAGGAAAGGAGAAATTGCTGGGCAGGAAGGCTTTAGTTAAACAAGGGGAGAGAATCTTGTTGGTTTTCTTCCATCAAAGACAATGGGTGTAACAGCTTTTGTGTTCACAGAATCACAGAATGGTATGGGGTTGGAAGGGACCTCTGGAGATCATCTAGTCCAACCTCCCTGCCACAGCAGGTCCACCTAGAGCAGATTGCACAGGAACTTGTCCCCCGGTGGGTTTTGAATGTCTCCAGAGATGGAGACCCCACCGCCTTCCTGGGCAGCCTATTCCAGTGCTCTGCCACCCTCAAAGTAAAGAAGTTCCCCCTCATATTTAGGTGGAACTTCTTATATTCAAGTTTGTGCCCATTTCTTCTTGTCCTGTCCCTGGGCACCACTGAAAAAAAGACTGGTCCCATCCTCCTGACACCCTCCCTTTAAGTATTTATAAGCATCGATCAGATCCCCCCTCAGCCTTCTCCTGTCTAGACTAAAAAGACCCAAGTCCCTCAGCCTTTCTTCATAAGAGATGCTCCAGGCCCTTTTCAGTGATGATGGGGTGCCAGTTGTTTAGCTCTGGCAGGTAGCATGGCAGGTGTACCATCTCCAGAATACCCTTTGGGTGCTCTCGTCTTGAGCCAGGAGTTAATGTGGCATTAAGTTGTGACACAGCCAGCTTTGTGAGGCTGTTTCTGCACTCGTGCTTTTGGCTGGCCAGGAAGTGTGTCAGTTGTCTAGAGAGCGGCTTAGCACTATTAAGAGAGTTCAGTTTGCTTCTTTAAAACCAACAAACCAACCATGATGTGTAGTGAGCTCTGATGGGGTTTTGTCACTGCATCTATGAAGGATAGATGGTGCTGCTGTGGTGGAAGCAACCACAGATGTCTGGGGACTCTGTGGAGTGTAGGATGTGAACATGTTGGTTTTGCTGGCCATGGTAGTGCTGTGTTAAAGCTTGATACCTTCTTGTGACCTCTACAGAGGTGAACCAAACAGTATTGCTATATATTGCTAGGAAAGGATATATTGAAAGAGTAATGTCCTTATGAGCCTGTATGACTTTCACTTCTAGGGAAAGAAAATATCCCAGGAAGCTGGTGATGGGGAAATTCCAAAATTTGATGGAGCAGGTTACGACAAAGACTTGGTTGAAGCTCTTGAAAGGGACATTGTATCAAGGAATCCAAGCATTCATTGGTATGAAGATTTTCTCAATTCAGGTGTTTTTTGCTAATGCGGAGAAGGAGAGAAATTACCCTTCTTCTAACTCAGGGAGCCATCATAATCTTCTACAGATAAGCAAAACAAGGTCTTTTGGTTTTAACAGTTTATTAATTTGATTACAGTTAAGCTTTTGTTGCTAACAGATATTATGTGCAGTACATTCATTACAGGTGCTGCTGAACGGAAAGTACACTCCAGAGAACTTTAAAGATACTGCTTTGGTGTTCACGTTGTCCAAAACAATTTTTAATTAAGCAGCTCTGTATAGCTTCAGTTGAAAATCATTTTTTCCCTACCTTCCAAAATGGGATTCAATTTTAGGTCACAGGATTATAGAAGTGGTCTCACGAGGCATATATACTGGCATGCTGAAAGAGATGGTACTGAGTGAAAAGCTTTCCTATTTTTCTTGTATAAAAATAGAAGAAATATTGTTGTACGGGAATCTTATACAAGTTTCTTCATCTTGCACAGGGATGACATAGCGGATTTGGAAGAAGCCAAGAAATTATTAAGAGAAGCTGTCGTTCTTCCAATGTGGATGCCTGATTTTTTCAAAGGGATCAGAAGACCTTGGAAGGTGGGAATTTATTTGGTGTTTTAGTAAATGGCAAGCTGTATTTACGTATGTCCGCTGCTGTAATGTGTGCGCATGCCTGTAGCAGAAGGCTAAAAAGGCAAATGGGAAAGATCAGGAATTTGCTAATGAAATCCTCTTGTAATGATGTAAAATGCACTGAAAGAAGCAGCTGGACATGTATGTGGGCTTTACAGTAAATAATAATTCTTTTGTATTTACTCAGTCAGTGCTTGTTGACATTATAGTTTCTGTACGTCAGCCTGTACATGTGTGCAAGCCCATAGGGTATATTGACAGAAACAGAAACGCTTAACAGAGAGCTCTGTTTAGGATTATGGTGGCTGCTCTTCAACACTTCATGGAGGAAAGCAGCTCTTGGGCTTTTATTCTGCATGTGGTAACTATCTCACTCAGACTGCAAACTGCAGGCTGGATGGTGCAAGGAAGCAAGGAGAGAGGGGGCTAATCTGAGTGTTGATTTGGTTTTGTGATGATTGAGCTAGTTACACTTGCAGCTGGGCATAGATACTGCTGGAGTGGGAGAAATTCAAAGTGGGAGAATGAGCTGCAAGTGGGGCGGCAGGAAGGATACAGGACTGAGCTGACGGACCTGAGGCAAGCCCAATCTGGGCCTTGCTTAGAGCTAAAAAAAGAGAAGGAAGGAGGAGGTTGCTGAGCATTTCTGCAAACAGAAAATAAAATTATCTTGCTTTTGTTGTGGGATGGATTGGCACTTGTTTTGGGAATAACTAGTCACAGCACAAGGGCTTTCTGCTTGCTGAGAAGTATTACTGGGGAAAAGAGAGTGCTGCAAACAGTCTGTTACTCAGAGTCTGCAAGGCAGCGGCGTGTGTAGGGAATGCTGTGTACGTGACTCCTTGCTGTGGTTTCACACACTGCTTCAGGAGC
This sequence comes from Calidris pugnax, assembly GCF_001431845.1. Classification (NCBI taxonomy): domain Eukaryota; kingdom Metazoa; phylum Chordata; class Aves; order Charadriiformes; family Scolopacidae; genus Calidris; species Calidris pugnax. The sequence goes on from NW_015094510.1 coordinate 22,666,496, forward strand.
GTGTGTCAGATCTTGTGTTGCTAACGCTTGCCCCGTCTTTTCCTGCTTGTACTTCTCTGGCTTACATTTAGGTCTGACCCTCAGAGCTGTCCTCCTCCAGCCTGAGCCGGTCTTAGATCCCTGTTGTTCTGCTTATTTATGAAATAAAGCCCCGAGGGGACTGATGAGTGGAAGACTTGTCATTCCTGGGGCTTGTGCCTACAGAGAGTAAAGAGAGGGAGTCAGAAAGAGTGGGAGCTGACGGCAGGAGCTGGGAGATTGGTGCTTGAGTGATGTTCATGGAGGTTTTAGTGAGTTGCAGGGGGGGCAGCCCAAACCTAGCCTCAGGCTATATGGCCTTTGGGGTTTAGTGTGCTTGTAGTCAGTACTGGTGGGCTTGAGGTTAGCCTTAAGGTTAACAGAGCTATCAGCTTGGGCAGAGCCTAGATAGAGTGTATTGCAAGTGGAGGGTGAGATTTTAGTGTATTTTTCACAGCTGAATCTCTCTTTTTCCCTCTTGGCATAGAGGAATTTGATCCATACCCTTGTTATAGACTACAGGGACCCTGTCTGTCCAGTCTCAAAAACTTATAACGGAGTGAAGAGCTGATGTGCTTTTTTTCACCTGTTAACATGCCTAGAGGATGTAGTGGCCACCTGTCTGTAAGGCAGGTATCTCAGCAGACCGCAGGGAACGTGAAGAGTGAGTGCCCCTGACCCTGTCTCCAAGTATTGTGGCAGTGGATAGAGAAACAATAACCTAGTCTTTTAAAGAGTTACAGCCTCCATCTCTTTGCATGAGATTATCTTTTCCCACTGAGCGGGGTTGCCTCTGGAAACTAGGTTGTTGTAGACATGGAAAAAAATTCTAAGATTATTTCCTCTCTTCAGTCTGAAATGCAAATTGATTTCTGACGAGTCCATGAAGAGTCTTCATTGTTAGCCTTTTCCCTGGTGACTCGTGAAGCTGTAACTCTTCTGAATTTATTTTTCACACAGAACAGCATGTATTTTCCCTACTGTTGACCTCTGACTGTGCTACAAGGATGAGAAGTTTTGAAGGGAAGGCTGTCTCTTGCAGTAATCAGTGTAGCAGCAGGCATTTGTTGAGCCTAGGCATTCAGGACAGTAATTCAGGGAAAAGGCAGCCAAATCTGTTTTTGGATGTTCAGACTCTCCTGAGAACAATTCCCAAGACAGCCCTCGCAGTTTGCGCCTGCATTCAGAGGCCGGTGCCTGGTATGACGGAGCCAGCTGCCTTCCCTGATTCAACACAGGTGCTGTGTCGTCGCAGCCACGGGTTTGTCAGTGTCCACAGCCTTGCTCTTTCTTTTTCTCCGAATTGTTTTGTGCCAAGAAGGCCCGGTCGCTCGCTGTGCTTCCCACTGCTCTGCTAGTGATTGTTACAACAACAAGAAGTAACCCTGCAGTGATTTCATCAAAACACTTACTCCCTGCGGTGCATTTCAGCTTCTTATTGGAATACTTTGGATTAACAGAGCCTTAGAGGAAGAATAAAGAAGTCTTTGTGTTTGTCAAGGATTTTAACTAGTGAGTAAGTGGCAGCCTCCTAGTTTGCAGAGAGAAAGAGCAATTTGATCCTATGTGTTTCTGTTTGAAACTGTGCACATCTTGTTTTGCTGAGGACTCGAGTTTTTTTTTGGTTTTTTTTTTTTTGTAAAAACCGATATTTCTATCATCTTAATCCTGGGAGAGCTTGGTTTTGCCCTGGCTTTACACCTGGTGTGACTGCTTTGCACCTGTGTTGTGCACATATATAATGCCACCAGTATAATGTGCTAGGTAATGCTCACTGTCACAGTTACAGGGGAACTGTAAAGCGATGGGCTTTGATTTTGGCAGTGAGTGGCATGTGTAGCCGAAGCCAGAATTTGGCCTTCTGTAATCATGGAGGACCAAAGCAATATCCAAAAACTGACATTAGTCCCTTGAATCACCAGTAAACACAGTTTGTCAGACACAGGGGTCAAGTGTGATTTGAATTGAGGTGAAGCTTGTTTTAAAATACTAAATAAACACATTTGTAACTCGGGGAGAACAGTAAGTCATCTCTGACCTGCATGTCCCGGGCTGAGTAATTTTCACCCAGTTACTCCAGGGCTGTACTCACAATATTATTGTAATATCGGTATGACTATGCAGCAATTCAAATTCCAGTGTATATCTGAGTGTTCATGGGAAGAAAAAGAGTCTATTTACTTTTTATGCTTTCTGCTCTGGAGCTTAGCAAACCTTGGGCAGCCTGAGGAGTGACATTGGACTGTTAGCTCTATGGATGGTGTGTGAGTGTTTCTAACTTAATTTACCGATGAATGTATGTTGAGCTTGCATTAGCTAAGTGTTAAATGGCAATAAAGGTATTAAGAGTTAATGGAAAATGTAGTACAGAGAGGCTATTGCTTTTGAATAGTACATTTTTGAATAATTGTGTTCCCGGTTGATTTGTTTTTATAGATCTCTTCCATGTCATTCTTTGCGCTTTTTGAAGTAAATTTCTGTGAGGAACAGATGAAATCTAATTTGCTATGTGGCTTGCATTTAACAGATATTTTATTGCTGTGGCATTTTATGTAAGTTATTAATTGCAAAGCACATTATGATGTGCAATTCTAATTCTAGCTAATTTGATTACCCTTGCAACACAGTGCAACTTTTCTTTAGGAAACTCTTGTTAGCATGTAATAAGATCTTGCAGTTGGGAGGGGAAAAAAACCCCAATCTGCTTGCGCACTCCATTTTCCTAGTGCCATGCTTAAAATTGCAGTGCCCTGTTCCAGTGCTGTGGAGACATGGAACAGTGTGTTGTCCTGCTCCAGCACTGCTGCTGAAAGACTATCCATAAAGATAACTGTATTTAGAAATATTATCAAGAGTGATTAACCAGTCTCAGTGCTATAGTCTTAATATGGGTCCTGAGAGCGCTGTGTCTAGCTAAAAATCTGCTGGCATAACGATGGGTAAATGTGCTGAGCTGCAGAGAAGCGTGCTCTTCACTCTGTCTTTCAGGTAGACCACAGATGGAAAGATGGTCCGATGGTGTGGATGCCAATCTGGGATTTAACAATTGTCGCTCAGTTTCCTAGTTTAAAGCTTTCTGAATAATCACTGAGGTTCACATTAGGCTTTTATGGAACTGAGCGGTAGTCACAGAATCACAGAAATGATAGGGGTTGGAAGGGACCTCTGGAGATCATCTAGTCCAACCCCCCTGCCAAAGCACGTTCCCCTTGAGCAGGTTGCACAGGAACGTGTCCAGGCAGGTTTTGAATGTCTCCAGAGGAGGATATTCAAAGAAGGATAGTCCACGTGAACCACAGTTGCTTATAAGTTAAACAGAAATAGCAGTGCTCTTCTGCCATCCAACAGTGTGGTGTGGATGGTGTTTCATGCAGGAATGGCCAAGATGCACTAGTATGGCCAGAGAAGTACTGAGATGGAGAAATTAAACAGTACGACAAACAATATTCAATGAATGCTGAATGCTCTCAAGCATACTTAAATGTAAAAAATCAACCAGATCCACACATACATATAGTCAGGATTTTTTGGCAAAATGTTTTTCTACAGAAAAATGCTCTATTGAGGGAACACAACTTTCTGCAAAAGTATTTTGGTTTCTGCGAAGCTTTCTTTGTGAAGGGGCCTTTGTCCCAAAATGAAGAATTCACTGTCTTCATCTGCCTGTGCAGCCCCTTATGAGTTGGGAACGGCCTAAGTTCAAGTTCAGGCTCTGCCTGATTCAGAGCAAGGCTGTCAATCTGTTGTCTGCTTCCCAGGTGGAAGGGGCAGCAACAGTTACTGGCTTTTGTGATTCAGACCCCAGTGGAGTGGTAAGAGGAAATCACACATCGCTTCCACGCTGTTTTTGAAAGCAGGATTCTTGTTTTCTGTTTTCCACTGATGACAATTATGTTATTAAATCATAGAATCATAGAATAGTTTGGGTTGGAAGGGATCTTAAAGATCCTCTAGTTCCAACCCCCCTGCCATGGGCAGGGACAACTCCCACTAGAGCAGGTTGCTCAAAGCCCCATCCAGCCTGGCCTTGAACACCTCCAGGGATGGGGCATCCACAAATTCTCTGGGCAACCTGTTCCAGTGTCTCACCACTCTCACTGTAAAGAATTTCTTCCTGGTATCTAATCTAAATCTCCCCTCTTTCAGTTTAAAACCATTACCCCTTGTCCTTGTACTTTAAATAATTAAAGTACAGATCTTGGATCATATTGAGATATAGTACAGAATACCAATTGCAGTTTCTTTATTTGTTGTTCAGTAGCGTTGTTTTCACCTTTCAGGGTGTGCTGATGGTTGGTCCTCCTGGCACTGGCAAAACAATGCTAGCGAAAGCTGTTGCTACAGAATGCGGAACGACATTCTTCAATGTGTCTTCTTCTACCCTGACGTCTAAATACAGGGGCGAGTCTGAGAAGCTGGTCCGCCTCTTGTTTGAAATGGTATGTCCTCAGTGATGTGATCTGGGGATCACGGAGGTGAGGAAGGACATCTCACTTGGTTTCCTGCCCTGCCAGTAGCATGTTGGAAGCATGAAGTTCATTGAACTGACACTCCCTTGCTCAGTTAGAAAAACACAATCTCTGTGTTTCCATCCTTTTCTGGTATGTTGTTGAGGATTAAAAAGAATACAGTTGAACATCCATGTTTAGGATAGCATTTTCCAGACTAAATGTAGAGTCGTGACCTTGACAGAAATTCAGTTCTTAGTCAGTTTGGGGTAACAACCCCATAGGAAGTATATTTGAAACTGGAAGGGATTTGGAACTGTTATTCTAGAAGCAATACATGTTTTAGTTCTGTTTCTGTTCTGAACGATGGACACAAGCCTCTCAGTGACGGTCTGGGTGCAGTCTGTCATACAGGACATGGCCATGTGGACCTACACTGAAGAGTCAGTCACCTCTTTGGGATCCTTATTGCACTTGTACCATACTCTCACTTAAATCCTGTCTCTCTTGAAATAGGCTGAGCTCCCCTCTGACCCCTGTGCTTCCCCCTCACAAAACGCTGGGCATGAAAACTGCCTGTATTCTGATTGTGTTCCTTTCCCCCTTTGCAAGACCGGTTGCTGAGGAAAACCGACTGGCACTGAAAGGCCCCTGACTCAACGAGTAAAACTTAGAATCATAGAATCATAGAATCATAGAATGGTTTGGGTTGGAAGGGACCTCAAAGATCATCGAGTTCCAACCCCCCTGCCATGGGCAGGGACACCTCCCACTAGAGCAGGTTGCTCAAAGCCCCATCCAGCCTGGCCTTGAACACTTCCAGGGATGGGGCATCCACAATTTCCCTGGGCAACCTGTTCCAGTGTCTCACCACCCTCACTGTAAAGAATTTCTTCCTGATATCTAATCTGAATCTTTTTTCTTCCAATTTAAAACCGTTTCCCCTTGTCCTATCATTACACCTCCTGGCAAAGAGTCCTTCTCCAGCTCTTCTATAGGCACCCTTCAGGTATTGAAAGGCCACTATAAGGTCTCCCCGGAGCCTTCTCTTCTCCAGGCTGAACAATCCCAGCTCCCTCAGCCTGTCTTCATAGGAGAGGTGCTCCATCCCTCTGATCATCATTTAAAATGTATAAACTTCAGCATGTGCCAGACTGTTTGTAAATCAAGATTTTGAATTACTTTCTTGTGACAGGCAGGGAAGATATGTATGTAGCAGTCTGGTGGGACCGGGTGGTGGTCTGATGAGGGCCTGTGCTTGCTGCTACGTCCTTAATGTTTTCGTTTGAATAAAGGCGAGGTTTTACGCTCCAACAACGATCTTCATTGATGAGATCGATTCCATCTGCAGCCGCAGAGGCACCTCCGACGAGCACGAGGCGAGTCGCAGAGTCAAGTCGGAGCTGCTTGTGCAAATGGACGGTAACAAGCGTTTAGATCCCCCTTTGGGGCTGGGGGGCTGTTGCTTTACAGGTGGGAACATAAGAACTCGAGCAATTTGGAAAACCTGGCTTTATGATTAATGGAAATACAAGGCAGAACTCGGGAGTAGTGTATTTTTTGAGTGTTTGAAGGCAGGTGGCTGAAAAGGGTGTTCTGCTTTACTCTTTCTAAAATGGCCATTTTGATGGTAAATTGAAAACGCGTATTTGAGAGATAGAGACTCTAGGAGAAGGAGATAATGGAGATTTGTGCAGTTTAATACAGGTCCTTTGTTTAAATTGCATCGAAATTAATTTCTCCCATTTGCTAGAGTCTCCAGCTCGGGGACCCCATTGTGAGATCTGATTTTGCTGTAGTCTGTGATAGCAGCTAATATTACCCCTTTTAATCAAATTTAGTACCTGTTCCATGCAGGTGCACAGAATGAGGATGATCGTCAGAGGAATACTGTATGGCGTAGCGGTTTGATAACCACCTCTGTACTGCAATTATTGTTTAACTACTATTTATAATGTCCTCAAATGCGCAGGTTCATTGTGGTGAACTCAAAGTAGAAAACTTTTGGCCCCAAAGTGATAATTTCTTTGCAGTCCTCATTTGGGAGGCCAAATTCTACTTCTATGGCCAGATTTAGCAGAGATAGCTCTTTTGGTGGGACTAGTAGGGCCACAGTCAGGTATGATGGCGTTACTAGCACCGTCAAAGAAAGCCCTCCCCTTAGGCAGCAAAAGAATGAGCTGTCCCTCTCTCTGTGACGATGGTGGTCTTGTCACACCTAAGCTGTAGGAAGTTTGGAAAAGGGCACTGGGGCTATATAGAGCTGTTGCTTAGTTTTGTCTGGGCTTTTGCAATGTTAGTCTGTATTTCTTGGCAAGAATCTCAATCAATAAGAGCTGTGGAGTGAAATTGCTCTAAACCATTGTGCTTGCAGGGGTAGGTGGTGCTCTGGAAAATGATGACCCTTCCAAGATGGTTATGGTATTAGCAGCTACAAATTTTCCCTGGGATATTGATGAAGCTCTCCGACGGAGACTGGAGAAGAGGATTTATATACCTTTGCCTACAGGTATGTTTGCTACCAGCATTTTCCTTTAAAATGGCCTTTGTAAGACCATCTTAGGACTACTGCAGGAATGTTGGGTTTGGGAAGAATCTTTATGTTTCTGTGATGAGCAGTGAAATTCAGGGGTTAATCCTTTGGCTGGATTGCTTTATTTTTAAGGAGAGTGAGAGAAAGAAAAAAAAAAATACTACTTGCTTGGGGGCTTAAAAACAAAGAGCTGCAGCATTTCATTGCAAGCCCATTGATGGGTTCTTACATTTTGAAAGAGAGTTAGCTTTAATGAGCCTGGAATTATTTTAAATGTTTAACAGTCAGTCCTTGAGTGATCATCAAAAGCAGCCTTTGGACATGTTCAGAAATATTGCAAACGCACTCCGTGCCCTTGCAGACAAATGCAAAGAAGTGCATCCATGAATTTTCACTCAGAGGCGTAGTTCATTGTAAATCACTGCTCGCTCTCCTTTATGGCTGTGCTGCGAGTCACTCAGAATGCAGCAGGCTGATTGCTTTCCTGCCCTGAGACGTCTCGGCTTGTATTGTCTTTCCTAGCTGTCATTCACCTGTCCTATTAATTTTGAGATTCCTATCACTTGAAGTTTGCATAGCTTCGTTTCTTCTTGGTACAGTGGATGCCTCATCTCCCTGCATGAGCACTCAGGATAACAAGATGCGTGTTCGTGGTGACAGCAGTTGTGATTGAGTTTAGCAGGTATAAGGACACTTAATAGTTCTACAGCTTGTCTTTGCAGCTTACAGGCAGTAACAGCTCCTAACAGGATGCCTGTCTTTATGACCAATTAGTTTAAAATCCTATCAGCTCTTGCTCCTGTTTCTAATTAAACCAGATTGTTTTTTGACACAGTGCATTACACCCTGGACAATATACAAGATGTGCTCCATCTTTTATTTCCAATCTTATGTTCTGTTACGTCTTCTGTACACAAGAGTGTTGAGCTGTTCTGGGCAAGTCTAAATGATGCGTGTGTAACTGTGCTGTGTGGTTTGATGTGGTCAGCGTTTTAATTGAAAAAGTGATACGATATGTCATATATACACCTGTACATTGTGGAATTTGATGCAAGTATAGATTCTGCCATGTTTCATTTTCAAAATACTGCAAGGACTTGCTTATCCCCACAGCAAAGATTAGAGGAATGTGCTCTGATACAGGACACTCTCTGCAGGTATGCTATATGTACATTGTGCTCTGTAAATAATGAATCCCCATTTTATAGCCAGCGCCAGTTGTGTGTGATTGATAACTCTGTATTCTTGACAGTTGTGCAAAGCACACAAAAGCAGCTTTTGACAAGCTTTCTAAATTGTTTTATATTTCCCCTCCCCCCCATTTTTTAATTAGGGACATCAATAAATAAAATATAAGTGTGGACATTTCCTTGAGACTTTTAGCCTTTTCTGCTGCTACTTATTCTATTGTGGTTGTTCTCTTTTCTAGATCGTAAAAATTGGCCGCTGTGGAAATAAAGACGCTGAGCTGGTGGTGTGGTTTAACCCCAGCTGGCAACTAAGCACCACGCAGCCACTCACTCACTCCCCCTGCTGGGATGCGGGAGAGACTCAGAAGAGTAAAGTGAGGCAACACTTGGGTAGAAATAAAGAGATTTTGATAATTAAAGCAGAAGAAACCGTGCATGCAAGCACAGCAAAACAAGGAACTAATTCCTTACTGCCCCTTATCAGGCAGGTGTTTGGCCATGTCCAGGAAAGCACGGCTCCATCATGCATAATGGTTACTTGGGAAGACAAAATGCTGTAACTCTAAACGTCTCCCACTTCATTCTTCTTCCCCCAACTTTACGTACCATCTACAGTATGGAATATCCCTTTGGTCACTTGGGGTCAGCTGTCCCAGCTGTGTCTCCTCCCAGCTTTTTGTGCATCCCCAGCCCACTCACTGGTGGGGCGATGTGAGGACCAGAAAAGGCCTTGACTGCACAGCAACAACCAAAACCACCAGCGTGCTATCGACACCATTCTCATCCCAAATCCAAAACATAGCATTATGCCAGCTGCTAGTAAGAAAGTCAGCTCTGTCTCAGCTGAAACCATGACAGCTGGTATATTTTTCCATACAGTAATAGCCAGGAAAGCATTCATCCTCTTCTTCACCGCTCTTGTGCAGAGTAACACTGAAGCCTAAGCTGTCAAATGTGGATTCCCTGTTATACACCTAGGCTGCTTAACCAAATGCACATATGCACATGCCCTCTACTAGAAAAATGGTTAATTGGAACAGGTTGCCCAGGGAAGCTGTGGATGCCCCATCCCTGGAAGTGTTCAAGGCCAGGCTGGATGGGGCTTTGAGCAACCTGGTCTAGTGGGAGGTGTCCCTGCCCATGGCAGGGGGGTTGGAACTCGATGATCTTTGAGGTCCCTTCCAACTCTAACCATTCTATGATTCTATGATTAATTGGCTGCATAAGTGCCCATTTTCACAGCTGGTTATCAGTGTGTGCACGCTGCACCTAGCTCCGAATGTGGGATACCAGGACATTTGTATTGTAAATACATTAATATGTTTACTGTATTAATGTATCTGTTTTCTATCAGACTTCAGCAGCTTTCTTGGGTCCCAACTGGGTGAAGTGCTTAAACATATGCTTAAAGTTCAAGCTATTGTTAAGGGGTTTGTGCTGTCTGAAGCTCTGTTAATAGAATCCTCATTGTGATTCTAATGAAACCGTGTGAATAATATGCAATCAAACACTTGAACAGGGAGTGAATCCAAAGGGATGTAAGAAAAAGGAGACATTTGTAGGATTGCGGTTTTGTGCCCTTGGGTAGTATGTGACCAAATGCTTTGTCACCTGAGACATAACAGACGTTTTTAATGATGTATGACTTTGGAAAATGTCTCAAGAGTGTGCTGTTTTAATATGCTAGTTTTAACCATATACTTTAATGTACACTTTACTATGTTTTATTCTGTCTCTTTTCTTGTGTTAAAACCTTTTGTTTCTACTTTTCACTGAAAAAATCTAAGTTGTGTTTATGTCTTTTTTTAATGTTACTCTTGCAAGACTTCAAACAAGTATTTTTATGTTGTAGCAAAAGGCAGAGCAGAACTACTTAAGATTAATCTTCGGGAAGTAGAACTGGATCCTGATATCAGCCTTGAAGAAATCGCTGAGAAGATTGAAGGCTATTCTGGTGCTGACATCACTAATGTTTGCAGGTATTCCATCCCTCTTAATTTGCAAATAAAACTGCATGGGAAGTCATCATTTACATTATGTGATAAGAGGCAATGCCCACTGCAGCTGGAGCCACGCTGACAGTGGCTATGTTTGAGGCCCAAATCTGTTTACTGGAACCATGCGTTACTGTCATGTGGAGCAGTCTAAAGACCATGAAGGCTTTGTATGAGATGTGGTTAAGTTTTCTTGGCTCCGAAGAGAAAAAAATAATTGAGCAAATCTCGTGTTACCATTGTCTGCATTTACTGAATAATTTTTAATGTAGCACAAGCCATGTTTGGATTTTTTATATTTTTTTTTTAAATCCTGTGAGTTTAAGAGCTAGAATTCTGTGATGCAAAGGAACATTTCACAGAATACTTCTTCAGGGCTTGTATACGCTGTTTGTTTGGACAGCCTCCAGTGCTGCACCGTCTTGGTTTCTGCCTGAATTTTTTGGGTGCAAGGCTGATACAGGTAGTTTATAGCATTAGTATTGAATTTATTTCCATCCTGTTCCCACAATTTGTTTCATTTTTTGACAAATGAGGCTTTTCTGGTGGAGGATAGATATTTGAAAAAACTTATCAGGAGGAAGTCTATGTCCCTTACAACGTTAGGATCCCTGACAACAGAAACTGACCCTTTAAGAACGTGGCTTGGGATTTTTTTTCCTTCCCTGCTGCTTCGCTGAAATTGTGAAATGACTTCATGGTTTTGAAAACTTGGTGTGTGGCACGTGGTGCAATAGTGAAATTACCTTTCTCCCTGAGGCCTGTGTTATCCCTTGCTGGGAAAAAACCTGGGGAAAGAGAAAATGTAATTTCAGAGTGCATGTTGGCCCTGGTGTGAGAAATGAGCCGTGTTTCTCCATGCCAGTGGGCCACGCTGGCAGCATCCAAACTGGGGAGGAGTCGGAGCAGGTAGAGTGTGAGGAGCCACGGGCACCGATGGCCTCAGCCCTGCAGGGCCACGTGCCACTCGTGTCTGATGCCTCCTGCTCTGCCCTTTACAGATTCAGGTGCTACATGCCAGCAGGCAGCAGAGCTGGGCTGCACTGCGAACGCTTGCTGAGTGTCCTTTGGGGAGAAGGTTGAAATTCAAGGGGATGGGGGTGCAAAATCCAGACTACTTTAAAAAAAAAAAAAAAAAAAGACGAGTGCAGTTCCTCTCCCACCCTGCCCTTTCTTGCACTGAAGTTGTAAAATTTCATCTCTATGAAAAAGAGGTTTTCAGTTTTATAGTTTTAATTATCTCAGCACATTTACCATATGCTTAAATGGGTTTTGGTGCCAATGCATTCTTTCTGTTGAATTAATGTAGTGATCTGGGAACAAGGAAGCTAACAAAGATGTGAACCGCATCTTCTATGGTAAATAAATGCTCTCTTAAGTGTTCCTGCCAGTGGTTTCTAGCAAGAGAATACAATCAAAATTCATAGGCTTACAGCACATGCTGCTAGCAATTAGCTCCCATACATTGTCCTGTATTTCCAGGGATGCCTCTTTAATGGCAATGAGACGACGTATTAATGGCTTAACTCCAGAAGAGATTCGTGCACTTTCTAAAGAGGAGCTTCAGATGCCGGTTACCAAGGGGGACTTTGAGCTGGCTCTGAAGAAAATCTCCAAATCTGTTTCTGCTGCAGACCTGGAGAAGTATGAAAAATGGATGGCGGAGTTTGGATCTGCTTAATCTCAGTGACAGCTCTCCTTTGCTAGAGTTTTATGGTTTTTGTTGTTTTCACTTGCAGAATGAGTTAGAAATCTTTTAAAGGTTTAATAAAAGGTCTGCCTCTGCCCCCATCCCACCTCCTTCTGGTGACAAGATCTTTTAAACTCCATTTACCTTTAAAGGGAATGAACACAATAATGAGATGATACTGTAAAAGATATTTTATCTCTGAAATAGTAAAATAAGACAAACAGGAAGGGAAAAATTATACTTGTGAGGATAATATTTTTATTTTTCCAATGAAGAGCAGTATTACTTAACCTCCACCTAGTCATCTTTCATGGCTGGAATCAATAAATCAGCTGGAGGATTTGACTCTGGAGGAGCTAACAAGGGCTCGCTGTACCCACTGCTCTTCAGTGCTGCGTTTCTGTTGAGCTGCTGACTCTGCCTCCCTTGAATGTGGCATCCAAGTTACTGTTCTCTCTCTGCTCGGCTATTCAGAGCAAAGCCTGTGGATTAATTGCCATTACACAGAGGAAATGAGGATCGGTTTTCCATCAGACATGGGCTCGGCTCTCCTCTCATCTGCACCCGTTTGGAACTGATGTCACTTCAGACTGGAATGATGTTACCTGTGACAGCTTCTGATGGAGATGAGAAGAAAAGGGCCGTCATCGCTCACAGTCTGGTTTAAGCTTGATCTCTGAACATAGTTTCTACCAGTTTGACCAGTAGACACTTTGAAGTTTGACAAGTAGGCACTTTGATTTAAGTTGTCTTGCACTTTTATGCTTATGTATCAGCCTATACTTTTTCTGTGATGTCTAGATATTATTATTACTATTATTTAAGTACCAAGAGTTTAATACAGTAAAGACACTAATATCAAGGCTGTCTTTAAAACACAAGGCTGTCCTTAAAACATGTGGTTGTGGACTTCCACTTCTGATCAGAATGAACTCTTTCCTAACTTTACCAGACAATGGAATTTGCGCTCATTTATGTTGTAGAACTGTTCATGCTTCCAATTTTTTTTTAATGAAGTTTTCTTAAAAATGTATGTATGTTACTGATTTAGGGGAAAGTAATCTGTACAATATCTCATTTATGTTCTTATTTGTTTCTTCCCTTCCCATGTACAAGTGCAGGGATGAGAGGGGCTGGGTTATAAATTCTAGCGTGAGAAATCCTTTCTCTAGAGCGTAACTGTCATGCAGACTAGATCAGCTTTTCACAGACTCAGGATGCGAGTCTGACATATGAAGGTTTCCTGTGGTAGGAAGGAGAAGGAGAGGTGAGATTTACAGAGGAATATGCAAGCTCTCCAATTTTTGGAGATTTTTGTGAGCTTGCTGTATCTTGGTGGATGTGAGTCGCTGTGCGGCTCAGGAGGTATTCTGCCCTTCGGGTCTCTGCTGAGACTCCTAGTGGCATAGTCAGATGGGGCAAACTGGAGCAAGAAACAGATTAACACTTCCTCTTGAATGGGAATATATCCTTATTTGCTCTCTTTGGCTAGTTCTTGGAAATTCCCAATAACATCAGTAATTCAGCACACTGGTCTCTTGGGCCGTGAACCACTACAACAAATGCTGCTCAACTCTTTCTACTGTTCAATAGCAAGGACTGTCAGGATACGTGCGTGACAGCTCTGCAGCATCTGTCTGATTACATGAGCCACTTCTGAAGCTGTTTTACCATTGCTGCTCTGCTGTGTCTGTCATATTCCTTTCCCTTTCTTTGTATGCGAAGACCACGTCTCGGATTGATCCTGTCATTTTAAAGGGCTGCCCCAATTTGCATGAAGAAACACCATAGAGATTCTGTCAGTCTTGCATTTTCCATGAAGCTCAGCCAGGGCTCTAGAAGTGTGTTTCCATGTGGTACTCCAGAAAAACATCTTCTGGGGCCCCCAGACTGGTTGGGAGACAGCTGCTGTTCACGTCTTTCCAGGGACAGAGCATCTCCGCTGCCTGCTGTTAGGCCCTGCTACACTCCTGGACAGGAAGGTTAGAGCAGAAAGAACACCAGCTTTTACTCTTCCTACCCACAGGGAGAATAAATGTTTATTTCCTGAGCAGTTTGCAGTAACTGCACAGTGAAGCCCTTGGGATTCACAATACCCGTGGCTGTCGGAAGGTGAGCAAGCAGAAGCCTTTATAGCTCTTTATGACTCTTTATAATTTTTGGATAAATTCCTTCCAGGGCTAGTCTGTGCCTTCCAGGGAATAACTGAACTTTACAGAGGGAAAGCTTTGAAAGCATTGCTACGGTCTGTCATTTCTTCCTTATGAAAGCTGCAGGCTGCAGCCCTTACTCTTTTTGTTTGTTTGTTTGTTTGTTTGTTTTTTACTGCAGCAGAAGTAAGTAAAGCTACACAAATCTTTTGTGGCCAGTGCCAGATTAGCACTTTGCGGTCTCTCATGAGAGAGGCCGTTGCTGCCCAAGAACCTTTCTACAGAAGCAAGATCTAGAAGGGAATAGACATGAGTGCCAGTAACTTACCCATTTCAGCTGCCCCGGAGCAGCGCTGGGATTCAGCAGCTGCTGCTTAGAAAGGTCTAAGGACCAGTTTTCTTAGTTTCCTTTTGCCAGCAGCAGTGCCCTTCCTGCTGATGAAAGCACAGCGTTTAGCAAAAATGTCATTCCTTAGCTCTTGGATGAAGCTCCTACCTTAAGGCGTTAACCTTCCCTCTTGTATATTAAGCAAGATTCACTTTACTGGGCATTCCCTCTAGTAGGAATTACTCAGGTGCTGTGGTCTTTTTCTCTAAAGGTCATGATTTCTACCCCAAAACGTGTTTTTCCTGTACAGGTCCATTCATCATTTACTGCTGCAGAACAGAAAAGTGAAAGTTTCCAGGCTGCAGATGTTCATGGGTACGATGGTTGTGCCCAAGCATTGCACCCGTGACTTGGGCTCCGCTAAGTCAGGCACCCTGCAAGGCAGAGACCATCCCTTCCTTGCTGAGACTTCTCAGGAGGGGTATCTGGCCCTGAATGTTGACCCTTAACATCTTTACCCTGGTGCCCTCACCTGGGTGGGCTTGGAGGCCAGGTTGTTACCTCAAGAGGGGAGCCAGCAGCGGGGTGCAGCAGGGAGCAACCAGGGAAGGAAGGCTGGGCCAACAGCAGCAGCGACTCGAGGCCCTGAGGATGAGCTTACGGCTCAGCATACCTCCAGTTCGTGTCCCACTGCAGAAAACCCTTGTGTAGGGGTGTTGGGCTCCTCCGAGAGCAACCCATGGGTTCCTCAGAGAGCAATGTGCAAACGTATCACGGCCTGCTGCGGCAATTTGTTCCATCTGTGTCTGTATGTCTGTGGAGATACACGTGCACACGTGTGTATGTGGATATATAGGCACACAATGTGGTGTGCTTCAGTAGTTTGTACCTAAATTACATAAAAAACATGTTTTGAAGCTGTGTTTATGTGTCTCTTTCTAAAACATCTGTGAAGGCCCTCTTGGGTGGCGCTGTTAATTTCTGTACAATAAGCAATCTGGTTGTATGAAGTAATAAATGTACGCGTAGAGTCTGCCTGTCTCACTGGGGTTGGGCTGCGAGGGCTTTGCTGGTAGCTCTTTCCAAAGGCTGCCATAACAATGCAGAGCTTTTCAGCATGTCATGGTGGTGTTGGACTCACCAAAGTCCTGGCCGGAGAGCAGTTAAAGCAGAGTCTGGTTTTTTTGGATAACACTGTCAGCAATGCTTTCCCTCTTAAATCCTCCTTTCCTTGCCACAGGCTGTAAAACGGGGAATGCTCCAATGGCCAGCACATGGGAGGAGGGTGGGGGCGAGGAGAGCAGAGGCCCCAGCAGATGTTCAGTGTTAGCACCTGATTCAGACCTCACAGAGCCGGGCAGGCTTTTTTATTACTTGCCCCTGGGCTGGAAGTATAATCGGGCTCCAGAGAAGCTGTATCATTGGCTGCCTGCTAACCAGAAGGCTTTCAAGAGCAAAACGTCTTTTAGGAAAGAGCTTTCAAACTTGGAAAGAGACCCCAAGTCTCTTAGGACTAAGCTGATTATTTGAATTTTCTCACTAACTTCCTTATGAAAGAATGTGTAGTTTCCAGTGTTTCATAATGCCTCCAACATGAAAGAGCGAGGAAGGGAAATTGCTGATCAAGGGATTTCGGGAGAGGTCAAATCTTTGCATAGAAAGTTCAGCTCACCCCAGTTTAAAAGAGACTCTGAAATCACAAAGGTGCACCGGCTTGTTCTGATCATGGCAAAGATGAAAGGGCTTGTGTGCTGTCAAGAAGCCCTCCGTCAAGCGAGCAGAGCCTTAGCTGTACAATCCCAGCACAGGGAGGTGGAAGCACCAGAGGAAACAGTGAAAAGTTTTTACCTGGTTTTGGAATAAACCACCCCAAATCAGTTTGTGGCCTGAGAGCTAAATCTTTTTATGAGTCTGTAGTGACAGATAGGAATGTGAGGAACCGGCGGGTGAGAGTGCTTCTGGGGAGGAAGCTGGGAGCCTGGGAGCACCAGAGGAAAGGGCTGGTGTGAAGTGGGTGTCAGCACCGTGGTGGCAACCGGGGACCCCTTTGCATCAGCCACCCACCGGACAACGCCGTAGGTGGGGGCTGCAGCCAAGCCAGGCAGGCGTAGTCATAGTAGCCCTCTGATGGGCTACTGAGGCTACTGCTCAGTATAAAGCCACCCGTGATGGCTTTATAGATGGGAGCCAGACCGGACAACGCCGTAGGTGGGGGCTGCAGCCAAGCCAGGCAGGCGTAGTCATAGTAGCCCTCTGATGGGCTACTGAGGCTACGGCCCAGTATAAAGCCACCCGTGATGGTGACAGCAAAGGCAGCGAGATGCTTCAATTCAGCGAATGTGGCACACGGTCTTCTTCCCTGCTCACGTTAAGTGTTTCACGAGAGCACTGTTGTGAAAACTTGGCTGTGGCTGTGAATGCCTCAATCACCCGTGTTTTGGGTCCTGGCTTCCACATGGACTTGAGCAACCAGAGCTACCACAGCAAGTGATGTTCCCACCTCCCGCAGCACAGGGTCGTTTGTCCCTCTCTGCTTTCTAAGCCAGCCTGGTTTTGTGCACCAGTCGTGACCTGTTCTTCTGACCCACGTAACACGTACACGGTTGTTCAGTACCTCGAAATTCAGTGATGGTGACAGCAAAGGCAGAGAGATGCTTCAATTCAGAGAATGTGGCACATGGTTTTCTTCCCTGCTCACGTTAAGTGTTTCACGAGAGTGCTGTGTGAAAACCTGGCTGTGGCTGTGAATGCCTCAATCGCCCGTGTTTTGGGTCCTGGCTTCCCACATGGACTTGAGCAACCAGAGCTGCAGCAGCCAGTGATGTTCCCACCTCCTGCAGCACAGGGTTGTTTGATCTTCTCTGCTTTCTAAGCCAGCCTGGTTTTGTGCACCAGTCGTGACCTGTTCTTCTGACCCACGTAACACGTACACGGTTGTTCAGTACCTCTAATAGTGGAGCTCTTTTTGTGCGATACGGACCTCGCTCTTGATCAGCTAAAGTTCTATTCTCCTACACATACCTACACTCAGGTGTCTTGGAAAGATCCAGGCAATTTTCTTCTTCTTCAGAAGGCCCTAACTAGCATTAAAAGCGTATGGGATGAGATGTCTTGGCTAACCTGGTTGCCCAATGCAAGAACACTTACCTCAACAGCCAAAGAAGTGCCACAAGCTCTAGCTTTCTTAGGAAGAGGCAAAGTGTGGGGATGTTCCCAGTCCTGCCACACAGGCAGAGTTAGGGCCATATCGTGTCCAAGCTCTGGTTTCTGGATTTTGTGTATTTGTGACTTCTTTGTTGTAGTAGGAACATTTTTTCTCTGAGTTAGGGGGAAGCCATGTGGTTTAGGTTCAGTGGCTGGGGGAGGGTTTTGGGGATCCCATGATCTGTTTGGTACATGAAGTTGCTGAGCCCATTCCCAGCGTGCTTACTTTTGGAGGACAGCATCATGCATCCTGCTTGGCTGTCTGGCTGTACAGTAAAGTCACTTACTGTGGCTGTGCAAAGTCACTTAAATATTTAGAATATTAGAGCGAGATTATCTAAAAAAGTGAGAGAAATTAGAGAGAAATTCTCTAATAAAGAGAGAAATTCTTACTACCAGATTACAGCTGTGTTGCTCCCATTTGTGAGCAGTCCCTTGCATAAGCTGTTCACCTGATGTAAAAGAAGCTGTCTTGGAAGTAAGAGGTTTTTGAACTTGACTTTGGAGAGCAAGAAAGGTAGAAAAATATTTGCCTAGAGGAATATACCGGACTACCCAAGACATCGAGAGCTAAAATTTCTTCTTTTTGTGGCTTTCCTTTTTGTCTAGCAGTTACACTGCTGGGTTGTTCTTTCTGGTTCCAATTTGTTTTGAAATAATTACCATTGTTTATCCATCTCCCCAACAGCCTTTGCAGATGAATTGGTTCCACAGAGCCCTCTTTTGCTTAGCGGTTGGTGTTCTTGCACAGCGTGTTGTGTGACATCTAATTGATCGGGCTGATGGCATGAGATCTTCCGTGTGATGTAAAGGTCACTGGAATGGTGAAGGTGAGAGGTACTGCACAGAATAGCAATCGGACTGGCGGTAGCAGAAACCATAGCAACTCTGCACAGGTTTATAAATATAACCGAGAAGAAGAAAGGGAATAACCTTAAGGAGCTGCTTGACAACACTGCAATATGCATGTTGATAAAAACGATGGTCTTTGCCAGTGAGGAGAACGTGTGTAAGAGGGTGGAAGTGGCTCGGTGAACAAAGGAAGCCAACAGCAGGTGCTGCCGACAGGTTTCGTCCCTCAGACTTGCTGCTTAAAAACATGCCCATCTCCAGGGCCAGTTTGTTACGGCCACCACGAACACCACCTTTTAGATAATCAAATTTGTCTTCCTGGTAGATTGCTTCCCATCTTGAAATGTCTTCAAACTTTGGGGGTATGCTGGGGCCAGAGTGTTTTTGGAGGGCTAGAAGAATAAGGGTATGTTGACAGTGATGTGTTTCTGTAGGGTCCTGGGGCTCTGTTGTGCTGGATACTGTTCAGGTGCACAAGAAGAGATGCTGCAAGTGCTGATGGGGAGCCAAGGTTGTAGGTGGATGAGGAGAGAGGTGGGCGTGAAGTCACTCACCCAAGGTCCTGGCATCAGTGGAGGAGACAAAACTGTCTCTCTGGCTTCCAGTTCCTGCATCCCCATCCCCGAAAGCATACAATAGTGTTTTTCATTTGCTTCTGATTTGCAGCCTCCCCCCTCCGCCCCAGCATTTTTTTCTACTGAGGCCAAAGATCCCTGTATTATGAATTAAACACAGCAAGTTTGGTTTTCTTAAATACCTTCTGCAGGCCCTTAACAAATAGCCTGTGGTGCTCCCGAGGGCTGCAGACCATAGTTTGAAAAGCACTGGCCCATGTCATCCTAAGCTTGCCTGAATTTCTGATGGAAGAGACTCTATAATGGATGCTGTTGATTTTATTTTCTTCTTGTTAGCTTGCTCAGAAGGATGAAGCTCAGCGAATGTGAGGTGCTTGTGGGGAGTTTATTTACAGTGTGTTTTTTTCTGTGCAGATTAGCATTTCATCAGCATATGGCACAGCCATTTAAAATAAATATTTGGCTTTCCTTAATTTATGCTTGTTTAGAAAGGTCCCTGAGTATGCATATCTATCCCTCTGTTGTATCTAATTAGACATTTCTACCACGGTGCTGGGGGACCGGGCTCCTTCCCCCTCACCCAGGAGCTGTGATTCACGTGCTCCTCCCCTGCATGATGGACCCACACGCCTCAACTCAGGGGGAGCAGGACAGACGGCTGTCCCCTCTGTTGGTGGGGCTGCCAGCAGCACTGCCGGGTCAGCCTCCATCTCCAGGCCCTGGGAATTTAGATTTATTTAAGCTGGGAACCTGCCCAGCTTAAGCAAATGCTTGGCATCCCGTCCACACTCACCTCCTTCGCCCGCCAAGGCAGCTGGGCTTTGGCAAAGGCACAGCCCTGGGACGTCGTGTGGGAGCAGACAGCTTGGGCTGGGGAGATGCTGGAGGAGGAGGTCAGGCAGCGGTTAGGGTAGGACACCAGGCTGGGCTGCATCCCCGTGTGCCTGCTCTGTGCCAGCAAGGGGAATCCATGGTGAGGAGAGGGAGAAGCGCTCCCCCAGGAACACCATACGGACACGGATGGGAGAAGAGCAAGACACTTATTTTAAAACAAAGGAACAAATGAAAAACTAATCAGTTTTAAGATGGAGCGGAGCCTGCCACAGCCAGTGACCCAGGAGGCCTTTTCCAGCTCTGTGGCATATCCAGATGTTTTGTGTTCTCACAGATGATTCGGAAACTTTCCACTAGTTTCCAATCTCAATAAGTTCACGCTTGATTTGTATCCGTCTGATCTTGTGCTAATGTCATCTTCTAACGAGTAGGTCTTACTCCCTGATACCTATCCTACATCCCTGAATGTATTTATAGATTCATCATATAAAGCAACACCTTGTGCTTTGTTAGAGTGTATGAGCTCCTTCGGTCTCTTTTATAAGACAGATCCTCTTCAGTCACC
The DNA here is from genome assembly GCF_001431845.1 of Calidris pugnax. Lineage (NCBI taxonomy): Eukaryota > Metazoa > Chordata > Aves > Charadriiformes > Scolopacidae > Calidris > Calidris pugnax. Next base: position 22,686,877 of record NW_015094510.1, read on the forward strand.
TTTCTTTTCACCTGAGTCTGATGGGTTTTTTTTTAGCACAGATCACCAGAAGTGTACGCGATGGATCCATAAGCTGCACGTGACAAGTTACCCAGCAAGGCAAGGAAAAAAAGAAAGTGCCATCATGGTAGGTGGCTGCCATCAAGCGAATAAACAGTATTTGGTTGTATCACCTATGGGAGGGCAGAAGGCTGAGCTATATTGCTCCACAGCAACTAGGACTCATTAGATAACTGAGACATGGTAGGCAGTGGGATACACAGGGAAGGGGGGGAAGATGCAGGAGCTCTCCAGGGGATGGCATGAGGAAAGATTTGGGAATTCTGTTCAGGGTGGATGTAGCTAGGTGTACCCACATGGTTTGAGACCACAGCGTTTCTGGGAATATTTGTATGCTGCCCAGACAAAGGGGGAGAAGAGATTTGGAGCTAACAAGCTCACAAGCTCCAGGGCTAGCATGGCCACCAGTAACCAGGGATGAGCGTGACTGTGGCGTGACAGGATGGATCATGTTTCCCCTCTGCCAGTCTCCCTGTCTCTGATGTTCTCCTGTGTATGCAGAGTCCTGCTGGGCCTGAGTTATCCTGGTGCTCGCTCTCATGTCCCCAAAGCCATGAGTACCCTGTCGCTCTGTGCAGGATCCTGCTGGTACATTGTTCTCCAGCGCATGTTCCTTCCTCTTTTGGTGTCCAGAAACAAACCCAAACTTCAGCCTCCCGAAGGGACCTGTTAAGCTTGTGGCATCAGAAACCCTATTGTGCAAAAAATGAACCCATTTAGATTGAGTCTGTTTAGTGGATTCGCTTCCTATCTGGTGGTGGTTGTTACAGCCAGGGTGGGAATAAAGCTATTGCGCTTCTGCTCCTTGGTGTTGGAGATGGTTTTTCAGTCATGTTGCTCTGCTGGGACCGTGTGTGGGTGTACCAGCAACCCTCAGCGGCTGCATGTAGACATCTACAGAGGGTTTGGAGACCCTGCTAACGTGAAGGCTTCGCCTCTTGTTAGAGACCCAGCAGCTCTGCTTCTCAAAGACTTCTTCCAGCTAGAGGTATTTTGTACCTTGTTTCAGCTCTCAGACGTTCTGCTAGCGGTTACCTGCAGGCTGCCTGGCCAGAATTTCCCTCTGATAGTGCAGAGCAGGTTTAAGAAGAAATTATGTCACACTTAAGAAAAAAATGCTTGGCTGGATTTGGTAACAGACAGGAACAAACTTGTGTCTGGACCCACCTGAGTGAGCCCACATCATGCTTCCCAAAGAGGGGTCACACTTGCTTGAGACTGTGTTGAACAGGATCAGGGAAGGACTGTGGGATGGGATGGGGAAGAGACTGGTGGTAGGAGTTCCTGTCCTTGGAGTGAGTCCTGGGATAGTGATGAAACTGCCCGAGCTAACATCCATGGCTGCTTTACAGGGCCGAGTTTGGAAGTCCTCTTGCTCACTTGTAAATATTTGTGTCTGAGCTGGTCATCCAGCCTTCCTACAGAGTTGGTGGAGCAAAATGGGCAAGCTAAGGATGAGAGTTATATCTAATGCATCTGAGATGCCTTCTTCAGGATCAGATGAATGGGCTCTCCAGAGTGCCATTTATTATAGAGAGTCAAGGGGAAGCAGTTTAGATGACAGATTTTGTGTGGGAATCACAGAATGATGTGAGGTTGGAAGGGACCTGAGCACCCTTTGTCCTCACTGTCCCACCTGCATTGCAGCCTGATGGTTACCTACTTTCAGATGTCCTGTGGTCCCTCAGTGTCTTGGGTGCAGACACAGAGCACACGCACCCTTGACCACCCTGGTATATAAGTTGATCTCAGTCTCTGTCTCAGTGCAGTTCTCCTTTGTGGATGGATAAAGCCCCTCCTCACTCCCTGCAAGGCTCCTGGTTTTAGTTTTTCCCAAACCAAGGAAGGTTAGCCCAGCCTGGCCAAGTGGGACCAGCACACTCATATAGTAGTGAGACTGAGTTGGTAGCATGGAAACATCAAGGCTGTGCACCTTCATCCTGACTGCTCCTGGCAAACACCATGAGTGGGGGAAAATGGGATGTGACAGAGACTTTTTTTCCAGGGGAGCCGTAGGTACTGGTACTAATTAAGCAGGATCTGCCAGGAGACAGCAGAAGGGATTCTTCCTTCAGCAGGAGAGAGGTTGGCATGGGAAACTTGGGAGTTAACAAGGGCCTGAGGAAGGCTGAACATCCAGAGCTCTGACTGTTGTACAGATGCTTCCTCTCATAATTTCTGCAGCATCTTTCCCTTGGACCACTGCATCCCTCAGATGCCGAAGCACAGCCATCTTCTCTTGGACCACTTCTGCCCAGCAGTTGCCAGTGGATCTACTTTGCGGATACGATGGGTGGTGGGAAGGGTGTGGGACAGTGCGGCTTTCCCAGGTAGCATGGTCCAGCCAGGGTCACAAGAGGCTTCCTGACAGTACCCTGCAGTGCAGCCACCAGGTTAGGAGAGGTGGTAAGAGGGGGATGCTGCCCATGCCTGCTCCTTCCTTAAACAAAAATTACTAACAGATCTAAGCCTCAAGAGGGGAGGACAAGGGAGAAGAGGGTGTTGGAAAGAGAGGTTTCTTTGCACCATGCTTTATTTTATAAATCTGTCCTGCCTGGCTTCTTCTGGTTGACTGTAGGGCTGGGAAGCCTTTTTTCCCTCTTTGATGTATAACTTTTGGCTCCTTCCTCTCAAGCTATGGAGTTTTGGCAGGATAGAGGCAGGCTGCGCTTGTGCTCTGACCAGCATAAAAATCACTTGGGTTCTCATGTCTTCTCCTTCACCCTGGCAAAGGGGACGAAGATTCAGGAGAGGGGGTGCCAAGTGGTGCACTGAGAAGCTGCATGAAACTGGCCAGGTCTTCCCATCCTTCAGGGTGGGGGTCAAGCTCATTTCCAGCTAGATCTGCCCAGCAAAGGGCTGAGGGTGCTCCTTGACGAGGTGATTGGAAATGCTTTTATTTACACCACATGCACTAACAGGGAATTGATGAGTGTGTCTTACTGTGGTCTATGCTCTGAGACAAGAATTTATATGGCTTTGGTGGTTAAATTGTGGTTTCTCATAGCTGGTGAGTTTTGCTAACACATGGTTAAACCAACCTCTAGGTTTGGATTGCAGAAGGACTTGGATGCCCTCATCTTCTGCTGCTTGGATAGACGGTTGTGCTCTGCTCTGCAGCTGGGGCAAGGTAATTCACCCCAGAAATCCCCCCGCTGCTGCAGAGAATTGGTTGCCCCCTTGCCTCTCCTTGCACCACACTGGACTTGTGTGGTCCAGAAGACCACCACACTGGTCTTTTACAAAAGGTTTGAAGCTGATTCAGAAGAGTGTTCAAAACATGCTTCTTGCCAGGCTGCTGGCTCCCACCCATCTCCTCTTGGCAATACAAACCCATCTCTGAAGGAGATGTTGTATCTTCCCTTTCCTATGGCAGTGATCCTCTGGTCGTGCCCAGTGAATACCAGTAAAGCATGTATACAGCCCCCCAAAAGTCCCCTGGCTCAGCCAGCTGTGTGGGTGCCCCTGTTCTGTGCTAGAGCGGGGTGTCTGGGGGGTAGGAAGCTGCGATCTCTTCTGAGCTGACCCTGCAGGAAAGTGTCCTGCAGCAAACCCACTGGGATCCCCCAAGGCATGAAGGCTTTCAAGCTTTTGGCTTCCCCCCAACCCTGTTCAGCAAGTCCAAGATGGAAATTAAAGCTGGCCACCAGCAGGGACATCAGAGCCGCTGAGTGAACTGCTGGGAATAAAATAGCACCGCTTGGTTTATGGACTGATTCTTTTCCTAAGGCTCATTACTTGCATTTTCCCAGGCCCTCACTTCTACCTCACCATGAAACCTTCAACACCAGGGCTGTTGCCCATGAGATCAGTCCCTGTGCCAAAAGCACAAGATACAAAGGGTAGGCTGAAGCTGAGGGAGGAATTAGCTGCACATGGTGGGGTCTGCAGTGGGAGCCCTCCAGCAAGGAGTGTCTTTGCTGTGTTGCTCACGCCCAGGCCATGGATGAGGAGGCCAAGAGTCCATTGCCTGCTGTGCGGCACTGGGGCTTTGCCTGCTCCTTGCCACATAGGACACACTTTGAGGAGAAATGGGAACACAGAGGAAACGCTGTTGCTGCCAGATAAAGGGCAGTTGGAGGCGTAAGGTGGATGGAAAGGTGACACTTACTGGGGAACAAAAGTATCTCTGACTCTCCTCCTGGACTACGTGCTTCTTGCCAGGCTGCCTGCTCCCACCCATCTGCCCCACAGTGGACGAAGGCACAAACCCACCAACCTCACTCTTATCAGGGAGGAGGAAGAGGGTCCTATTTCAGCGATGTTGCTAAGAAAATCTTCCTGTGGGCACAGCATCTCCTCAGAGACCTATGGCAGATGAGTGGCCTGGTTATGTGAGGTGCTGGACAGGCACACAGAGGATGACCACCCCAGCCTGAATGGGAAACCCAGGACACCAGTGAGACAAGATAAGATGGGCAAAGGAAGAGGCAAGGGCAGTGATGGGAGATTACCATGGACATGGCCGGGGTGTACTGATGGTCCCCAGTGCAGACCTATGGATGATGTCCTCCAAGAGGCTGAAATCAAACACAGCCTTTGCTGGAGGAATCTGTCCAGACCTCTGCCATGGGGTGACTTGTTGCTTGGCCAGGCAGCTTCTGGAGCCAACTGGGGCACTGTGGGGTGCGGGCAGCTGGGCAGGGCTTTACCTGCTCTTTGTGAAGATGAAACCAGGACCATTTCCATTTGCTCCCGGAGAGAGACAGCAACTTATCTCCTGGCTGGGCTTCTTGAAGGATTTCTGCTCCCACCAGGATTTTCCATCTGCTGTTGCTACATGGCACAAAGCTGGACCACTTGGATCTCTGGGAACTCTGCTCTTCGCATTCAGTTTTGTCTTGAGACAAGCTCATTTTTTCCTTGAGAATGAGTTTTCGTAGCACAGTATGAAACAAATGTTTCAATATCTCCTCCAGTCTCTCAGGACTCATTATGAATTTACATTTAAGCCTTGTTTTTTATTTAAGCCTCAGAGTTTTCCATGTAATTTTCCTGTACAGGGAGGACTATGCAGCTATTGAGTGTGCAGAACCCGCTTGCTCAGCCAGCACAAATCCCTCAAACTGGGTTTTATACGCCATGTACACAGAGCTCATAACCCCTTCGATTTAGGGTTCCTTGGGATGTGGTGCTTGCACCAGATTGGTAAATATTGAAATTTCTTAAGCCGTGCAGAGGCTGCAGAGCACAAGAGCTTAGCTGGAAGGGATTCAAAGTCCTGCTGAGCTCTGAATTCTTCAAGACCACTTGACTCCTCGAGCCAAGAGAAACCTCCCGAACGCGGCCATCTGCAGAAATAGGTCCTTAAGAGAGCAAGAAATCATCGGGGAAAGAAAGGGTTCAAACTGCTTTCGAGATTCATAAGCCCTTGAGGAAGTTTTAAGAGCTAGAAGTAGCTTAATAGTTGCTTGACATGCCCGGCGGCTGTGGGTCTGTGTGTGCAGCAGCTGTGGCTGGGGGCTGGAGGCAGTTCCCGGCCTCGGGGATGGGTTTGGGACGCGCGGCTCTCGCTCTCGGCAGCTTCAGCTTTAAAGCAACTGCAAAAGTCTGTGTGCAAATTGCTGACTGCAGATACCCACCAGGAGAAAAACCAAGAGGAATGTGTACGCGCCAGGCTTGTTTAGAAACCGCAGATGATTTACAAAGTGAGCTTAATTGGAAGTTTCTCTTTGCGGCTTTCTGACGTGTTATTTTTCTGATGCAGACGTGTAGGAGCCGTCTAAAAGGTCTATGTTTACTAATGAGGAGTTGTGTAATTGGGGATATATTTATTAAGTGTACACGTGCGGGATGGGGAAGTGACTTGAGCAGCAGCAGCAGTGCAGGGTCTGGGTGTCTCAGGGCATCACCAGCTGGGTGTGAGGGACCGGCATCCAGCTCTCCTGGTGGAAGAAAGGGCCTCTTGTCCTCGTCCCCTGGGCATCTGTCCCCAGTCTGGCAGTGCTGCTAAGAGAACACGGAGGATCGGAGGGCCTCCATGGAAAGGCAGTAAGAAGCAGAAGAGATGCAGAGAAACATGGTCTGTGGAGGACGGTGCTCAGAATAAGGGTCACTACATTCTAAAAAAGAACGCTTTAAGGGGGTTTAACCTGAAATTTAAAAAGAAAAAAATTAAGAATAATCTATTTTAAAAAAAAATCAAAAATCTGAAATGTAAAGTATATTAGAAATTTGTGAAGAAGGAGAGGATATGCCTTTCTCAGTGTCTGCTGTGGGTAAGGCAGAGGGAAACCCACCAGCAGACACAGTGGGAAAAGTTCGTTTTCAGGAGGCTGATGACATTTTTCTCACCAGGTGGGATGAGCATCTCTGGGTACGACCATGCCATCCAGAGCATGGCTGAGTGGAGACACCGGGTATGGCTGGGGCACCAGCATTCACCCCCTGGGTCCACTGTCTTGAAGGTGTTCACACAGGAACAGTCTCACAGTATCCATCCTCGTACCCCTGTGTGTCAGAGCCGCAGTTCTCCCTCCCTCCCCAGCCTTGAAAGTGACCACTTAGCTTACTAACAGTTTATTAAATTCGTTAGGGGAGTGAGTTGCTTCCCCAAGTCCAAGAACATGATGGGCAACCAGAAAAAAGGGCATATAAAATGAGATGTGGAATTTTGTTTCTGTGAAGCTGGATTCTGTCACCTCCCAAGCTGTATTCAGGCAAACTCCCCTTGGTTTCCATTCCCCAGCAATCCCTGCTTCTATCCTGACATGCAGAATTGGCACCCAAACGTGTTTCAAACACTTCAAGAGATGCAGTACCCATCACTCACTTTGCAATTTTCTTCTGAAGGTTAACACCTGTGTGGTTAAAAAGTACACCTGATTTCTAATTCAGCTCAGCATGTTCTCTGGTGCCCATCACTGTCTGGTGCCCAGCACTGTGTGCCTTTCTCAGACTAAATTTTTAGTTCCTGTATTTAGATCCTGTATTTTCTCTCCACACATGTACTTACACCCCCTTAAGATCCTGTATTTTCTCTCCACACATGTACTTACACACATCATCAAATCCCTTCTCGGTTTTCTTTCTGACAAGTTACAGAGGCTGACCTCTACAAGTCTCTCCCTGTAAGTGGTTTTCTTCAGCTCTCAAACCATTTTTTATGGCTCTTTTCTTCACCCGCTCCAATTTTTTGATGTCCTCTTTAAAATATGGCACCTCAGCAGGATGCGGTATTCTAGTGTCAATCTGACCAAGGACGTACACAGAGATAAAATCGCCTTCTATTCCACTTCACAGTCCTGTTGCTTATACACAGAAGGACCAAATTAGCTCTTTCTGCTGCAGCAGACAGAAAAATAGGTCCCACATTTAAGAACCAGAAGGCTAGATAGTGGTATTAAAAAGAGAAAAATGGAGGCAACATGAAAGCAGAATTACAAACCAGGGCAGCATTAATAGCACAGTGTGATACTCGCCTGAGCACATTAGTTGAAATAAAATGCTGAGAAAACAGTTTCTTCCACTCCGGAGCCTCTCTCAGGCCCGTGCTGCTGTGATGGATGGCTCCTGCACCATGGGCAGGCTCTGCACGAGGGGGGACGTGTCTCCAAGTGCTGGGGGGAGCACGGAGGGGAGGGGGGGTTACTCCTTTACCCCACGGCCTCACTTGGGACACCCTTGCTAAACACCAGGCTCCGGGGAGGCCTGAGGCAACCTCTGGTCTCTGCTGGGGTCAGCCCACAGCTGGGGGCCGTTAGGTCAGCCCTGATGATGACAGCGTGGTGCCACCAGGGCTGTGCGAACACGAAGGGTTCTGGGTGTTTATTTTTGTCAAAATTAGGTTGAGGGTTGGACAAGATGATCTTTAAGGTCCCTTCCAACCTAGAAGATTCTGTGATTCTGTGAAGGCAACCCCAGCCCTTTATGCCCTCTGTCCTCCGCACGCAAAACCTTTCACAGGAGAAAGGAGGCTTTCTCCTAAATTCCCCATTTCCTGTGCCCAGTGACACTTCCTGAGCCTGGAGTCACTGTGTCATTTGCGGATACATTTTCAGTACACGTCCTCAGCATAAGCCCCGTCTTCCTCTATTAGAGACAGTGACCTGACCCGGAATGCTCTAAAATCTCCGCGGGATTCCCCGAGGCAGCTCAAGGGCAGCACACCACGCGCCCAGCAGTCGAGTCTCCTGCTCTTTGAAGGCTTTCTGTGAGAGAGTTCTCCTTCTTTCTCATTTCTCTATCTGTAAAATAGGCGTAACCGTTTTGGGGACTGCCTAGATACTCCGATCCCATCCTAAGTTTTCTCATCTCAGTGGCAATTTGTGCCATTGCAAATCCCGTTGCACTGCTTCGGCTCTCACAGCAAGGGTGATAAGGTGTCTCCTTCCTCCTTGCTAATCTGAAACAACAGGTTTTGCCCTGTAGTGCTTGAGCACTCCAGGAACCTGTACACCAATGGTGCTCTTAATCCTGTGCTTGCTGCGTGTCCTTCTTGTTGGACCCATGTGGGAGGGTGTCCTTCCCTCAGGGGAGGAAGGAAAGCCAGTGAGAGGAGCACTGGTACAGAGACACAAGTGTTGGGGGACTGACGGACTGGAGAGAGCCTGCTGGAGGGTCACCGAGATGGCTGGAGCACATGAAGTACCAGGAGATGGTAAGAGAGCTGAGGTTATTCAGCCACAGGAGGAGAAGGCAATAGAGTGATTTAATTTTTCCCTACAACTGCCCTATGGGAGGTAGTAAGGAATAAGAAGCCAGACCTTTCTGGGAAATGCGTGGTGAAAGGATGACAGGCAGAGCAGAAGACTCTGTTTAGATATAAAGCATCAGGTTGGCAGCATGGGAGTGGTCAAACACTGTCACAGGTTGCCCAGAGAGGTGGTAGCATCTCTGCCCTTGGAGGTGTTCAGACTCCCCATGCCCCTGATTAGCTTGCTGTAACTGGACCTGCTTAGAGCTGGGCTAGATTCTGATGACCCCCAGATGTCCCTTCCAAACTCAGTTAGTCTGTCATTCTCTGACACCTCTGAAGTAACCTGTAGGGTAATGGCAGCAAGGTGACAACAGCCGTGATCTCTTGAAATCCAGGCTCTGAAGATGGCTTGGTGGCATAGGAATAGGATACAAACCCATTCTCCTGCAGCACCACTTTTGTTTAAGCAAGCAGTGTGATTCAGCCCAGCAAGCAGTGTTTCACCTTGGACAAGGTCAATGCACAAAGGAGCTGGAGGGGGAAACTGTGCTGTTGATGGCTCTTTGTCCAGAGATGTCCCAGATGCCCCACAAGCACTGCTGGGAGCTCCTGTAGAGGCAGCAGCTGCACCAAGGCCCTGTAGTCAGACCTGGACATTGACACTCCGTCTTTGTGACCTCCTGGCCTGTGGTCCTAATTAACGCTCAGGTCACTGGCAGTGATGAAGAGAAGACTAGTGAGCATCATTAGGCAAAATGTGGGGGTGATGTGAGACAGTATATGCGGTGGGAGTCATCTCACTTAGCTTCAGCTTGCGGAGGCAGGGCATCCAGCCCAGCTGGCTGACTGGTCTCTTCCTGTGGTCAGCGGAAGGAGGTGTGCTCCCCTGGGATGATTCAACTCATCCTAAGGTGTGTTTCTAAGGTCAGAGAGTTGAGGGTGTTTGGAGTTTACCGTCTTTCTTTATCGGCTACAGAATGGGACTCTAGTCAGGAAATTAGAGGGGCCACCAGCTTAGACTTGGCCAGTGGAAAAACTCATTTTAGTGTTTGATTACAGGTGTGTCTTATGAAGCCACATGGCTTCACATTGCTGGGAAGGGATCAAGTCCCCGTGAGTGCCAATCTCAGCACTAAGCCGATGTCTTGCCTTCATGGGATCAAGAATCAGTGTTTTAGATGGCTAAAGCTAGGGAGGAAAGTTCCACTTCTGATGCACTGTGCCACTATCTTGAACTTCTGCTCTTTCAGTATCCTTCTTTTTTCATACTGGGCAGCTGAAGACTTGTGCTCCCGGTTGAAAAAAAGTGGTCACCTTTGGTGGAAAAGCAACACCTTAGCTTGATTGGCACTGGCCAGGATACTGAAGGGATCCATGTTCCTCATTCCCTCCCCATTCCTTCCTCCATTCCCTGATTCCAGACACCTCCCCAATGCCCTCACATCTCTCCAAAATGGTATTCATAATTTTGTTTGCTGACCCTACCTCCTCTGCTAGCAGAGGTTCCTTCTCCGTCTCCAAACACACACACTATGTACTCCAGAGACAGCCTCACAAGACGTCAAAAAGGCTTTCTCTACTACTCAAAGAGAGAAGAGCGTATCGCTACTTACTTCTCAAAGGCAACCTCGTTTTTAGTCAAGAAAACAACTAGTCTGGCCTGTCGCTGCAATAAAACTGAGAAAAAAGGGCTACAACTAAAAAAGATATGCTCTGTCAGCACAAACCTGACAGATATGTTTTGTATCTGTGGAAATCTCAAAGTAACATTTTGGAGGATACCTACAAGTGTACAGACAAACCAGGAGTAGGCTGTTTCCAGGGAAGGCTCTGTGTCCCTCAGTGCTCCTAGCAAAGCAGCAGTGCTGGTGACCCTGGCACCCAACACTCTTTAATGTGTTGCAAAATGGCATTAATGGAAAAGCAGACTTAAGCTTGTCCACAGGGTACCTGAAATGAAATGTTACATTCAGAAATGGTTCCATCATTGCAAAGCTCTTCCTGGTTTTTAAATTTATGATTATGCACTTTCAGCCCTGCATAATTTCATGAAGAACTGACAACATTTCATCTCTTTTTCAGTTTCTCACATCTTTGTAAAAAGGCAGTCTTTTGTTTTCAGGTCATAAGGATGGAGCCACTGTCCTCTACCCATGAGACTGCTTGAAGGGGGCCAAGCTGTTTGTTCATTTAGTTCAGTTACTAGGCTGTCTTCACCAAGATTTCCTATTCCACCCCATGCTCTCCCTCAATTCCTACTCAATAGCGCTTCAACCCTAGGGCTTCTGCTCCATACCAATCTCCTAACCAAGATGCAAGACCACAGAGCTGCATATATCATGGTCCAGACAGCAAACTGCTGGCCAGCTCCATCAGCAGCATGTCCATGGGTCTGGCAGGTCCTGAAGCCACAGGTCACATGGGGACCATTGATTGCCAGAGCCTGGGAACTGCTCTGGAGGCGGTGTCTCAAAAGTGGAGCTTAATGAAAATCCTCTCTTCTTGCTACCATAGAAACTGAACAGACTTAACAACAACTTGTTACTTCTCTCATCTCCAGCAGCTCAGTCTCTGAAGTGACTTGACCTCTGAAGATACTTGCAATAAGTATCACCCAATAACTCGAGAAATGGGATTGAAGGAAAAAAAGGAAGAGGAAACTCCCAAAGCTCTTGTGAAAACCGTTGGGCAAAGGGGAGGTTGCAGAGAAGTGGAGGCATTTCTGTGGGATGAGAAGCAAGGGAACAGAGATGCCAGGAAGAGATGGTTGGCCAAGAGAAGCTCACTATGGACATGGAAGAAATGCAGCAGGGTGGCTCTGAGCTTTGCTGTGACCCAGCAAGGTGAAGAACCAGCAGAGCTGCAGGCTTCATAAACACGTTGCTCCTGGGAGGCATTTTCCATCCAGCCCTCCATTTCTCTCTGACAGCCACACCAGTGTGAAGCGGCAGACCCTGGGGAGCAGCGGTTGTTGCTGGAGTTCCATCTCACGAAGAGCCTGGGGGAACCAAGGGCCCGTGGTCCCCCTCACTCCACGCAGCCCCACCGTTCCCAACACGGGCGAGAGGATCAGGCCAGCCACAGTGAGGGAGGGCTCTTGCAGTGGGTCGGCAGCTTTGAGAGCTGAAATGTGCTCTGTCATTCAGCTCAAACCCCTGCTGCTGCTGCTTTCAGGAAAAAAATAAATATCTGCATATTAATCTGGGTTTTTTAACAATTTTTGCCTATTAGCAAGGCATCTGATAACAATGAAAGCCTGTCTGCTGTTGCTTTTAAATCTCTGAGCCATACAAAGGCTCTGCAGAGCTCTCGGAGTGGCCAGGGACTAGAGGAAGCTGTGTAAATTCACAGAGACGCAGGCAGCAGGAACAGGCTCTGGCAGGCTCCTCGCTCTGCGGGCAGGGAGAGCAGCCACCCTGCAACGTAATTCTTGAGGATACAGCTGTTGTGCAGAAGAACCCAACGTGACATTAAGACACAACCCTATTGATGCTGTTCACGTGCTTCTTGCCACTCCTGGTGTCTCCCTGAGAGCATCCACCGCTCTGGGTGTCACAGGTAACAGCTTTAGAGCATTTTTACAAACATATCCCCCGTTTTAACCAGCTTTGATCAACCTCTGTAAAGAATTAAGACAAGCAGATTGTGAAAAACTAACAGTACGGAGTAAAAACACCCCTTGAAACCTAGAAAACCATGGCAACGCAGGAGTTTTACCATGCAGCACAAGCCAGTGTCAGATGAGACTTGTGTCCGAAGCCTTTCCTTCTCCCGTCAATCAGCTACACAGGCCACCCCAGATGATGCACTGGGGTGACAGTCATTTAGGGGTTGGTGTCTCGGGGGCTGCTGAACATGTCCTGAAAGCCTGTGAACTTGTGCGTCCTTCATGTTGTTCTCTCATGACCGTGGTGTAAAGTTGCTGTGGTGGTTTCATGATCCAACTGCCCAGTGTAAAGCTGGAAGAGAAGAGGAGTCAGAGGAATGAAGGGGAAGTGAGGTCTCCAAGGAACACCACCACTTCGATGCCCTTATTGCCAATCTTCCTGTCAAATGTGACGTGTCCTTCACTTTAGAGAAACCAGGTGACATTTCTAGCATCAAAACTTTTCCAGCCAAACTCTGCTGATGTTGGCCTTGCCTAGCTTCAAGGGCATGGACCACGAGCGAGGAGCATCCCTCCTGAATATTGAACAGGCCCCATATGGCGAGTCACTAGCATTTGGGTTTTATCAGTGAGAAGATCCTGTGCGTGGACACAGAGACACCGACGACTTTCCAAGCAAGACTCACCGGGCACGATGTTGGCTCCTTGCTGTGGTGGTGGCTCCTGCAATCCAGCAATTTAGGCTGCAAAGCAGGGAGCAGAGCTGCAGGTGTCTGGCAGCAAATGTCACCGGCAACAGAGGAAGGACCTTGCCTGCAGACCCCATCCAACGCCTTGCACTCACTGCTGGCCATACCAGGCTGCGATCCTCTCCACATCTGCTTCTTCAACCTAAATTTGGGGCTGTGCAGAGGAAAGTGGCATCAAAAAATAGTGCTTTGTCAGCAGCTGCTCCAGCACAATGTCTTTTCTCTTGTTATCTGCTTGCCTTTTCCTCCCTGCGCTCCCTCCCTGTGGTGGCAAGCACTGAGAACTGCTGGGGGTTGAGCTCGGTGGTGGCCAACAAGCAGCAGGGACATGTCCTGGTTTGCTGGTGACATGCCACACACCTGCAAGCCACCGTTCTGTACCAGTGAGGTAGGAGTAATCACAGCCCCTCCTTCCAGCTTTTCGGCTGGATGCTTTGAGGAGCAGGGATCTGCAGAGGTGGCTCGGGGCCATGGGGATCTCCAAGCCGGGTCAGTGCCCATCAGCCTGTGCTGTGGGCTGGGAAGGAGAAGGTGATGGTGGCAGTGGCAGGAGAAGACGGAAGAAGACTGGGAGTCCTGGGGCTTGACGGGGACCATGTGCCAGGGGGAGGCTGCCCACTGGCATGGTGTGACCAGGTGTCTGTCACACCGAGGGTGGCTCGGAGAAGGCCAGAGAAGCATCTGCCGTGGTGCTGGCACGAGCCTAATGTTTGTGGGCTGTGGGTGCTGCTGTATTTTTGGCTGGAGGAGCTTTCTCAGTAAGAGATGGCTGGCAGGGCTGGAGTAACCTCCAGCACTCACTGCAGCTCTTGCAGGATGCTGCGACAGCTTAACTTCCCCTGGGAGAGATTATAAAACAATAAATTGTTGTTTTTTATGTTTAATGCGGTAGTAAATTAGATGAGGAGCTCAGCATTTAATTGCAAAGCTCAGAAAAGCCAGATATTATCCACAAGCCCTGACATCTTCCCAACGATATTTTGCAACCCCGCGGCACCGGCTGGGCAGAACCCACCTCTTTCCTCCCGACACCTCTTTCTCACAACCAGGGAGGATGCTCCAGTGCCTGTGGCAAAACCTCCAGGAATAAGCCTTCCCACCGTGCCCTGCTGGCACCAGACCCCGCTTCCCCCTGGCTTTTCCCACTCCACTGTGGGTTTTTGCAGCAGGCACTGCCCAGGGCTCAGACACGGGGAGGGCTGGGGTGCACGGCCTTGCTGGCTGGCAGCATCCCTGAGCACTGACACAGCTCAGCGCACTGATGACAACCTGCAGAGCAGGTGTTGGGTTGGGTGCCAACAAGTTCTGTTGGGCTGTAGCTGTGCTCGATGTGGGCAGGGCTCTGGGCAACCCCATTTATCCCTTTTATTTTTCCTGTTTACTCCAGCTGGGTTCACCCACCCATGCCCTGAGTGAGCCTGTCCAGGCGGGAATGGGCTGGATCCAGGGGCTGTTTCCTGATGAAGCAAGGCCATTTATTTGGCTGCAGAAGTTGCCCCACTTGCTGGGCTGGGTGCCTCCTGCCCACGTGGTGGCATCACTGCTTGTGAGTCCCATCTTTTTTGCCAAAGGTCAAAGACCGTAAACTGGAGCGGGGCTGTTTTGGGTGGGACAGCCCAGGCAGGTGAGAGTTATCCACGTACACAGGGTGCCTTCAGCAGAGTCACTATTTACTGTGGGTGTCACCTTTTCCCCTTGCAGCTCCCACCCCACCTCCTTGCAAGCACATGGTCAAAAGTGGCAAACCCCATAAGCTCCTCAGCACGTAGCCATCACCCTCGCCCCCTTCCCTCCCTGGGGTACCCTGGTTCGGTATCACAGCTCCTGGACCTGCTCCAGGAGGTTTTGGTTTGGTTGGGGTTTTATTTTATTTTAGTTTAGTTTAGTTTAGTTTTATTTTTTATGGGGTTTTGTAATTTTTCTTTTTCCTTCTCCCATCTTAACACGCGTTTTGATCTCATGCTGAACTTGTTGGCACCCATCTGCAGAGGGCTGGGCACCCCTGTAACAGAATACCCTGCTCCCAAGCAACTCTCCTGCTGACTCTCCATTCTGAAGCAAAAGGATTTAATTGTGAATAAATAAGTTTTAGACTAAAATCGTTTTTATTCTATCTATTCAGCCAGCCACCCTGGTACATTTTTTCCAGAGGTGGTTATTTCAGTCTGGTTTTCCGTGAAGATAGTGGATGTGTGTGCAGTTTACTGAATAATGATGCTGGTGCCACGAAATGGTCTCCTCTGGAAAGTTTGGTTTTGCATGAAAAATTATTCACATACAAGGGGTCTCCCAAGAGGGGTCTCCCAAGAGAGTCTCCCAAACATTAGAAGCTTGGGAGACTCTGTCTTCTGTCTGGACCGGGCTAGGAGCATAACTGTAAGTGGTTTTATTGTTGCTGGACGGTGTCTTTGTCTTGGATCAAACATTAGGGGTTTGGGGCGTGCTTTCGGCATAGCAATAGAACTTCATAAAGAGGAAACAGATGACAGTTCTTTTCCTGTGTTAGCTTTGGCATGGGTCAGTCTTCCTCACAAAATAACCTCTTAAATTAAGCTAACGAGGTTTCGAACGAGACAGGCTATCACAGCATGGAGCGGAGGGGAGGAGGAAGAAGAAGGTGTGACCCATTGGCCATGCTCAGCAGTGGAGAGGGATGTGTACCAAACAGATACACAAACACAATGCAGTAACATGCGAAATGATTGAGTCCAAGTTGTGCCTGCAAAGACCTCACCATGGCGTTCACCTTGAAGCTCCTGTGCTGCCGTGATTGTGTGAGAAAGGTTGTGGACACCCCACTCTCTTGTGTCAGAGACCCTGAAAACAAGTGGGGAACTCCCCAGAAGGGGTCGGGAGGTGACCTGAGGGCAAATGCCACCCAAACAGATGTCTCTGCTTCTCTGGGCAGTGAGCTGGCATCAGCCCACCGAGGGGAAGTGCTGGGACACAGAGTGGAAACCTGCGGCTGGCTGCTTAATTGGATGCTTGCCATGTCATGGCTGCTCCCTGAGGAATGGTGCAGAGGAAGAACCACGGCCCTGACAGAGACGAGGGTGCATAGAATGGTTAGAGTTGGAAGACACCTTAAAGATCATCGAGTTCCAACCCCCCTGTCATGGGCAGGGACACCTCCCACTAGACCAGGTTGCTCAAAGCCCCATCCAGCCTGGCCTTGAACACTTCCAGGGATGGGGCACCCACAGCTTCTCTGGGCAACCTGTTCCAGTGTCTCACCACCCTCACAGTAAAGGATTTCTTCCTAACATCTAATCTAAATCTCCCCTCTTTCGTACGACATGCTGGATCTCACACATGCTTGGTTTGGGGGTCTTCAGGATATAGGACACCGTGGTTGTATCTGCATCAGTGACTGGAATGTGCCCTGGGCTGTTGTCTGACTCTACGGCAGCTAGATTGGGGTGGCCCACACCAGTGTGATTGAGCTCTCTATCCCCCAAAACAGGGTGGCTGCACTCAAACTACCTACTGAAACAGAGCCTTGTCCCACACTAACTCCCAGAGCATCCCCAGGAAGGGTTCAGAAGCATCATGGTCAGCACAGATGAGCCATAGTGGGCCAGTGACATCTAGCCTCAGGGACCGCTGCCTAGCACTCATGATGCTAACAGGGATGTAGCTAAAGAGTGTCTGACTGGCAGGATCTTTGAAGGAATATTCCAAATGTCTGTCCAGCACAGGTGCATTTTCACTTGTCTTCGTAAAAATGGTGATGAGCGCTAATGTTGTCTGCAGAAGAGGTGCAAAGGGGAGAGCTGGTTGCTGGATTTACCCTGTCACCTCACAGATGCTGAGAGGGGCTGCTGGAAGGAGCAGAGCTCTGGCCGTACACTAGATAAGGAGCTCTGCTTTGCCTTAAACTGGGCAGAATCACACCCCAGTAGACTGTCATCATTACGTGACGGGGAACTGGCCATCTGAGCAAACCACTGAGGCCCATCAGCCTGCCAGTAACCTCGAAGGCAGCCGAGTCAGCCCATGCTGACAAGAGAGTGGTGCCTGCATCGAAAGACACCACACCACCAGGCAGGGACTTCCATTCCACATCCAGTTTTTTTCTTGGAAAGCAGTACTGACTGCTGCCTCCCCAGTGGCACGCTGGTTGGGAGGGTGGCAGGGGATGGGGACTGGCAGGGGCTGAGGCTTCAAGTGCATTAATTAATTTGTGGCAAATTAATTAGGGAAAAGAGAGAGCCTGCAAAGGGCAAGCAATGGTGTCAACAGACTTTACCCATCGGTGTGCTCTAACTCCCTGGCAGATCTTCTTCTCTGAGTGCCTGGGGAGGGCTGAGCTCGGGCTGCCCTGTTCGAGGTGTCCCTGCAGCACCAGCCTGTGCCTCATGTGCCTTGTTTAAAAGCAAACCAGAGAGGCAGCAGAATTGCTCAAGCAAAAACCCTCAGCGTGCATAACAAAGCTGGGGAGCTGCTGTGTTCCACACGCCACCAGTTGCGTAGCCAAGTAAATAGCCCCGGGGCGCTGGTGACTCCAACACCGCTTTTTCATGGTTGAAAAACGATTCTATTTATTGAACATTCATTTTACACTTGAGAGCTAAAAACTTCCTTTTCCCACCTCCTGTTGGAGACGCACGCACCTCCGGTGTGTAACTGAGAGTGAGCTGCTTCTCGGGGGAGAGGAGCTTAGTGACTCATGGAGATTCGCTCCGCTCAGCCTGTGGGCTGTGATGTCCATGCAGAAGCAGCTTGGTTCTTCAGGAAGAGAGGGCCTCTAAAACTGCAAAGGTCTCTGACACGGGGCCTTATGGCAATTGCATGGACAGAAAAGCTCAAGGACAGCGAAATAAAAATGTGTGTCAGACGGCAGCAGCAGGTGAGGTCCATGCGCAGAGACCTGGGGAGCATCAGTGGGGACTTTGGTTTGGGTTCAAGGATACATAAGGAGCCTCCAAGGAGCTCTTGGAGGCTCCAGAGCTCCCTCAACCTCAGGGATGGGATTATAACATTTCAGAAGGCCTCTGCATCCCCCCCAGGGATTGTCTGGTAAGTGCCTGGTGATGGTTTTTTGGTCCTTCTCCAAAAATATGCCAATGTTTGGGATATCTGGTTGCCCCAGCTGCCTCACGGTGGTCACTCCAGTTGGGCATCACCTGCCTTGCAGTATCCATGAGCAGACCCCTGGGCTCACACACACCAACATGGGGGTGACTGGGTTGAGTGTGTCCCCTTGGGTGAACTCGAGCTGCACAACCTCTATCAATGGACCTGGGGCTGCGACTGTGGGAAATGGAGACAGGCATAGCAGCTCCTTAGGGATGGGGCTTGTCTTCTCACCAGCCAAAGGGAAAGGGCATCTTCAACTGGCCCATCTGCAAAGGAGGGCTCCTGCTTCCATTTCTGTTGTACTTTCTGAGTAACTACAATGTATGTGATACCAAGTGTGAGGCATCCTCAGGGTACTGCTCAGCAGAAGCCAGCCCATGTTACTGTCCTCAGAGATCCTTGTCCCAGAACAGGGAAACTGACTGGAAACAGAAGGCTCCATCTGAACATCAGGAAACACCTTTACACTATGAGGGTGACCAAGAACTGGCAGAGTTTGTCCTGAGAGGTTGTAGAGTATCCCTCCTTGGAGATACTCACAAGCTGTCTGGACACGGTCCTGGGCAACCAGCTGTAGGTGGCTGTGCTTGAGCATGGGGTTTGGACCAAATGACCCTCAGAGGTCCCTTCCCACCTCAACCCTTCTGTGACTGAGATATACCACCTTGAGTTGACTGGGCTGTCCCAGGGGGACATGGGGCTGGCATTGCCCATACCCAACTGCACCATCACCACAGAGGGCCCACAGCCAACCTGTTGCAGAACCCTTGTCCAGCCTTGCTGTGAACCAGATAGGAACACGTCATTACCTTGTGCTAACAGATGCAACCTGATGCTTAATCCCCCTGAAGCAGAAGCCTCCACGATTTCAGGTGAGCTGTCAGCACTGGGCAGAGAGCAGCAGGGCAGCAACCCCCACCGGCAGGCTGGGCAACACCATGTGCTGGAGGTCTTCAGAGATCTCCTGCAACAGCAAAACAATGATCCTCAGTTTTTAGCATTTCCCAAATACTGTTGGATGCATATTGCTGCAGAAATACATGCCCTGGATTTTAAACATCGTGCCGGTCTCTGTTAGAAAAAGCCATGTTGCATCTGCCAGGTGCCTGTGTCACCGGAGGTGACCCAACGGCGTTGCAGCTGAGCGAGTTCCTCGTGCTGTGTGGCACCCAGGCTAGCCCGTGACCACGCTGCCCTGACCAGCAGCATGTGTGTGACACGTCCCTGGTCCCACTGGTGTGCACAGCACCTCTGGGACCAGCAGTGTCTCCTTCCCCCGTGTTTTCTTAACGAACACAGTGGAGAATCAATGCAATGAGCTGCAGGCATTTTTCTACCCTGGAGGTGTCAAAAAGCAACTGAGGCTGCCAAATTAATTGTCATAGTTAATTATTTTTCTCAGTTTATTCATGCTTCAAGGGACCCCTTCCCTGCTGACTTTTCAGAGTGTGGAAACGTGGGCTGTCTCCACCAGCCTTTGCTGATGCTGGGGGAGACCGGCTGTATGCTCTACATGGAAACACCATGGCTGTGGTCACTGTCTGCTCTCTGATTGCTTCTAGAGTCAAACCCTCCTCATAAGTATCACACATGCAGATAAAGCCTGGCAAAAGTCAGGATTTAAATTCTGAAACAGACCTCAGGAGAGAGGAAAAAGAAAACACCTGCAGCAGAAGATATACCACAGTGGTACATGCCCTCCTTTGCCTCTGGGAAGCTAACAAAATTACTGCTGAAGACAGCAGGAGCTTCCAGTCTGAGTTTATTTGCCACACACAGCTGCTGATCACCTAACAAATTGTCCAGGTCCCATGTATTGGGAGAGAAAGGCTGTAAATAATTTCTGGGCTAAAATTTCTTCTACTGCCCCTCTTCACTGGTGTTTCTGTAAAAGGCAGCGCTTCTCTGATCTATTTACTGAAGAATCATTTGCAGAAAATGCGTTTCTATCAAAGTTGTGCCCTTTCTTGCAGCTCTGTGATGCAGAAGGTGACCCTGCCCCAGCTCACCACTTCACTTCAACATGGCAGTGGGTATTTGGGTGGTGGGTGGTGGTGATGACGGGGCAATATCCCCGGCCCGAGGGGTTGGACATACCACACGAGGAAAGGGGAAAGGTGTTCGCCCAATTTTTAGCATGGGCTGCATGGACTATATCCGGGAGGAGTCAATCTCATCCCCAGCAGGTCAAGGGAGGTCATTCTCCTCCTCTCCTCTGCACTGGTGAGGCCACAACTGGAATACTGCGTCCAGTTCTGGGCTCCCCAGTTCAAGAGGGACAGGGAACTACTGGAAAGAGTCCAGCGTAGGGCTACAAAGATGATTCAAGGATTGGGGCATCTCCCTTATGAGGAGAGACTGAGAGAGCTGGGACTCTTTAGTCTGGAGAAGAGAAGGCTGAGGGGAGACCTTATTAATGCCTACAAGTATCTCAAGGGTGGGCTGAGGGAGGAGGGAACCAGACTCTTTTCAGTAGTTGCCAGTGAGAGAACAAGGGGCAACGGGCACAAGTTGGAACATAAGAGGTTCCACTCAAATATGAGGAAAAACTTCTTCACAGTAAGGGTGACAGAGCCCTGGAACAGGCTGCCCAGGGAGGTTGTGGAGTCCCCTTCTTTGGAGATTTTCAAGACCTGCCTGGATGCAGTCCTGAGTGACATGCTCTGACAAGCTCTGGGTGGTCCTGCTTTAGCAGGGGAGTTGGACTAGATGATCTCTATGGTCCCTTCCAACTCTAAAAATTCAGTGAAATTCAGTGAAATCAGGGCTGAGATGAGGCTAGCATCCCTGCTACCCTGTTGCCCACCCTTGGGTCCATGGCTCTCTGCAGGCGTGGGCTGGGGGGTGACGTCTCTCACCCCATCCTTCCCTGCAGAAATGCAGCACCTTCAGTGGGAGCATCCCGAGAGATGACCCGAGTCCCCGCTGGGTAGCAGGACTACGCTGCGAGTCTCCAGCAGCCCCAGAAGAGGTGATGGACCCCAGCGTTTTCGTCACCCAGATCACGGGTTACCCTGCAGAGAGGGCTCCCCACTGCACAGAGGCACCGAGGATGGGGGGCGAGGGCAGAAGACGGTGTCTGCCACCATCTTCCCTGGTCCTTTCATGATCCGGGTGTGCAAAACTCTCTGCCTGGCTTCTCCATGCGGCGTGTAACCAGCCGGTGCTTGCAGGCAATATTTCCTGCGTTAGGCAGGGTGGAGCTGCCCTCTACTGTCTCCCTTCCATACAACTGCCCGCTTGGTTATGAGTCAGAAAATAAAGCACAGCAGCACAGATCCGCCGCTCTGCAGCCAACAGGGCTCCTTGGGAAGGGGTCAGGCTTCCCTGCAATGATGCCACATCTGCCCACAGAAATGTTCAGAAATGGTATTTCTGCCAGCTGGCAACTTCCCCAGGCTCAGCCAGGGCAACTTCCCCAGGCTCAGCCGCTGCACGATGAACAAGAAAACAATATTGGAGCATTAAGCACTGAGGCAGCTACACCGCACGGAGAGGGTGAGAGGACGGAGGTGCCCGGTGCTGCTTCTCAGACGCTTCAGAGTCCCTGGATGCTATTTATGCTTCTGGGCTTTCTGATGTTCCAATGTCATCCCCAGCCATTTCTGCTCCCAGCAGAGGAGATCTGACGGAGGGCTGGTTTAGTCAGATATAAATCCAAAGTCCCTTGAATAGAATTTTAAAAGCACATTTACCTTTCAGTTTTTAAAGCAAATCTCCTCTATTGTCACAGAGGGGAATGGGTGGTGTCATGCTGGTGCGTTCAGCGGTCAGTGTTGCATTGCAGGTGAATACCAGAAGGGTGGTGAAAGCAGAAGGAAGATGAATTCCTTTATACTTACCTTGCATCACTGGTAGCATTTTGGGGTCTGGAGTACAGCAGAACAACGTCAGCTACAGGCATATGGTCAGCAGAGCATCCAGCCCCAGTGCCACCGCACAGATGACAATGCTGTTGACTCCTGTGGTCTGCATTCAAAACAGCTGGCTGAGTTGGTAGAGCTGGTCTGATAGCTCACATACATTGCTTGGGTGGTGGCAAAGGCTTACCAGAACCTGAGTTTGTTTATTCCCTATGACCAAGAAGCAGCAGGACAAAATCCCAGCTCCGTCTGTTTCTTCCTGGCTTCCTGAAGACTGCTAAGTCTTCTCAAGGGATCTCTTAAAGATGCTGTGAGAGAGATACTCTGTCCATCCATGCTAAAGTGTGAACAGAGGTGGGGAAGAGAGGGGCCAGCTGTAACTATAAGCTGAGTTTTGAAGTTGCATCGCTATTTAGCTTCACCTGACACAAGGACGCCAATGTCACCCCAGGTTTTCTGTAAGGCCTCTTTCCATGCAAATGTCAGAGAGAGGCTGGAACGAGATACCAGGCTTTCTAATGCCCAGGCGGGTAATGCCCAGCTGATGGCTATGCAGGGAGAGCTCTGGAAATGCAGTTTTTGCTTGTCACAAAACAATGAGCCAAACCAGAAAGGCCAGGCACAGAAAAAGGCAGCCTCTGCCATTGGTGCCTATGGGCTCTGGTGGAGCAGAAGGGCAGGAGCACCGCTGAGCTGAGGAACACAGGGGTGCCTGGGTGAGGTGTTCAACAACAACATCCTGTCGAAATCTCGGCTTGTCGTGATTTAACCTCAGCCAGCAACTAGGACCATGCAGCCACTGACTCACTCCCCCCCAGCTGGGATGGGGGAGAGAATCAGAAAAGTGAGAAAAACCCTCATGGGTTGAGATAAAAAAAGGTTACTAGGTAAAGCAGACACTGCACATGTCAGCAAAGGCATGTGCAGGCTGCCCAGAGAGGTGGTGGAGTCCCCTTCTCTGGAGACATTCAAAAACCGCCTGGAGAAGATCCTGTGCAACCTGCTCTAGGTAGAACTACTCCAGTGGGGGGGTTGGACTTGATGATCTCCAGAGGTCCCTTCCAACCCCATGTGATTCTATGATTCTATGAAAGCAAGACAAGGAATTCATTCCCCACTTCCCATCAGCAGGCAGGTGTTCAGCCATTAACAGGAAAGCAGCGCTCCACCCCACATAACTTACTTGAGAAGACAAACAACATAACTCAGGTCATCCTGCCCTTCCTCCTTCTTCCCCAGCTTTATATAGTAAGCATGATGTCAAACGGTATAGAATGTCCCTTCGGTTACTTGGGGTCAGCTCTCCTGGCTGTGTCTCCTCCCAGCTTTTTGTGCACTCCTAGCCCACTCGTTAGTGGGGCTGTGTGAGGAGCAGAAAAGGCCTCGACTGCTCAGCAACAACCAAAATCACCAGTGTTTTACCAACAACATTTTCATCCCAAATTCAAACCATAGCACTACACCAGCTGCTAGGAACAAAGTCAGCTCTATCCCAGCTGAAACCGTGACACTGTTCCACCATGGCATGTGGTGGCATCTCTTTGCACGCAGCTTTCTTCTGCTGAGCTTCAGCTTCCTTCTGTTTTCTCTCCATTGAAGTCTCCAGCAGGCTCAGCCCCTGCTTCCCAGGTGCTCCAGCCTGCCCTGCTAGGTGGGCAACACTACAGCTTCTCCTCCTGTCATCCTCAAAGGAAAGTCCCCACACCTGGAGGTGTCTGCAGAACATCAGCAGCAGGAATGGAGTGAACTGGGAGTGGAGCCTGAGGGCGCTGTCAGGGAAGAATAGGAACTTTATTTATCTTGCTCAACTTGGAACAAAAATGAGGTTTCAAAACTGAATTGTCCTCCCTTATGCTTTCTAATTTAATGTGATTGATGATGCTTTGGTTGGACAGCTGCAATTCTTACAAATGCCTTGGTGTCATTTCAGGGAACGGAAAAAGCATTATGTTGATTTGAGCTGCAGAATTACCAGTGGCCACTGAAGTGTACAAATAAAAATAACACTCCCAGGACAGTTTGGGATTGGAATATGAAAGGCAGCAGTAATCGCTGCTTTCAGGAAATTGTAGATGGAGTGATTCAGTGTTAAGTGTTTTAAACATAACCACCAATACAGCAGTGTTTTAATTAAAAGTGCCCAGAAGTAATTAATTATTTTAACAATTCAAGCAGGAGATAAAAATGAGGTTCTCGCCCTTTTGTAAATCACTGTACTACATTGTGTTAGCAGGACACTGTTAAGGGATGGTCTTTTTTTCTGGAGAATTGAAGTGTTATTTTGGGTTTACAATGGCAAAAAGACATAGATGGGATTAATGTTTCATCCAAGGTCATAAAGCAAATGAGCACAGAGCCTGGAAGAGAATAACGTCCCCCACTTCAGTTGCTGGGCTTTGAGACCAGGGTGTCCTAGTCTGGCAAGTTGGTGAGATGCTGCAGAACCAGGATCTCCACGGCCTTTGCTTTGCAACCATTTTGCCCTTCTTGTGGGTTAGAAGGAGCAGCTATAGAAGATCCCTGGTCAGAAGAGACATGTATCAACATCCTTCACTGCTGAAAACATGTCTTCAGGACAAAATGCTTTTTCAAAGGAAAAAATTACTGCTATCTCCTGCCTGTTGAACCTCCATCCATTGCTGATAGCTTCTGGGGCTGGTGGCTGGTGGCAGCCTGCAAGGTGTCTTGCTGTGATTGTGAACCATAGGTCCCATGCTTTTGCTGTTGCTGGAACCTGAGCCCATGACTGAAGCCAAGCATCTTCTTAAAAGCTTCAACACAGGGCTGTCCCCATGAGAGCTGGAGGTTTGCTCCCCTTTTCAGACCTCACAGAGACTCAGCCTTCTTTGGCCTAGAGTTATGCAGAAATGAACACCATGTGGGACCGTATGTCCACCTAAACCTGGCAGTGGCAGCTGCTCTGTTAGCGTGGATTTCAGAAAAGAGCCCTCCTCCTGGCTGCAGCTCCCATCCCAGAGATAACCATAACTCTCTGACACCATTACTGCCTGGATGGCAACACTGCAATAGCAGAAGTGATGGAAAACTGAACAAAGATGCTATTATTTATGCATTTGTTATCCAACTCTTGTGGATATTTATAGGCATTTCCCACCAGCCCTCCGTAGGGAGGCACCGGGAAGGTTTTCCAGGCGTGCCAAGTTTCTCACTCAGCCGTGCTCTTGCAAAGTCTCACGCTTTTGGCTCTTTTCTCCTGCTAGCGGCTATGTGTAATGCCGTGGATCCCACTACGGGCGTTAATTACCAACACAGACGCCTGTGCCAGTGTAGCAAATTACAGGACAGACAGCACATGACAGCCTCTAATTGTGCTGCCAGCCTGGGCACCAACCACCAGGGTTCCTGCAGGTATCGGTGCTGGGGACAGGAGAGCAGGGAGGGCTTTTCTGTCCATTAGCGGGGCTTGGTCCCCGCTGTTTTTTCCGTTTTCTAATTAGTTTGTTTTTGAAGAGGGTCAGGAGGAGAGTTGGGTGAGTGATGGTAAACTGCTGGTTGGGCCAGCACACTCTCAAGTTTCGCTGCTCCTGCGTGAGCCTCAATGCTTTTGGGGGCTGTGGGAGCAGCAGAAGGGCTACAGCAGTGAGTAGAAGTGCTCCAGGGCCACCCCTTCGCTCAGGGACCTGCCAGGCAGTGGGATGCAGAGCAGAGAGGGGATCGGGATCCCATGGAAACCCCACCCCGAGGTGTGTGGGGCGCTCCCCACCCCTAGCAAGGACGAGCGGCAAGCGGTGAACCGGTCCGGAATGGGGGGAAATCCAGCTGGCAGGAGCATCCCTGTCCACAGGATGCTCTGGGAGGGCTGGGCATCCCTCCTCCCCCATCCGCTGGGGACCAGGAGCCCAGAGGTGCCTGGCAGGGAGGGAAGCATCCCCCCATTTTGGCTGGGGCTGGAGGAGGTGCTGCTGCAGGACTGCGCCTGCTCCTGCTCCGTCTCAGCTGACTGACGGTGCCGGCACAAGATCTCTGCGGGCACGCTCGGTTCATCCTGCTGTGTCAGGGAGATTTTTTTCAGCCATTCAGCCCACATTTCTACTTTCTTAATTTCATTCTTAATGTTCTTTGCTTGAGCCCTTGGGGCAGTGAATAGGAGGCAAGTTAGCAGGAATAGCTAAGCATCTGTAATGAGATTTCTGCTCAGGACGGTCGTGCCTCCCCGTTTCTCTGCATCATGCAGCTTCTGCCTGAGTCAGCCTCCCCTGGAGACACGCCGCTTGCTGAGGTCTTCCCCCAGGATTTATTTTTAGTTCTTTCGAATCAGGACCAATTAGCTCCATATGCCTTTCTCTCTGTTCCTGTGTTTCACCTGCGGCTGGCCATAGGATCTTCAGCTCCTAGGAAACACTGGAGACCACGGGTCCTTCCCAGCTCAAGTCTGTCCATCCTCAGTTACAGCTGTTCCTCATGGTGAGGTAGTTTTCTGCAGCATTTCTGAGCACAGGAGTAGGGGAGGTGATGTGTTTTGGCATCGACTTCTCACAGACACCAAGAGCTTTTGTAGGTCTTGGGCTTCCCTTCTATTATAAGAACAACTCTCTTTCTTTCCAAGATTTCCAAGATTTCTTTGACTCCCGCAGTTACTTCTTTCCAGTGACTTTATTAACTTCTCATTTTCATCCTGCCTCATTCTTTCTTACTTTGCAATTAACTTCTCTGATCTCCTGCCCAGCTACTCCTCCTCACCTTTCACACCTCCTTTTTCCTCCTGGGAGTGAAATGCTCCCTGGGATGGGACAGCTGCTGCAAAGGGCCACAGAGACTGGAAGTTACTCTGAACCCTAAATGAGGACTAAAATCCCAGTGACCTCAGTTTCACCCAGCTGATGGGAAATTTGCCTCCTGACCCTGCTCCAAACAGCCTGCACTTAGCAATGCCATATCAAGCCTGATGGTCCTCCAGTGCCATATTCCTACAGCTTTTCTACCCTCAGATGCCCCCAAAGCCCTTTTGCTGCACCCCAAGGCATGCAAAACACACCCTTGGCACCCATTGCTACAAGAAGGCACCTCTCTGGCAGTCTATGACCAGCTCTCTTATTATTTCAGACCTTTTGAACTGGAAAACCATGGAAAAAGAATAATTGCACCTAATCATAGAATCATAGAATCATAGAACTGCCCAGGCCGGAAGGGACCTCCAAAGGTCATCTAGTCCGACCTCCCCGCAGTCAGCAGGGACACCCCCAACTAGACCAGGTTGCCCAGGGCCTCTTCGAGCCTCTCCTTGAATATCTCCAGGGAAGGGGCCTCAACCACCTCCCTGGGCAACCTGTTCCAGTGCTCCACCACCCTCACAGTGAAGAAATGGCCATGGGAGCACAGTGTGACCCCCCCACCCCAAGTCTGGGCCAGCTCTGAAAGGCCAGGCCACCTCCCTGCGGGCTGGGCACAAACCACACCGTGCCCACAGGGATGGGGATGGTGTCCCTGGAGCAGGGGGGAGGTTGAAGTGGCTGCCATCAGATAGAGTCCCGCAGCCATGAAAGCTCAGCCCCACTAAGCGACACCAGCAACACGGGCTGGATCAACAAGAGCACAAAGTCTCCTGAGGGCACCAGGTGCTAAGACGCGTTGTTCTAGTTGGCTGACCTCACCTGGACCAGCTTCTCCTGCAGCTTGCAGAGCTCCTCCCAGGTAGCCACCGCTCCTGGGGGGCATGTGGGGGTGCAGAGGGATTAGTCTGGCTGTGCAGCAGCAGGGAGGTTTGCTCTGTAATCAGTGATGAATAGTAATGGGTGTAGTGTCATCCGCTTCTCCTCCAGCAGTGCCTGGCCGCCTGCTGACCTGCTGACTGGAGGGAGCCTGCTGTCACCTGAGCGCCGAGCACCCAGGTGGGGAGCAGGATGGATTTCTTGAAGAGAGCTGTCAAGGAGAGTGCTCCATGCAGCATTAAGCATTTTTATTCAGTGCATTCCCTGCTATTGCAGGAGGTTTTGACACAGCAGTGTGCTTTAGCACAGTCTAGCTTTGAATTTGCATTTTACTAGAGGTCTGAAGTCTGTTGTAAGATTTTTTTTATGGCTTGTGGTGTGTGGGAAGGTGTGAACGGGCCATTCTGGAGTCCCTGTTGCCCATGAGTGTATGGTCTCTGATGGATGTTGTCCCTTACAGGTCCATGCCTTTGCCACTGTGTTTTCAGCCTTGGCCCCAGCCTCCTTCCATAATGTTTATCACCTCTGAAAACACCCACGGCATTTGAATCAGTCTGTTTGGGAGGTAATTGATGTTATCAGATGTATGTGTCAGAAGGAATTTGTCCCTAGAGCAATTAGGTTGGTCGGTTGTCTTTCATGGGATCTCTCTTGATTTATATAAATTGCGGTAAATATAGGCTTGGCCTCCTGTTAGTCAGGCTGCGACTGGTCCGACTGGGGTGATGAAAAGCTCCTGGGTTTAATGTCTCTGCATATTTTATCGTAGGCAAGTTCCTATATTTGCTGCCTGCTCGTGTGCACAGATGGTCACGAGTGGTCCTCTCCCAGCCCTCCAAGCGGCGGCCGCGCACTGCAACACGGAGGAAAGCAGCTTCACATCGCCCCTGAGCCATCAAATTGGTCCAAAATGGGTATCTTTAGCTCAAATGCCTCCTCGGAGCAGCTGGCATGAGATGTGCCCTCTTTGGCTCTTCCTGCTGTGCTCCAAATTGATGTCTAAATAATAAGCGATGCCAAATGATGCCCTTCCTGTGATAGCCTCGGAAGAAGGCTGGGCTTGACATATGCAAACAGGCCCTCATCCAGGCACTTCAGGGTTTGAGTAAGCCTCAATCTGTGCTTTGGATTTAGCATGTGTGTTAAGTGCCTGGCTGGGTCAAACCCTGAGGAAATGCCCGACAGTTCCGGGAGGCATAACAGCCACGGGATGTGCTGCAGCAGTGAGCAGGGGAGAAATCTACCCCAGGACAAGAGCAAACTGTGGCCCCTGTTTAATTGACCAAAATGCCTCCTGTGGATTCCAAGCCTGGAGACCCTCCCCTGGTGAAGCCTCTGCTTTGGGGGAGCAAGAAAGACACATCTTGGAAGAAAAAAGATTCAGATTAGATATCAGAAAGAAATTTTTTACTATGAGGGTGGTGAGGCACTGGAACAGGTTGCCCAGGGAAGTTGTGGATGCCCCATCCCTGGAAGTGTTCAAGGCCAGGCTGGATGGGGCCTTGAGCAACCTGCTCTAGTGGGAGGTGTCCCTGCCCATGGCAGGGGGGTTGGAACTAGATGATCTTTGAGGTCCCTTCCAACCCAAACCATTCTATGATTCTATGATTCTATGATCTTTGGTCACAGAGCAGAATAAGACATCGCTCCGCCAGGGACTGGCTCTAGAAGAGCTGAAATTGTGCCAAGCCAGAGCTGTCCCCATCTGGCAAAGCCAGTTTGCCCTTATCAGCCAGACCTCAACCTGGCCCATCTTTTTGCAAGCAGCCAGGTCCTCCCAAACCTTCCTTCTCTTGCGGTGCCTCCTGATGGTGACAGCCATCCCCTGCCCTGGTCTGGGGTGCCCTATGTGGGACACCCAACTTGTGGGTGCTTAAACAGGTGAGATGAGGTCTTCAGGTCTGGTTCTGCTGTCCCAGTGGTTTGGAGAAACGTGAACCAACCAAAAAATGAAGTGGTGGTAAGGGCCCCAGCTCCCGAGGCTGAGACAGCTCATGGGCGTGCAATGTCTCCCACGCTCACTCCTCTGCAGAATGACTTCCTCCCCCAGAATCATGATGGGACACCTCCTCTGTCTTTAATTACTTCCTTCCATTGTGGCCTCCCTCGTTATCCCTGCTCCCTGGCCCACATGACTCAGCTTGCAACACCCTCGGACATGCAGGACACTGCAGGGATGGGTGGGCACTCTCCCCAGGACCAGGGGCCTTTTTGCAGCATGGAGGGGGCTTTGGTGTTTCCACCTTTGTGTCCTTCCTCCTTCTCCCTGCTGCCACTTGATATGTGGGCACTCATCACCAAAAGCTGTGCCATCGCCACCAGCTTAAACCCAGTGACACTAACCTACACACGTGCCCTTGGCTTGCCTGCTTGCACCAGAAAATACCTCCATTTAAACTCATCTGGTGACCGTGACCACAGTGAGTTGTTGCAACACAACAGACAGGTATAAATAACTTCCCGAATCAAGGTGCCACACTGGATCTGTTACCCAGGATGAAGAATTATAACCTACCTAAAAAGAGAAATCTTGGCCATGGTCAAATGATGCTGTATGTGCCTTAGTGAACATTGCTGATGGTGGTGCTCATGTATCTTACTGCATCTGAAGATAATTTTAAGCATCCTGAAATGCCTAAGAGGTTGCATAAATAAATATTCTAGACAATATTCATGCCTCATATGTTAACACAACTGTTAAGCTACAAACAGCAGGTGAGCAGAGAGAGGAAGATGCCTGATTGCTGTAGGGACCCAAAGGACAGCAGAGCCAGGGAGCAAACTGTTTTTTTCTGGCTTTGTCCAGAGGCAATTTTCTGATTTTCATTTCCATATTTCATGCGTTCCTCTAAGGTGAAGGTCGTGAGTCTGGTGCTGTTTGCTCTAGGGCCAGTTAGAGACAGGAGAGCATAATCCCTGGATTTCTTCTTGTTGTGACTACCGCGTGCGGGTATCTACTATTTGATGTTTAATCAAACAAAAACATGCATAAATGTAATTATAGTAATAATGATAAAAACCAAACCCAAACAACAGAACACAAGAAGACACCAAATTAGTCTGAAACTAGTCAGACTGTCAAAAATGAGAAAAATGCTAGATGTCAGGGGAGCCTTAATTCCCACCCACCGCGGATAGACACGGGCTGACAGTCTGTAATTGCCCCATGACACACCAGTTTGTTCACGGGCAGAGGTGAGGGCTTTCTGGAGGAGGAAGGTAGCAGGAGAGCAGAAAGAAGCTTCCCAGTGTGGCGCTGCCAAGCACGACTGGCCGTGACAGTCACCCCAGGTCTCAGCCCCCAAATCCTGTGTCCTCTCCTGCACCAGCCATAGGTCTGTGTATGAGACCTTCAGCTCCTTCGCTTGCCCCCTTTCTGCCTTTACCAACCACCTCCAGTGCATGGCCTGGTTGTGTGCACCCAGGTAACCCCTGCACAGGCTTCATAGTGATTAATTTCCTCCCAGGTGCTTCTGCAATGCTGTCATCGTGGGAGCAATCTGCAGCCACTAATGATGCTGTCTCCTCTGTCCCCTTGTAGGCACAGGAAAGCTGCCCCTCTCGGTTCTACAGAGGTGGGGAGCTGGGGTCAGTCTGCCCAACTTATCTGGGACACGCAGGACATGACTTTTCTGGTGTGCAGAGCATGTTTTAGTGCAGCTCTACGTGCCTAACCCTCCTCAAAATCATGTGTCCCCCTCACTACTCACTGGGTGTCAGGAAAATGGGGAGGTCAAGTCACCTTTGGTTTGATGGCTGGTGGCATCACTTAGAAACTTTGCAACTTCAGCAGGGGCAGAGCCCCGTTCTTTGGCGGGCCATCAGCTCCTTTAACCGGTCACTTTAACAAGTCCCTCTTCCCCTTTCAGCCCCCTTCTTTCCTTCCCAATGGCATTACGGAGGCAGGGATCCTCCAGGCAGGAGCCTTTCCTATGTGCAACCCTGACATATTCCCTGAGCACGGTCTCTCCTGCCATGGGTGGGACCAAGGGTCCCAGCTGATCTCTAGTATGTGACCATGTAATTAATTTTCCTAATGCACAGGTTAAGTGACAGCTGCACAAGCAACTTTACTTGGATGCTGCTGAAGTACAGCTAAGCAAGAGAGCTAACAGATTGCATTTGTGTACCTCACACCAGCTATTTGTTGTATCATATGCCTTGCTGGTAGAAACATGTTCTGAAGGATGAAACTAGTGGTTTAAAATGCTGAGTTGTCATTTTTTCTGTGTACTTTGATTACTTTTTATTTTCTGTTTGCACAGCACCGTCTAAATCCAGCTTTCCCTCAGGTCTTAAACTGCAAAAACTGCAAACAAGCTGCACTTGTAGGGAGACGCAGCCCTTCAAAATGTTCTTCAAAAGCATAGCTGCTGTGGGGGAAAGACTACAGGTGAGCCTCACCGTCCAAGCAACGATGTTGACCTTTATCAGTCCTCCCAAAGCAAAAGAGAAACACTGCGGCATCTTGCCCATCTCCAGCTCTTCCATGGTGGTGATTTCATGGTACACCTCAGCAAAACATCAATTTAGCAGGAGAATTATCCACCTCCCAGCCTGGTGACAGGAGTCCTTCTGAGCTTTCTTGTAGTGGTATAAAAGCCACAGACAGGCCACTGGGATGTATCTTTTTGAAAGCTAATGGGTAAACTCCTGCTGAAAGACAGCAGACCTTGCCTAACAGAGCCTTAGGCCACACTGTTAGTGGGTGCCTGGGAGGGGACCCTGGTACAAGCCAGGGTAGAGACAGGTACTGTGTGGGTATAAATATATGTATGTATAGGACAAAAATGAAATTACTTCGTAGAGAGGACAAGTGAGTAGAATTTAAAGAAAAACATGTTGATATCTGCCTACCCTGGATGAGGTGGTCCAGCCAACTTCCGGTGGTCCAGCCAACTTCTTCTGTGGACCTGGCTCTGCAGTCACAGATGAAAGGCTGCATGGAGCTTCATGCTGCATCTAGAAACAACACCCCACACCCCTCCCCACTTTTCTTAGGAGAAAAATTCCCTCTCCTTCCTTTCTCCAAGCATTATTGATTCTCGGCTTATGCAGGGAACAGTTTATGAAATTCCTGCAACACTTTTTTGGCAACATTGATGTCCTGCAGGGAGGGAGGCTGGGCACAGTCATCCTCTGACCTGACAGTAAGCAGTACCCTTAGCAACTTCTTCAGTGCTTAACTAAGGGATAAACACCTCTTTAATATATCAATTTTCAAAGCTTCAGTGCAACAATACCTACTCCAGTGTGAGGGATCTTCATGATGAGTCAAATGCTGTGGCCAACATAAGACAAAATATTTAGGGTAAACTCACCCTGCACAGTGCAGGCAGTGAGGACAGGCGTTCTCACCTCCTCTGATGACAGCGTGTCCCTCCGAGTGACCCTGCACCACACTGACCTGGCATTAACAGCAGTGGACTGTGGAGCCTCTCCACAAATTCAGCTTTTGGATGAATGAGTAAACTGGCAGCTGTTCTTTATTTGCAAACATTGAGACATCACTGGGGCTGGACTGAGTCCAGCCATGATGGTAATTGCCCATGTCAGGATGACAGAGGTATTGGGGTGACTGACCTCCAACCCCAGGGTTCAAGGGCTGCAAACACAGCTAACTGGGGAGCTGTGGGAATCCACCTCACCTAGCCTGAGGTGTACAAAAATGCATTCAGGTGTTATGAGCAGCTCTGAATGTCCTGTCCCAGACACATCAGCAGCTGTAATGTTTTATAAATTTATCTCCTGTGATCTTTGCTTTGGCAAGTCCATAAGGCCACATGGCAGAGAGACACTGAGTGATCCCAGGTCACCACCAGCCCTGCCTTGGGCACGCAAGTGTGCAATGAGCGTGCAAGGTGGCCCAGCTGGCAGTACACCCACAGTCATGGTGGGGTACCCTGTACCTGTGTGTGAGGACAGAGGTGCAAGGAAGAATGAGGCTGTGCTTCCCTTCTGTGGCAGCCCTTTGCTGTGCAGCAAGAGCCATGGCAGGGGTGTAACACAGAGACTTGCTATCTTCCCCATGGACACTTCATTCCTTGAAATTCAAAGCTTAAAAATAGCTTTTATTGCTGTGGTGGAAAACCTTGGTGGCCCCACAGGTGCACTGCCATGCCTGGAGTGTGGTGACTTGGTGGTCCACCACTCATGGTGGACATGGCTCCTCTTCCTCAGTGGTGAAGCAGGCCAAGGGTAGCCCTCTTCATCCTCCCAGGTCTTCAGTTTAAGGAGACAGATTCAATCTGTTAAGAACAGTGTGGTGGTAAGCCCAGAAGCAGAGCAACACAGAGACCCCAAAGCAAAAAAGTTGTCCCTGCTGCTGCTCACCGTGCAGCTGCTGTCCCACCAGGTGAGGTCAGCCAGAATTGGTGCCAGGGTCTAGCTCCAGAGACACCTGAGCGTTGCTTCCACTAAGCAACTTTCCATACAGCTCCCTACGGCAGGGATCAGCACTGAGGATGAACTGAGGCCACCTGTGTGGTTCAGGGACCAGGGACACCACAGCTGATCATTGGGTTCAGCAGAGCCTTCTGTAGCAGGGAGCTGTGAAACAGCTCCGGGCTTGGAGGGAGCAGGGAGACCAGAGCCTGGTGCCCCATACGACATGGCCACAGGTCTCTGCTGCCTCTCTCCCACCTCTGCAGCCATTCAGTCCCTTCCCAAGGGAGCTAGAAAGGCTCCCGCAGTGGTGTGCTTGGTGGATCTCATCCTCCCTGGGCTCCGTCTGGCCTGGAAACAGGGGGTGTGCTTAGCCTGCAGCTCCCCACGCAGCACCGAGCTGCCCAGGGACCCCACCATCGCCCCAAACGCCTCTGTTTGGATAACACAACCAAAGGGTAAATGGTAAAACACTGGCATATTTTATTTTTCTTCTTCTTTTTTTTTTTTTTTTGTCTGGACATGAGTGCCCTGCCCTGTGTGCTGCACAGTGCAAACAACACGTGTGTTATCCAGGACTGTGGGGCTGCCTGGAGGGGAGCACCCCGGGGTTGCCTCTGGAGCGCAGCAGCCGTCTGTCCATCTGTCCATCCATGGAGCTGCCTGCAGCCACCTCCAGCATGGGAGGCCTCCAGCAGTGCTGCCACAGCTCTGCTGGACTGGTGGGGCTCCAGCCCTCCTCGCGGGTGGTGGGGAAGAGCAGAGATTCTGCTCAAGCTGGAAGCACATGGTGGATGAGGAATTGTCCTCCTGCCTCAGCTTTTGCGACTTGCCCTGCCTGGACACGTGCAATGTCAGAGTGTGCAGCCCAGGGCAGGGGCAGACCCTTTCCCTGTGGTGCTGCCAAGGCAGGTGAGAAAGTATGTACCCTAGCTGCAGCAGTAAATCTGGGATGTAATGGCACCTTGCTCAGGGCTGAGGGTGGAGATCCTCACCCTGACCACCCCCATGTTCATTAGGCTGTCCCCCACACGTCCTGTGAGAGCAGCTGCAGCCCCAGAGCTCAGGCTGGGGGTGGCTTTTGCTGGTGTAGCCTGAGGAAGGGACCTGGGGACCAAGAGCAGTCCCCAGAGGAGGTACAACCCAACCTTGTCAGGGTTAGGCACCTTCAACCCCATCCAGGCCAGAGGCAGCACCCAGCCCTGTGGAGTGGCGGTGGTGGTGCTGGCGTTGATGGGAGCTGGTGCTGGGACCAGCAAAACTTCCTACGCCCCAGGACCAGTTGCCTGCCCCAGCCAGGTCCTGGCTCCATGCCGGACAGAGGGGTCATCCCAGCATCCAGAGACGTGCACGACCACGGCCATGAGCATTTTAAGGAGCAAAGGGCTGGATGTCCACTTTTCCCAAGCTGCCTTTACAGTTTCAGGGGTGTACATGACAGTCAGCCCCAAAATTTTAATTTCTGCAGGTGCTGAGCCCTGCCATCCCTTTCACATAGTCCACAGCTCCGTCACCTGGTGAAATGATGCCACCTCCAATGAGTGATGGTTGTGGCAATGGTGGGGTGACATGCCCTGTGCCCTGCCCTGTGTGCTGCACAGTGCAAACAACACGTGTGTTATCCAGGACTGTGGGGCTGCCTGGAGGGGAGCACCCCGGGGTTGCCTCTGGAGCGCAGCAGCCGTCTGTCCATCTGTCCATCCATGGAGCTGCCTGCAGCCACCTCCAGCATGGGAGGCCTCCAGCAGTGCTGCCACAGCTCTGCTGGACTGGTGGGGCTCCAGCCCTCCTCGCGGGTGGTGGGGAAGAGCAGAGATTCTGCTCAAGCTGGAAGCACATGGTGGATGAGGAATTGTCCTCCTGCCTCAGCTTTTGCGACTTGCCCTGCCTGGACACGTGCAATGTCAGAGTGTGCAGCCCAGGGCAGGGGCAGACCCTTTCCCTGTGGTGCTGCCAAGGCAGGTGAGAAAGTATGTACCCTAGCTGCAGCAGTAAATCTGGGATGTAATGGCACCTTGCTCAGGGCTGAGGGTGGAGATCCTCACCCTGACCACCCCCATGTTCATTAGGCTGTCCCCCACACGTCCTGTGAGAGCAGCTGCAGCCCCAGAGCTCAGGCTGGGGGTGGCTTTTGCTGGTGTAGCCTGAGGAAGGGACCTGGGGACCAAGAGCAGTCCCCAGAGGAGGTACAACCCAACCTTGTCAGGGTTAGGCACCTTCAACCCCATCCAGGCCAGAGGCAGCACCCAGCCCTGTGGAGTGGCGGTGGTGGTGCTGGCGTTGATGGGAGCTGGTGCTGGGACCAGCAAAACTTCCTACGCCCCAGGACCAGTTGCCTGCCCCAGCCAGGTCCTGGCTCCATGCCGGACAGAGGGGTCATCCCAGCATCCAGAGACGTGCACGACCACGGCCATGAGCATTTTAAGGAGCAAAGGGCTGGATGTCCACTTTTCCCAAGCTGCCTTTACAGTTTCAGGGGTGTACATGACAGTCAGCCCCAAAATTTTAATTTCTGCAGGTGCTGAGCCCTGCCATCCCTTTCACATAGTCCACAGCTCCGTCACCTGGTGAAATGATGCCACCTCCAATGAGTGATGGTTGTGGCAATGGTGGGGTGACATGCCCTGCCTTCTGCCCCCCTCACAGTGGTGCTAGTTAAGCCGTTTAGCGGGAACACAGTTTTACTAAAGTTCAGATAAACGGCAAATTTGGCTTCCAGGAAGGTGTGCCAGGTCACGCGCAGAGGCAGAGATGGTGTGATCATCCCTCCCCTTGGCCAGACATGCAAATTCTTAAAGCTGGGTGATCATGAGTGCTCGGTGTAGCCTCGAGGCATTTCTTATTTACTTCGTGGCAGCAAACACTCATGTCTGATGAGAAAATCTCGCTTTTGATAGTTTTCCCTTTTTTAGAAGCAAACCTTCAGCTTTTCCCAAGAGCCTTGGAAAAACCAATGCTAACTTCCCAAGTTTCAGCTACCACCCACCACGCCTGTCGGTGGTGGGAACACTGGATAGTTGGGGGTGGCACATATCCTCATCCTTCCACTTTTTTTCTGCCATGAGAAAAGCCCAGGCCCAGGAAACACCTCTTGCCAGGGAAGGGAATATTGTTAGATGCTGAGGACTCAGAAATCATCACTCTTCCTCTAAAGGAGAGGCTTAAAGCTGTTCCTGGGTGATGCAGTGCCCCACGCATCCTGAGAGGTGGACATGGGAGTGTGAGTCACTTTGTGCAGAGACATCTCACTAGTCCAATGCAAAGGCCAAGCTAATTACCAGCCTGTTACAAAGCCAAGAGACCAAAATATTGGTCCTGTTGTCTGGTTTGGCTTCCCTCACACTGCCTTGGAATGTCTGCAGCACTTGCATCCCCCACTGAAATGCTGATTTGTTTCTGTCAAGTGGCTGGAGCTGGTTCCTTGGTGCCCAGCCGACTCATAAGTCACTGTTTAATTTGCTGTGGGACACAGCGGAGTGTTGTGTGGTGGGACCAGGGTGACCCAGCCCCATTGAGGCTGCTCATGTAGGGCAGAGCCTGTGGCACCTTCCTCCTGGGGGGATGAGCAGGCTGGAAAGGTAAAACGCGTGAAAGGACAAAAAGCAGCCAAGGAAAGCAACCTGGGACCCTTCAGTGTCTGTCTGCACCCCTGGCATTGCTGTGTTAAGATAACAAGAATCAAATTATTCTTAGCAAGCAGGGCAAGCTGATAGAGCTGACAGCAGAGTTGGAGCTCAGACGTGGTCTCCTCCGCTCTGCCTGGCTGACGCCTGCTTCCCAGGCACTCTCTGCCGAAACAAACCCTCCATGAATGCATGGTGGGCTCCCACCTCCACCTGGGGTGCTCCTGGAAAGGGAATGCTGGGTTTAGTGGGGGAAGAGGAGGCACGCTGGGGGCCGTCCTCATATGGTGAGGCTTCTCCCACGCAGTTCCCCCTCTTTCCCCATCCAGCCTGGGGCCATCGCTCCCAGCACTTTCCTGACTCAGCTGCCCAAACCGCCCCGCTTCCACGGAGCTGCAGAGCGAGGACGTGTGTTTAACAGGGGTGTGATGCTAATAACGAGGCGGAGGGCAGCATCAACAGGAAATCCTGCCACGAGACACCTGCGGCGCTTTAATCGGGCTTTCAGAGCCAACCATCACCCCAAAGGGATGGAGCAGCCCCATACCTGCTTGTGACGCTGGGTGGGAAAGCTGCCCTGGGGGTGAGGGAGGGCTGTGCCCAGCCCGGCTGCTCTCCTGAAAGCGGACACGAGCGGGAGTCAGATGCCTGGCAGATCCAAGGGAGAAAGATTGACTTGCCAAAACTATTCCGCCTATTCAAGGCAGAGTAATAGATGCTTGTCTGAGTTGTGTCTACTATTAGTGGACCCGTTCCAGAATGGTAGGAGATGTGATGAAAAAAAAAGCGCTTCCATTTTAATAACTAATTAAATAGGCTAACTCAGCCAGGGACCGCTACCGTGGAACTGAATCCAAAACCTAAAAGAAATAGCGGTAGCTGTTGCCCGAAGCCTTAGCAGTGAATGAACGATAGAGCAAAAACATCTGTCCCTTGGAAGAAGGTCAGAAAAGGCTGATAGTCCTCTTCCAAATGGAGGAAAAACCTCTCCAGACTGGGAAATAAAACTGCTCCCGTTGGACCCGTGCCCCCCAGCCCTCAACAAGCCAGCCAGCGCGGTGGCAGATGCTCCATCTGCTGCTGCAGCCCAGGCATATGGCTGCCTGTGGGCTATGGTGGTCCAGGGTTAGCATGAAGCTGGGGGGACGCTGCGAGAGCAGCCAGACTGCCCCAGCTCAGACCTGGCCCTTCTTGTGGTGTTACTGGTTTATTAAATTGTCCGCTGGGCTGGCAGCTCCCCGGTGTCCTCATGGCTTTGCTGCAAAGCTGGCTTGATTCCTGGCCTTAAAACTGGCTGGGAGCATGGCACACACAGGGATTTGCAGTTCTCAGCACATTTACTGGGGGAAACCAGGCCTTTTCCATGAATGTTTGGGCCATCACACACCTTTCCCCATCATATTATGCCCACATTAGGGATCATTTTCATCTGGGTTTCCTGATGTCCCATTGACACCAGCTTTTCATGCAGCTTTTCCCAGTGCAGAGGGCATCTGGGGGCCTGTTTTTACTCAATTTATACAAACCTGGACACCTGAGTTGCCTTTGCCTTGCTGCCACATTTGGATGGAGTTGGTGGTCAAAAATTATTCCGGAGAGGAGCAGAGAGGCAGGAACAGATACCCACACGTGTGCACGCTTGCAGGAAAACGGACTGGGAGAGCAGTGTGGTGTTGGGGTGCTGGGATGCCGGGGTGCATCTGCTGGAGCAGGGGGCACCAGGCCAGGGGGACCCAGCAGCAGCAGCCACCGAGGGCATGGGCAGAGAGCTCGTCCCACCTGGTTTTGCATTCAGGACTGTGCAGCCAAATCATGTGGGGAAAAATGGCCTCAGCACGTGCATTTGACAGCAAAATCTATTTATTTTTTTCTCTGACAGGTTCCTCAGGCAAAATCTGGAACGACCCAGAAAAGATGAGCTGGGCATAGTTTATGCTTAGAGTGGGCAGTCATCTCTCTGGTGATAGTGTCTTATTTCTCTCTGTGGGCACAACTGCCAGGCAGAGCAATAAATCTTCTTCAGATGGAAGTACTTGGCGTGGACCTAAATTTACCTTCCTTTCTGCAAGCCTCTCAGCTGCGCGGCAGCAGCTCCTAACGCTGCTCCCAGCCCGGTGATCCGAGCCCAGAGCCTTTTCAGGATGCTAAAACCCAGCTGCCGTGGGTCATATTGACTCCTGCTCATTTGGGACGAGGCAGAGATAAAGTGACTCTTCTTGCAAGAGACTGTGCTGGTTTATTTATTAGAGAGGACCATTCTGCAGGCCATGGAGGCTTGGTCCATGCTTGTCTCCACGTGGGATTTGTAGTGCGTGTGTGAGCTGCAGATGCACACGGAGCAGCCCCGGGACAGCCCCCACTTCCATGAAGGACCAGAGCCACCCCAGCACTGCTCCGGAAAGGATGGTGTAAAGCAATTCAGCACTGGGAGCAGTGCATGTGTGTTTATTACAAAATAATCCATGGCTGTGGTGCTTTGAGCCCTTGGAGCTGGGGTTTGCGCAGTCGCCTCTTCTTCCAACCTCCAGGCTGCCGGGATAAGGATAACGGCTTCTCTCCTCTTATCTCAGCTGATGCTATCACTTGTTCCTCCCATGGCTGCAACCACACGTCATGTGGTGAAAACTCCCTCCAGGGGATGCTGCCTTCCCAGCCCGGCGTGATCCTTCATCTTGGAGTGGGGAGGGAAGAGGTTAGAAAGAGACGCTTCTCTCCCCTTAAAAGCATCTTTGATCCAAAAAAGCCTGCATGGTATCCTGCCCTTTGATCTGTGCATGAGAGCTAGGGAAGGAAGACTCAGTTTAAACCCTTCCTAGGGCAAAGACCATCACTTGGGCTCTGTAAAACTGAATTTTTCTCGCTGCCTCCTCCCACATGAGCCCGAGCAAGCTCCTCACCCCAGCATCATTTTGGAGTATGGGGAGAAGGGCAGGTGTGTCCCTACAAATAGGGGTTTGCCTTCTTCCCAGTCTCTGACTTTTGCTGAGTGGGGAGAGACTGACTCTGCGACAGCCACATGCTCAGGAAGCTGGTCTCTGGGCTGGAGCTGGATACCCAGGTCGCTGCCGGTTTTGCTGCAGAAACAAGTCCCTGGTCGTTGTACACATGTGCCTGTGTGCACACAAATGCACCCTCTCATGTGTGCACCATCTCTGGTGGTGCTCGGGATTTTTCCTCACATGCTGGCCTTTTGCTGATGTCAAATGTCCCTGGTGGAGGGAACCTCAGCAGCATTGTGCCCGAAGGGACCCGGGGCCGGCAGCTGGAGCCAAGGAGGGAGGAGCTGCAGCACAGCTTGCTGCTGGCCAAGGAGATGAGTCATTTGGGCTCTTCCACTCTCTTTACCTTTTCAAATAAGGTGGTGAGTAAGCTGTGCAATACCCAGCATAAAACACAGCTTCGCAGTTAAAAAAAGTAGATGTCAGGTTTGCTATATATACTTCTTATTGCTGTATTCCCGTGTGCCATAATCGCTCGGTGTACGTGTCTGCGACAAGCAGGTAAAAATGGAAATATAACGTTGGTTCCCTGAGCATATTGTGTGCAAGGCAAGTGTGTGGGGGGGAAAGGTGGGTAGATTCACTCCTCATTACCTGCCTAATGATCAATAAAGTCTCCTAAGATGCTGAGGCAATGCTTAAACATCCCAAGCAGATGGGCTGAGTGGCTTTTCTGTGCAATAGGATTTCGGAGAGCAGCCGGCCATCTGGGCTCAGTAGCCATCCTGCAACACACAGGTGAGACCCAGGGCTGAGGGCTTGCTCTGGCCTCTTGATTATAAAGGACACAGCATCCCAGAGGATTTGGGTGAAGACCTGATGACAGCAGGGCTGAGCCTGGAGCAAAGGCACGTCCCATACCTCATGAAACCAGCTCTCCTGGCCCTGCCCCAGCAGCCCAGCAGTGCCAGCAGCCCCGACTGTGTCTGGTGAGAGCAGGACCACCAGAGATGGTCACCTTGTCCCAGGGGCTGCCAGCCACCTGTAGAGAAACCTCCCAGGGTTGCGTCTCTATATATATCCCATGTGATGCATGGATCTCTCTTGGGTTTCTCCCCGGCACATCACTTCAGAGAGATGTGGGTTGCGTTCCCTTGGTGCTGGCTTTGTTCTTGATTAGACAGGGGTAAAAATAGTAAAAGAGAAAGAAAGGCGGTGTGTGGGAATGGTCTCCTTCTCACGGCGCATCCCTCTCAGCACAGAGGTTGGAGGCAAACCCCAACAAGTCCCAAGAACCCAGGATCAGGTCACCCCTGAGGTGACCCCTTTGTAATGAGATGCTGTCATGGAGGAGCTGCCAGGGCCTTGGAGCTGGAGGTGGCAGCACCCTTTTTACTTCCCACCTGCCTGGGCTCAGTCAGGGCTGCTGGGTGAGGAGCAGAAGTCCTTCGCTCCCCGCCCCACCATGACTCATGGGGTGCCTGCTCTGCCCGAGCTGCCGCAACCATTTCAACATGTGCTGTTGCCTGATTTATTCCTTGGGTAGGTGTCCCCTTGACAGGTCCCTGGTGCTCCACTGTCCCTTGCAGAATGTCCTGCCTAGTATGGGACAGAGGCTTGCAGACCATGGTGATGCTTCTCCTAATGCTTTGTCCCTGAGCTCCACAAGGATGTTCTGTGACTAGCTATGGGAGCAGGCACCACCCGTACGGCACAGGAACAGGGCACGGGCATTGCAGAGATACCTCTCTAATTGCTCTTAAATCTACCCCTCCGAATTCATGATCATCCTCTGACCTGTCCAGACAATCACTATGCTATTTTTGCCTTGTTGAGACAGAATCCTTATCTGAATCTGTGCTGCAGTACGTCATATGAACACAGCTTGTCACTGTGATAGCTCTCTTCCTTCCTAATCTCTCATCACCACTGACGGTCATGCACACGAGAGTGACTCCTTTCCTGTGACAGAGAAGTGCCATACCTAGAGGATTAGTTTCAGGCAACCCATGGGAGATTCATCCTGGCAGCTGTGAGTTATCCCCTTTTACGCTCCGGCCTTAAACCCACTGTTTTGGTTCTCTGGTGTCACTCAGAAGAGACTACCAGGCTCCTCTTTAGCTTTCTCTGCTACCCTTCTTCAGGAAGTTTGGTGCCTAAAAGCACATGGGAGTTTACAGAAGCTGTACACTACTTTGGAGAAGCAGGGGAAAGCTCCTGGCAGCGGAGACCAGCCAAGGGGAACCACCATGAGACCTGTTCAGGCTTTCACAGGAGCTGCAGGAGCCAAGAGGAGCATATCTGAGCTGCTACCTCTGGTTCTCTCTGAGCTGTTTGACCATGATCACCATCCCAGAGGCTTTGTGTGAAGTGGGGCAGCTGAGATCACCATGCCATCTCATTGTCTGCAAAGGGGTGTAGGGCTCCAGGTTGTGGAATCTGTTGGGAGATGGTACTGGGGTTCAGTGACCTCAGGCCTCTCATCACCTCAAACAGCTGGTTGCTCCCAGAACTGCTTTATTCACAAGGAAGACACGAGCTGCAGGTATTCACACCATGGCTGTGCCTACATCTTCGATGTGGCTGCTGGAGCATGTGGTGTTAGCAGAAACACCGATTGGTGGGACAGAAAGGACTCCTTGGGTTTGTGCTTGGCAGGAGGCTGAGTGGAGCTCTGGGACTTCTTCCAACGCATCAGAAATGCCATAACCCCCTGATACAGAAAGCTTATCTAGAAT
Source organism: Calidris pugnax (assembly GCF_001431845.1). Classification (NCBI taxonomy): domain Eukaryota; kingdom Metazoa; phylum Chordata; class Aves; order Charadriiformes; family Scolopacidae; genus Calidris; species Calidris pugnax. The sequence goes on from NW_015094510.1 coordinate 22,730,226, forward strand.
AAACATGCTCTGCTGGTGGGAACCTGTTTTTGGAAAGCTCATGGGTAACCACTGTGTGACATCAGGGACTGTCTGTCCCTCTGCAGCTGGTGAAACCCTTGTGCCAGCTCCTTGGCCAGTTTGGCAGAAATACACCCATGTGTGTACCCATGTTTAACCTGGGTCAGATACGCCCAACTGGCCGATTTTGCGATTTTGCTGAATTTCATGATGATGGAGCCGCAGGCTGGTATTGCCCACCTTGAGGGAGAGCATCTTGTCCCTGTGAGATGGCATACGTTCTGCTTGAGAAACCCTTGGGTTTCCAAAGAGATGACAGCAGCCAGAAACACTACCCCCAGAAGAAATTAGCGTTCAATAACGTTTTGGGAGAGAGGGAGACTTGAATCTGAATCGCACCCCTGGGAGATTTCAAGAAAGAAAAGGAGTATAAAGGCTGCTGTGAGTGGAGTTCGCACCCTGCAAAGGCAGCCCAAGGACCCAGGGCATGCAAAAGCATGAGGGGAGTTTGTAGCAAAGCAGCGGGAATAAAACAGCTTCTTTGCAGGGGGCAGTGCCCGTGGCTCGTTCGGCAAAAAGACCTCACAGAGGGTGGGTGCCCAGCCTTTCATCTGCAAGTACATTTGTAGTGATAAGGCTATGGTTTTTGAGAAAACCCAAGATCAAGTGTGAAAATGAAAAGAAGGCTTTCTTTCAGTTCCCAGGCAGAAGCAAATAAAATGGCCACCCTGCCATAATGAGCAAGAATTACCAGCCTTAAACCAGGTAGCTCCGACTCTCTGCTGTTGCAGAACAAAGCAAACCCCATGTTTGATATATGTGCAGCTAGCAGGGGGCCCAGAAATGCCCTGTGTGAATTTGAAGTCTCATGAGGAGGAAAAAAAAAAAAAAAGAAAAAAAAAAAGGAAAAATCTTGTGTTAGGTCTAGAATAAACAATGTTTAGCTATATTTTGCAGTTCGTGTAATTCTCAGGCACAACCAGCAGCAGACTCATCAGACTGAATCATGTCAGAGCTGTGCTCAAGACTGCTGCTTTATTTTTTATTGCCATCAGAATTTAAACAGAAACAACACATTTACTCTTCTTTTTACTTTTCTTGTAATTTTATATGTGAATAATAGAATTGCAGAGTCAATACTAGTGAATTGCAGAGAATAATTTCAGTGGGAAGGAACCCAAGGCAGGGTCAGCTCCAAAGTTAGGCCAGGTCCTCAGGCCTTCAGTTCTGAGTTTCTCCAGGGATGGAGATCCCATGTCCTCTCTGGCCAACCTGTATCAGTGTTCGACCAACCTCATTGTGAAATATTTTCCTTATATCAAAACCAGAATTTCCTTTGTTGCAACTTGTGACCATTGCCCTGGTTGTTTCAGTGTGTATCTCTGGGAAGAGCCTGCTTGTCTTCCCTACAGTCTCCTTTAAGCAATGGACAATTGCACTAGGTTGCTCTGTAGACAACATTAGGACCCTCCACCTCAGAACCTTCCTCTCAGTATGTCCACATCTCTCTCATACTGGGGAGTCCAAAACTGGGACACAGCACCCCAGATGTAGCCTCATGGGTATGTGCTGACTATGCTCTTGCTGGTGGGGCCCCATGGGTGGCCAGCCCTCACCCTCCCCTTAGCAGAGCTCTAAACATGCAATGATGTCATAGTCACAGAGTCTGGAGGGAAAATGCCATCTCTGATAGAGTTCCTTAAATGTTTGATTTCTCAAGAAGCCTAAAATCTCTATTTGCTTAGAATAAGATTAGGAGAATGATTTAGGAAATGAGAAAGAAGGGGACATAATCTAGTAAAGGTATTCAGCCTCGGTGAAATGTGTGGACTAATATTCATTGGAGGTATTAAACAAGTTTAGTTCCCATTCAAGTTGAGGATCTTCTAAGGCTTAAGTGGAACAAAACTAGTCCAGCCATCAGGACGGGCAGTGTTAGACCCAGATGCTCTTGCCCCAAAGTCCAGGCTGCTGCCCACAGAGCACCAGAGGAGCCAGTTTGGGAGGTGGCGAAACTCATGTGCCTTCCTTTCCCCTCCTGCCACTCAGAGCATTACCAACCAACAGAAAGCAGGGTCCCAAACTGGCTCCAATCCCTCAAATATCTCAGCACATACAGGAAACCTCCATGTAACTCCTGGGCTCTTTGCATTCCTGTCACTGCCTACTAGTGCTTGTGGCACAAAATCTTGGGCTGTATCGGTCTTCTCAACAACTCCTCCCTGAAAAAAACTTCTCTCTTTCTTGTGCTGCCTCTTAGTTTTAATCTGTGCCCCAAACACACTTTACCAGCTAGGCTTTCAGCCCATGTATGAAAATGTGGCCAGCTGGTGGTGGTAGGGCTGCCACATAGACAAGTACATGGCACTCAGAGGAGTCTGTCCTGGGACCCCCGGCATCCCAAGGACAGATGTGGAAGAGATGGGATGCACCCCCTTCTCAGGGAAACATGGTTCTGCTGAGTACAGTAGTATCTTGGAGAGCTAAGATCTAATCTAAATCACACTTCTTTCAATTTAAATCCATTACACCTCATCCTATCACTATACTCCCTGATGAATAGTCCCTCCCCATCTCTACTGTAGGCCCCCTTCAGGTACTGGAAGGCCATTATAAGGTCTCCCCCAAGGCTTCTCCTCTCCAGGTGTCATATCATGAACAGCCAGTTCACAAACACACACCCTTTTTGTCCTTCACATCTTCCTCAAGCTACAACAAACACATGCCCACTGATGTGGCTTCTTGCTGATGGTTGATTGCCCGTGCACACTCCTCTCCCATCACAGCTTGGACCAAAACGGTGGAGAGGGAGGCAGTGAAGGTCAGGCACAATTTGATACAGGCACATTTTGATACCTGCTTGGTTACAGGAAAGCATTAACTACGGCAAAGCCTGCACCTCCTGTGGCTGCCTTCCCTTCTTTGCTGGATCCTTCACATCACCCCACAGTTGGTGCACACTCCCCGGAGCTGCTCACTGGGTCATTTGAAAGCCTTCTGACAACATGTGCTCATTCACCTAATGGGGGGATGTGGCTGCCTGGCCATCATGTGCTGTGCGCTGCACATCGTGACTCATGCCTGACTGCCCTCTAGTAAAGGCACCAAAACGCCGCGGCGACGGGGGGGAGGTTCTGTGCTGGCCCTCTAATTCCCGTGCCTCGCTCTTGGGGTGGCGGGACCAATTCCCAGCACAGTTTGCAGGCTGCTGTTTTGAAGTGGATGCTGTTAAGAGGATGCCTGGATGTACTGGTGTCATTGCTGAACTGCGTCTGGTTGCCATAGAAATCTAGGACACATAAATCTGACTGATAATAATCTTTTTTCCCACCCTTTCTTTCTTTTTGTATTAAGTAAAGGCAACTGCAGAGCTAGACCTGCTTTTATCAGGAGCTGGGCTGGGAAATCTTGGCTGTCAAGTGGTGGTTTCAGATGTTGATGCTGTAAGTAGCCATGTGTGTGCTGACAGATGAGGATAACGCTGAGGGAACAGACCTGCTCCAGAATGGGTGATGGATAGAAGCTGGAGAAGGTGTCTGCTCTGCTGAGACCATATACTGCCGCTGGTGACACAAGGTGGAAGTGAGATCAGACCCCAGTTTTGCTATGTGTCCTCTCTCTACCCCCCAAGTACGTCATCTTGTAACAGCAGAAATATTCTTTCCTAATTAATGATCCATCTTTGTGTCCACAAAGCTCTGCCAGATATTCCACAACCAATACTGTTTGCACTTTACAGCATGTGATCTTTAAGTACATAAATTTGATTTCCTCCTGTAGATCCTGGATAAAAACAATATAAGACCTCATTCACCTTCAGAAATACCAACTGCTTGGCTCACGGTGCATGCCCCAGTGCTACCAATTTTTAAGCAATCATGCTGGTATTACTCTCGCCACAGTTATGTTCATAACATGCCTGCTCCTTTTGCTTTGAAAGAGCAAGATCAGGGCACAAATAATTATACAACAAAGAAACAACTGTTCAAACATGTTACCAAAGACCATAACAGGAGTGTTTAAGAAAGTGTTGAAGTGTTAAGAGTATAAAGAAAGGAGGCTTCCTGCCACAGCCAGAATTATCTCCCCTTTTGGTTGCATGATGTCCTCCCAAAACGTAATCCCTGACCAAGCCCTTGGTTGTTGAAATGTGAACTGCAGCCGAAATGTCCAGAGGAAGCCCTTTGCCTTTCTGAAAACTTTGCTTTTTCTCACACAAGCCCAGAAGCCACCCTCTGCTCACCTTAGCCAGTCCTCCCTCGTGTGAGTGCTGCCATCAATGTCAGAGGAAATGAGTCCATGCCCAGCAGCATGGGAAAGCCTTGCACAACCAGGCCTAAATATAAACCGGACATAAGAGATAAAGTCTCTAGTAAATATAATTGCCATTGCTCAGGGGCCCAGCCAGCTCGTGTTAATGTCAGGGGGTGTTGGTTCCCTGGCCATCTCCTGGCTTCCCCTCCAATCAAACAGCATCATCCTTGAACGTCAGCCCATGGGTGAAAACTATTTTTTTTCTGAATTAAAAGCTTTCTTAAGATAGCCCTTATTAATTGGTGTTTCAAAGGTGCCATGGCGTAAGATGACGAGCAGCATGGTTCCCTCTTGCACTTTGCAACCAGGGCTGTCTTCCCCCCTGCATAGTGGTCAGCCCTTTGGTTGGGGCAGCCCACTGCACCCTGATGTCTGCCAGCCGGTAGGATGCTCGTGGGCACCAGAGCTCACACCCATATCATGTATGCCCGGTGTGCTGGGGAGGTGGGGCTTCATCAGAGGGCGGAAATTTGGGTAATTACCTCCCTGACAGCCAGACTTCCAGAGCGTATAATTGAGCTCGAATTAAATTGCTCATCAACAGGTAATCAGACGGTCCATTTCATTTGCTAAGAGTCATAGCTGAGTCTTTCCTGCTCCTGTGTTTTGTTCTTTGACACGTTTCAGAATTTAAGGTCAATGTGGAGAGTAATGATGAGTCCATCCTGCATGCCAAAGCCTGGCTTCAAACTCCAGCCTCATAGTATCTTGAAATGGCTTTGGGTTGGAGGGTTCATACACATTATGGGTGAGATTGCTCTGGCACATCCTTTTTCTGACACTCCTCTGGTAGGAGACATTTCTTGTCCATTGACATGGACACCTGTTGGAACAGGTCCAGAGGAGGGCCACAAAGATGATCAGAGGGCTGGAGCACCTCTCCTATGAAGACAGGCTGAGAGAGCTGGGGTTGTTCAGCCTGCAGAAGAGATGGCTCCAGGGTGACTTTATAGCAGCTTTCCAGTACCTGAAGGAGGCCTACAGGAGAGATGGGGAGGGACTCTTTATCAGGGAGTGTAGTGACAGGATGACGGGTAATTGTTTTAAATGGAAAGAGGGGAGATGTAGATTAGATACTAGAAAGAAATTCTTTATTGTGAGGGTGGTGAGACATTGGAACAGGTTGCCCAGAGAAGCTGTGGATGCCCCATCCCTGGAAGTGTTCAAGGCCAGGCTGGATGGGGCTTTGAGCAACCTGGTCTAGAGGGAGGTGTCCCTGCCCATGGCAGGGGGGTTGGAACTCAATGATCTTTAAGGTCCCTTCCAAACTGAATGATTCTGTGACTCTGTGATACTTCTCAGACAGCTTTCTGGGCAACCCAGTTGCTGATCTGGCACAGTGTGGTCATTTTTGCAATACACTGAAACGTCTGCAGTGATGATGCTCTTGCGTGGCCCTTAAAAGGTAGAAACCTACTGCAGTAACAGATGGATCTAATCCTGTGAGACCCTGTGGGTCTCTGAGAATGTGTTGATGCTCTCCCTGCTGCTGGTGATTCCAGGAGAAGCTCCACACCTTGTGAGACACAGGCAGCCAGCTAGGCTCTTAAAAAAACCCAAACAACAAATATTAAAACAACACATCAGTTTGTGGCCTGAGTTTTATAGTATATATAGGACCTTTTGCACCCTTTTCAGTGAGAGAAAGATCACCCCGGAGGGTGGTGGTTTGCAGGAGAAGCAGCGTGGCTTCCTTGCACATCCAGGCAGAGTTTCAAAGGCAATGGAGATCAAAGGGAAAGGCTTCAGACAAAGCCACGGCACTGGGTGCTCGGCACGTTAATAATTTAGAAACAGTCAAATGTAAGAATAGTCAAATGCAGGCGCTGAAGCAGTCATAGGGCTTTCGAGGTGAGTACAGCCCAAGGCAGGAGCTGGCCACTGGTGCAGGGAGAAGATCTCTCGCTGCCTGCCTTTCCTTGCCTACTCACCAGGGGAGGTGATGGATGGTCCTCTCCAGGGGGCCTGGAAGCATGACGCGTATGGGTGAGCACGTCTTTAGGAATATAAAGCTTCTAATTTTTGCTGGGTGTGTGTGCAGAGCCTTTGGAAAATTATGAGTGCATAAGCTCTGTCCTGCTGGCCATTCTCTCTGTGCACGTGTGTGACCTGACCTGAGTACACTGAGGGTGCCCATCACCCACAAAAGAACATTTTTTGGGTGAGGGTTAAAGATTGTTAATAAATATTGTTAGGTGGATGAAATGTTTCTTGGTAAATAAAGGATTTTTAACCAAGCTTTAATTACCACGTGCCACAGATCCTCCTTACGCTAAAAATAATGAATTTCAGTGTGAATTGTATTCTTAGGTGACTAATGGGACGCTGGAAAACTCAGTTGGTGATTTTTAGGGATGAGTGAAAGAGGGTGTAAACAAAGACCCTACCAGAAAACTGTTCATAGTCACTCAGCCCTGGCTGCAGGAAGAGACAAAAATGGGAGTTTAAAAAGAATCTCCTTTAAAAACCCATCTCACAATATTAAGGTATGAATTTCAGAGGCAGCCCACGTAATGGCTTCAAGTTTCAAGTCACGTGTATGATCCATTTTTAATGGTACTATTTTTGCTGTGGTGCTTCTGACAAATGGTCAGAGAAACATCAGTCTTGACAGTCCATAAGTTAGCAAAATCCCCCTACTAAAGCTAAAAACAGGAGTCACTTTCCGAAGCCACAGGGGCCAGAGGAGCCCTGGGCGTGTGGCATGGCTCAGGCTCCCCAGTGCTGTGGGGACGGCTCTCCGTGCCACAGGAGACCCTCTCCAGGTCCTTGTGCCACAGCCCTTCTCTTACTGGGTGTGTGCATCCACAGCTTCTCCGGTCAACCTGTCCCAGTGTCTCACCACCCTCATTGTAAACAATTTATTCCTTATGTCTTATATAAACCTACCCTCTTTCAGTTTAAAACCATTGCCCCTTTTCCTGTTACTACAGGCCCTGGTAAAAAGTCTGTCTCCATCTTTCTTCTAAGACCCCTTTAAGTACTGAAAGGCCACAATAAGCTGTCCTGGGAGCCTTTTCTTCTCTGGGCTGAACAACCACAACTCTCTCAGCCTGTCCTCATAGGAGAGGTGCTCCAGCCCTGTGATCTTTTTTGTGGCCCTCCTCTGGGCACACACCAACAGGTCCATGTCTTCCTTGTGTAAGGACTAGAAAGCTGGACACAGTACCCCAGGTGGAGTCTCCCAAGAGCAGAGTAGAGGGGCAGAATCACCTCCCTCGACCTGCTGGCCACACTTCTTTTGATGCAGCCCAGGATACAGTTGGATTTCTGGGCTGCCAGTGCACATTGACAGCTTACGTCCAATTACTCATCCACCAGTACCCTCAAGTCCTTCTCGGCAGGGCTGCTCTCAAGCCCTTCTTAGCCCAGACTGTATTGATAAGGGAGAGTTACCCCAGCCCAGGTGCAGGACCCTGCACTTGGTCTTGTTGCACTTCATGGTGTTCACATGGGCCCACTTCTCAAGCTTGTACAGGTCCCTCTGGATGGCATCCCTTCCTTCTAGAGTACCCCTTCTGACACCACTCAACTTGGTGTCATCTGCAAACTTATTGAGGGTGCACTCGATGCCACTGCCTGTCATTGGTGAAGATATCAAATAGTATTGGTCCCAGCACAGGCCCTTGAGAGACCCCACTTTTTACTGTTTTCTATTTGGACATTCAACCATTGACTATAACTGTTTGGATGTGGCCATCCATCCAGGTTGTTATGCATCTAACAGTCCATCCATCAAACCCATATGCCCTTCTTAGCCCAGACTGTATTGATAAGGGAGAGTTACCCCAGCCCAGGTGCAGGACCCTGCACTTGGTCTTGTTGCACTTCATGGTGTTCACATGGGCCCACTTCTCAAGCTTGTACAGGTCCCTCTGGATGGCATCCCTTCCTTCTAGAGTACCCCTTCTGACACCACTCAACTTGGTGTCATCTGCAAACTTATTGAGGGTGCACTCGATGCCACTGCCTGTCATTGGTGAAGATATCAAATAGTATTGGTCCCAGCACAGGCCCTTGAGAGACCCCACTTTTTACTGTTTTCTATTTGGACATTCAACCATTGACTATAACTGTTTGGATGTGGCCATCCATCCAGGTTGTTATGCATCTAACAGTCCATCCATCAAACCCATATCTCTCCAATTTAGAAGTAAGAATGTTGTGGAGGACCTTTTCAAAGGCCTTATAGAAGTTTAGGTAGATGGCGTCAGTATCTCTTCCCTTGACCACTGATGCAGTTACCCCATTGCAGAAGGCCACTAGAGTAGTCAGGCACAATTTGCCCCTGGTGAAGCCACAGAGGATGCCTGTGCCTGGAAGGTACAGCCAGCACTTTTGGGGTGAAGGCTGCAGCAGCGCAGGATGCATGATGCCTGTGGGAAAGGTGTTGGAGAGTCCCAGAGCTGGTGAATCTATGAAGCAGTGGATGCTCCAGCTTCCTGCTGCAGCTGGTCACACAGAGGTCCATCATGGACTCTCTGGCCCAGGCAGCTTTATGACCCTGTGGCTGCCCTTTTTCCCCCCAGGCACTGAGAGGACACCACCATCTCTGAAATAACCCCACCCCAGCCTCAAGGTGTGCACAGTGGAAATGTGCCATCAGTGCTGGGCTGAGCATGCACAAGGCTCTCTGCATTGCCATGCTGGGCAGAGCATCAGCCACCAGGGAGGGACCCTGCAGGCCAGGTGATGGATGGAAGTGCTTACTCAGCTCGTAATCTTGAGGGGCCTCTTATTTTAGTAGCTCCTTAAGGTATACATGCCTACACCCACACACAACTTATGTATACACATATTTATATAGATCTCAAACCCAAAGCTGAAGTGCGAAGGCTTTTAAAAGCTTTAAAGGATTTAAAGACTCCTACTAGAAATGATGCTGATGTGGGAGAAGAGAGAAAATACAGGTTTGCCCTGGCTGGAGAAGCAAAAATGCAAGAGGGCCGTCGTTGGGAAGCCTGGTGTCAGCTTCTTGTCCTTTCCCAGACTTTTTGTCTGCACGTAAATCACAATCAGTGTCTGTGAAATGGGGGCACTCAGCATCTTTGTGGCTGCAGCCCCCAACGTTCTCTGCTCACAGGCTGTCCCTCAGCACACAGCACAGTGGCAATGCTGCTGCCTTGCGCTGTTGTGGTGAAAACAACATGAAATAACAGAAAATAAAGCTTGGGTCAATACCTACTGATTAGAAATGAATGGAAGGGAAGCAAGTTCAGAGAGGGCTGATATTAGATAATATAGCCAAGAGCTGATGCTTCAGGGAGTATTTACCAGGGAAAGCAGGTTTTTTCCTCTCTTCTTTTCTTTTTCTCTGCATCTTTTTTATTGATCTGTGAGGGGAGAAAGTTCTGTGGCTGCAACATCTGAGAGCTGGTGGTATCTCACCCCTTTATCTTCAGCCCCTGTCTCCATAATTGTTTCCGGCTTCCTCTGTGCTGCATCTTGGGCTTTCTCTGGGAGGCCTTTCAGTTGTCTGAAATTAAAGGTTCTTCTTCATCAGTCCCTCACCTGAGCTCCTTGCTCCATTACTAACCAGCATTTTTCTCCGCATCCCGAAACAATTCAGTATTTCCATCAGAGGTCAGGTGTTTTGGCTGGAAAAAGCCATTGGTGGTGAGGCCATCCACTGCCCCCCTCAGCCCCTGCCCTCCTCCCCCTCGCCCGGCACACAGGAGGCTGCTTCAATTCCCCCACATCCTCCTCCCACGCAAGGAGCGGGAGTGATGCTGCGGCCCTGCATTCCCCTCATATCATCCCTGCTTTAGAACCAGGAAATAAGCTCATCCTCCCTTATATTTTCATTTTTCTGTGGAAGTCCGTGGGTGTTTCTGTATCAGTACCCATGTGCTCAGAGGCAAAGGAGGGGAGACTGTTACCCAGCTCCTCACACCTTCTCCCCTCCTCCCTGGCCCTCCGTGTCTGGCTGGTGTGGGCCTGCGACAGATGGCTGCTCAGTCTGCATCAGTTCAAGCCCAGAGACACCGGCGTTTCCCAGGCAGAGTGGTAACCGGACGCAGAGATTAGCTCTGGCACATCTCCATGTTTAAATGAACTTCCCCTAATTAGAGAAATTGCCTGCGATGACACTTCAGACAGAGCCTCCCTGGAATTATATTCATAAGCTCCTCGTGCACCACATTACAAACAGAGCCACAAGCTCAGCGCGAGGCGATGCTGGTCCCCGAGCCCCTGCCCGCTCCCACCTCTGCTGTGGTGGCCACATCAGTGCTCAGGGTCTATTCCCATTTGCCCCCAGTTGGGTCACCAGATGATACTCACCTTTTTGGCTGGAGATCCAGATGATGCTCAACTTTTTGGCTGGAGGTCCAGACGATGCTCACCTCTTTGGCTGGAGATGTGCAGGTTCCTCTTCCCCCACCTCTCAATGGTTACCCTAACACCACCAAAACCATGACCCCACACCTAAACTTTTATTGTCCACTAACCCCTGCTCAAATCTTATGGAAATCTCTACCAGGCCAACTCATGATCAAACTTGCCCTACCTCCCTTTGCTAAACATGCACAATTTTTAGGACACCTTATGAAAGAACAGCTTAAGGGTGTGTGTGTGTGTGTATATTATATTGGCACATTTTTGCTCAAAACAGACCCTTCTGGAATATGGCGAAGACTGTGCGCTCTGAGACAAATTAAGTCTGGGGGAAAAAAGAAAGAAAACCAACCAAATTAAGCTTGTTAAGTTTTACAGTAAACCGCTGCAAGTCTGAGGCATGACATAAAAGCTGGGGTTTTCAAAGGGCCCTGAGGGAAGCAGACCTGGGGCTGACACTGAATTTAATTTGCTCTGTGCTGAAGGAGACAGCTTTGGAGAAATGCCCATATGCATACTGATCCCTCAAATAGACGTTTTACCAAGTTTAGCAAAAATTATGTGCTTCAGAGCAGGGAGGGAGTTCTCATGTTGGCTGGAGAGCAGCATCCAGAGAAGGGGTCCCTCCACTCCGGTGCATGGTGGGGACTCCATAAGCACCACGGCTTATCTTTTAATAGAGATACTACTTTTTCTTGAGAGATATAATGGGAATTTTCTCAGTGTACACAGACAAGAGAAAACATTTTCAGAATAGAAAAAAACCCAAACCAGCTCTCAAGAAATTGCAGATGAAATCTATGTAAGAACAGGAAATGAATTTTCTGTTAATAATTCTTAAGGTTAAGAAACTCCTAAGAGTCAGAGTGTGAGAATGCTGCTCAGCTCTGACATCTGCCCTCCAAAGCCCTTTTTATTTCATGTCATTTTTTAATTGAATGGATTCCTCTCTTTCTGTTCTTTGAATTGCGGGTGATGCTTTGGATGGCATAAAGAGGCACTGAGCCAAAATGAGCTGGAATTGAAAGAGAACTGAAGGAAAAGCAGAGCTTTCCTGGTTTGAGTATATTTCTTTTTAATGTGGGAAGAAACAAACCAAACAGGCGGAGTTCCCTCCAAAGGAAAAAACACCAAAACCCAGTTCAAGTCCTGGCTTCAAAGCCTGGTTCCTTATCTAAGCAGCAGGATTTGTCATCACAAGTACAGTCACACAGAGGGTAATAGAGTAATAAGAGTGAAAATGTATTTAGTGCTTTTAATACATTGTTGTCAATCTCAATTATTTAATCTTAAATTCCAGTGTTTGGAGCTTTTGTTAAGGACCAAGATGCTGCAGTCATGCAGCTTTAGCAGCATTGCAACATTTCATTTCAGCTTCCTCTTTCTCTCCTACATATGGGAGAAGAAAGCTTGAAACCCCAAGTCCTGAAGATAAGGCTCCAAAAAGGTTGTGAAAGATGTCTAACTGCTGTGATTTTAAAGTCTCAGTCTTTACAAGCAGGATGAAGGTTTTGGGGGCAACCAGGAGAGGGTCTGGGGCTGGGCAACAAAAGACCTAAAGTAGCGTCCAGGGGAGATGAAGAATCTTCAACCACCAGGGGAGGTGAAGCATCTTCATTCACCAGTTTTGCATTGGCTCACTAGAAAAGCAGGTTGTCACAATGTGTTTGAGCTCAGAAGGTCTCTGTGCCTCTCAGTGAGCCTGGGCCAGCTCTGAGTTTTGCTGTGCCTCCACACAGGTCCCCTGCCCAGCTGAGCATCTCAGTTTCACTCCGACTTTTGGCTTCACGGTTTCAGGAAAAGAGTGAGATCATGCTTTGTAACCAAAAAACAAAATAAAGAAAGCGCCACATACATAGTTCTTTTTTCAAATAGCAGGATTTTATGTCAACTTCATGATAGGAAGTAAATGGCCAGGTGAGGGTGCTTGGAAATCTTGCCTATACCTAGGTTTGTCCCAAAAGCAGGATGACATGAATGTGCTGGAGGGGTCTCTAAAGCCTGGGGATGAGACTTGTCTTCCATGCAGGAAGGGAAGGGAGCAGGGTGTCTGTCCTGCCTCGGGCAGACCTTTGTGTCTCCACTGCCAGCCAGATGCTGTTTCGGGGGCTGTGTACCAACAACAGTGTCTCTCCCAAGTTGTGATGTCCCTCCACAACCAGACAGGCCTTGTGAGCTGTCATGCAAGGTCCTTGTCTCACACACCTGCCCTCCCCACTTCCCCCCCCCCAAATATTTTTGCTTGGGTTTGCTTTGTGATTGGATCTCTGATTGGTGGCAGAACTTAATTTTATTCTAAATTTGCCTGGAAATTAATCCGGTTCCTCTGAGCGCCAGCTATTTGCAAAGAAACAACGACGTCCTGGGCTAGAGTAATGCTGGGGCCAGCGATTAGATCACCAGCCCTCCCTCTTGCTTTGCACAACGCACGATGAACACGGCATTATAATGTCAATATACTCGGTACACTTTTCAAACCCACTGAGTAAACATGTGCCGAGAGCACGCTGCAGATAGGCTTGCTTGCCAAGGGCTGTTGCCTCTTTCCTTAGCTGTGTTTAGTGAGTACATGGTTTTGTTTAAACGGGAAAACACATTAAGAGGTACTTCATCTTTGAGTGTTCCTGTCTACGGTGCCTGCATTCCTGGCTAGGGTGTTTAATATACATTAAGTGCAATGGGCTCGTGGGACCCTCTGATTAAAATACCGGAAGGGCAACAGCGCCCTGCTGGAATATTCAGGGTGACTACTTAACTAAGAAAAGGCCAGTTATGTTCAGTTTTTCATCACGTTTCTTTTTCCTTAGGTTTCATGTCCATTGTCTGGTAGTCTGTATGCTTCCCATAGAGCCTCCAGTGGCCACAGCGGTGGCACCTGGGTTAAAATCCACAGCCATGATTTTCAAGCGTGACTTCTGGGGTTGGGTTCCTTTAGCTTGCACCATGTGAAAGCCTCATCCAAACATTTGGATGTCTCTCTCCTGTGGCCAGGACCAATGTCTTGTCAGTGAGCCAATGCTCTCCCCATGCCCGTTTCTCTGTGCTGACCGTGGACAGACACGGGATGGCTTACGGAGGAAGGATGATGCCATTTCAGATGCTAAAGTTGAGGGGGGTCAAAGTGCCTGGCCTTTGTGGGAGAGCTCAGCCCAGATCTGGTGCCTTTAAAGTGCATTGAGTTGAGAAAAGACAGTCATCATCAGGCCAGCACTCATCATGATTAAATTTATAGTGGAAATCTAGTTTTATTTTCTTCTGCTCAATGGTGTAATACAGATTTACAACAGCGCACAGCTTGCCCAAATGTGAAAATTTACAGATTCAGCTGTTCCAGAAGAATTACACCAAAGCCAGCTATTGGCTGTTATTCCAAAACCAAAACCACGTTGCTCCAGGATGTTCTGAAACAGATATTTTGGCTGAATGTAATCCTTACTGTACTGAATTTGAGTCCGCAGACATCAGATCTACAGCCCCACAAACACCTTGGTTTGCAAAGATGACAGCAGAGCTACTTTCTTTGGCCTGCTGAGCATGTCCTGGGTTTCTGTCTGCTCCACCTTCATCCACAGAAGACCCTCTGCCCTGGACTCAGTGATCACTGATGGTCCTGGACTCACTTGGCACTAAGTGAAACCCTTCTAAGAGCTTCCACCTTGAAAGGTATGGAGAAGGTCTTGCACTGTAAAAAAAAAACAACAACCAAAACCAAACCCAAACCAAAACAAAAACCTACAAACCAAGCAAACAAACTAACAAACAAAAAACAAAAGAAGAAAAGCAAGCACAGCCAGTGATTCTTTCTAACCTCCCTTTCCTTTCTTCTCATGAGCCGATTCTGGGATAATTCTCTCAAACAATCAGGTTTTCTCAATCACCATCTGATGCTCTTCCACTCAGCCTAAGACACTTGTCATCTGCAATCATGTTTTTTTCTAGCAATAAAAAAAAAGAATAAATCCCTGCATTACAAAAGAGAGGTTATTTTGTCTCCTTCTCAGTAGATGGGGTTGTCAAAGTGGGTTTCCATTAGATGCGCCATACCCAGTGCTAAAGTTAACAGCTGCTTTTGCTGGGCCCACAGCTTCCTGACAGCAGTTTGGGTTGCAGGTGGCAGAGACCTCCTCCCTCAGTCCAAGGTTGATCTGGTTCCTCGTGGGATATCAGGGACACAGCAATTTAAGAGACTTGCCAGAAACCTAAATTGTGTTTCAACACTTTCTCCGAATGATCACAACATACAAGGCAGATGACTGAACTAAACTATGGGGAGAAAAGGGCACCAGACCTAGAGATAAGCCTGCCCATATTTATACCAAAATAAATTATTAGAATAACTTAACAGAGCTTATCCTGGAGAAGATGTAGAATAATTTGCTAGGTACACTTCCGAGAGAAGACAAATCAGGCCAACAAAATCCATCGTCACATATTCTTAGGAGAAGTGTAGGGAAAGATTTTGGAGATGAGTAAGGATCTATTTGCTTGTCCTGGGAAGACAAATATTTCAGGTTTAGTGGCTCTGGCTGTCAACACCGCACCCGAAAGACTGCACAGGGGCACATTTGCCAATAATAACGATCCAGTTACGGGATCACGAGTCCCTGCCCATGAGAAAAGCAAGCAAGGAAGGCAACACTATACGGCACCTCTCTTTGTGCCTGCGCAGATGCAGGAGGTGCTCTAGTACTACACAAACAGTGCTGTTAGTTACAAAAGCAAAATGCCCCACAAAGAACCAGTACTGGAGGAACCAGTTGACCAAGGAAATGGAGACTGTTGCAAGGAGAAACTTGAAGTTTGTGGTGTGCCCAAAGAAAAGCCAAAAGGAGCTGTCACTGCCCTCTGCAAATGCCTGAGAGAGGGGGGGGAAACTATTTAAGGTAAACACTGGCATCAGAAAATTATAACCTGACTCCACAACTCAGGTTGCAGAGGGAAGATCCCTCACCATCAGAGTGTGGTGTCCTGTGAAGTTCCTGAGCTCCTCAGGGCAGTCATAGGGGCTGGAAACCCTTCGGTGAGCTTCAGCCTGGAGCTGCTGGTACGTGGTGGTCGGTGCCGGGCAGGGGCTGGTGTGTTACTGCAGTGCTCCCTCCCATGAGGGAACTGTGGAGCAGAGCAATATCTGCTTACAGCACCAAACAACCAGCCATTGTCCCGGGGCTGGCAGCCCACAGGGAGCCCCGAGATAAGCTGCTGGCTGAAACCAGATCCTGGACACTGATGATTCCCACAACGTCCATTAGACAATAAAATCAATTGATCTTCTAACCATGGAGGGGAAAAAACCCAGAAGGGTTAGGCCTGGGAACTGCACCCCAGCCACATCTCTGCTCCAAGACAGTAATAGGTCTCATGGGTGAAACTAATGTAGCACAGGCAGGGCTGGCCAGTTTGCAACACTGGAAGCCATGCTGGTCTCATTAATGAGGAGGAACAAGTGGGGACAAAGCCCAGAAGAAGCAGCGACCAGAGACATTGCATCTGGCAAGCCCTGGTGAGTCGTGCAGCCCCTGAAGGTGCTGAGGGAGCGAGTAGAGAAAGAGTAGCAGGCGATGCAACAAGAGTTATCCCCAGAGACCACCCTGTGCCCCAGGGCAGCCTGGAACCCTGGCTGGGGCTGGTGGCCACCTCCCGGCCAGCAGCCTCCCAGGGAGACGAGTCTTCTGCCCACCCACAGGTCCTTTCCTCTAACTTTCCTCAATTTAAATCTGTTTTTATACTGACAACTGGTATAAACAGGTCCGGTAGCCTGCAGTCAAGTCTTGGCCCTAGGATTTCTGGTGCCCCAGATAGAGCTGTCGGAGGAGACTGCAGTGACCCTGTTTATTCCCTGGTTAGCAGTAGCAAAAACTGTATGTCCATGTCAATTCAGTTACATCCATCTCTGCTGCTGATTTTTCTCTCTGGAGGAATCTAAATATTCATTTCCTCTTCCCACTCATGAGGGGTTGTCAGAGCTGAGATAGTTTCACTGACATCCACGGAATGATTGCTGGGTTAGAAAGAAAAGGGTCTCTGGGAGGTTGGCCATGCCAGCCTTTTCCACATCCTCCACCTGGTTTGCATGATGGGATTTGGGTTTTTTCCTCCCTGTACAGCAGAAAGAGTGGACTTCCACAGCTGTGACAGCTTATCTGTGGGAGCCCAGCAGGCTCAGCCCAGGTGGAAGGAGCCTCCAGGTCCCAGTACAGCCAGTGCATCTTCCTTTTCACGGAATCATGGAATCATGGAATTGTCAGAGTTGGAAGGGACCTCTAAAGATCATTCCTGCTAAAGCAGGAACGCCCAGAGCACATTACTCAGGACTGCATCCAGACGGGTCTTGAAGATCTCCAGAGAAGGGGACTCCACGACCCCCCTGGGCAGCCTGTTCCAGGGCTCTGTCACCCTCACCTGAAGAAGTTTTTTCTCATATTTGAATGGAACTCCCTATGTTCCAGCTTGAGCCCGTTGCCCCTTGTCCTATTGCTGGAAACCACTGAAGAAATGAAGAAATTTTGCAGTGCATTGTACGCCAGGGCCTGGATTAGGCTGGGTAACACCTTGTACAGGGCACCAGCAGAGATGTTTCACCAGTCCACAAAGTGCCTGATGCGGGTTTTTTGTGCATGTACGGCCCGAGAGGGATGGAGGCAGGATCATTTCTTCAGTCACAGAGTCCTGAACAGAGATTGAACACATGTTAAAACAAGTGATGTAGAAGTCATTATTTGCATCCACAGTAATTATACATACCACTAGCTATATTTATAAACTGATTAAAATAATCTGTTTTCTTTTAAATGAACTCAGAACTGTTCAGAAAGTGGGAGAGATGAGGGCAGCTAATAAGCAGAGGGAACTAACATTAATCAGAAGGGAGCAAGAGACCTTTCAGACATTCATTTAGACAAACCAAGGAAGGAAGATGAAGGAGAGAGTAACTGACAAAACACTGAGGAATTAAATGAATGGGAACTAAATAAAAACCAAGATCTGACTTTTTTCAACAACCAACTTTCCTCTAGCAGAGAAACATAGCCTGGCCTCCAAGACACGATGAAGTAGGTCATCAGGATTTGAGGGATTATGTTCTGGAGCTCCTGAATCCAGAGTCAGATTTTCCAGGTCTCTGATGCCATGGCAAGTAGTTACTTGACAGAAAGTCAAGCACAACATGAAATATTTCAAGGAGAGTGAGGTTATGAGGGGCTTGTCTTGCTCAGTCAGGGCTGACAGACATTGCAAAAGACCTTGCTACCGCTTTATTACTAGTGGGGCTGCAGCAGTCCTGGGCACTGTGTCAAAAAAAAAAAGGGGGGAGAGCCTGGAGGTTTTGAAATCTGAGCAGACCAACACGGAGGTGAATGGGCTTGCCCAGGGCCAGAGTTCAGGTCAGAAGGGAACTCAGGCAATGAACTCAGACCCCCTTGGCACCGTATGTTCCTGTTGCGTGTACAGTTAGGGCTGCTTTAGTGCTTTTACATACTGTGTACCTTTTTGACCTTGTTATTGCAGACTTAAGCTTTGACTTCTTCTAGCAGTGCCATGCTACCCTCCGGTACCCAAGCAGGAGGTTCTTCCTTTCACTTCTCCTTTCCCCAGCTTCACATAGCCCTGGGGCAAACAGCCAAGAATGGCAAGTTCTTCTTTGCAGCTTCCTCAGCTGAGTTATGCAAGCAATTAAACGGTTTATGGCCCCCCCTCCTGCCCCCATTTTCTATTTTGTGACTTTATGCAGGGTATCTTTCTGCCAAAATTAATGGCCAGCTATATTGATAGTGGTCTCCGGAGCTGCTGACCTGCCCTCCCAACTCCAATGCTGCATAGACTGCACTGGGGCAGCCTGGCTGTCACCACCCTCCAGTCCTCAACACAGCTCTTCACAGAAGTCACGGCCGAGATGCCAGTGTTTGGGGAAGTTGAAATGGTGGCCTTCCCTGAGTGCCCAGGCCGTGGCCTGGCAGCCCTGGAGGAAGATGTCTCTGGTGGACACACTCCCTCTCTCTGTTTTGAGCAGCTAGTCCAGCTGTCAGGCGGGAGCCTGTTGTCATTAATCAAAGCCATAACCATGAGAAAGGGCAGTAAGAAATTGTTTGAGGATATTTTAAACCAGACACTATTTTTTTGTGCTTCCTCTTGAGATCAGTCAGTCTCTGCCTGGGCATGAAGCATGGCCTTTCTTTTCCCTTTCCCCTGTGCCTTCCTGGTCCCAGGAGGGTGCTGGTAAGGACAGAGCCAGGCATTCCTGCTCCTGGGGCTCCAGGAGCTCAGGACACTCAGCTCTTGTAACACCCTTGTGGAAAGTAGCAGGACGGTGGGCAGGGGCACCCACTACCCTGCTGTGAAGGTTCTGGCACCAGCACAGCATGTGGGAGTCATTCGTTGGGAGGTTGTCCTCCAGCCCATGCTGAGGTCCTGTGGTGGTGCCTCACGCTCCAGACTCCTACATAAAGATGATTTACAACACAGTGGGAGATCATGGTGGCACTGCAGTCACCGGCTGCATGGGGCCATCACTTCCCCTGGCTCTGCCATCTCCCTCTCTCCCTCCATCTCTGGGGTTCAGCCCAAAGCACTCCTTCAAGGTGAAGATCACTTCCAGAGTCTGGAAGAACGACCCCGGATTTTTTCCAGTATCCCCCAGAGACGGGGGCTCCTGTATAAACCTCTCGAGAGTTTCTAGTCTTGCTGGAGGGCCGGCAGCTTGACCACAGGAGGGTTTCTGTATGCATTTTACCATCTGATATTTCTTTCAGAACTGTTTGCTCTGAATAAGAAGCTCTAACAGGTTTACTGTGCCAGGGTGTGCCTCACCCACCAGCTACAGCACGCAGTGCATCTCATACTCTTTGGGCATGCAGTAGATGCTAAGGTGCATTGCAAACTGCATATAGGGTCAAAACTTCCCTAACTCTGGAATTACCGTATTTGCTTCCCTAAGCTCACCTCTTCCACCTCCCCCCCTGTTTTTAACAACATAGTCTGACCAAAGCATTTGGGAGAGACATGGAACCAAGTTCCCCCAAGGGCAAAGATAAGAGGTCAGGCAGGAGTATGCTCAGTCCCAGCCCTGACCCTGACTCCATGGGTGAGTTTGGGGAAGTCGTGCACAGGCAGATGCAGATGAAGTCCTAGGCAGCGCTGGCTGCCTCTGGGCAGAATGATCTGGTGGCCAGAGGAGACATTGTGCGGTTCCTGTGGCATTTGAGGGTCTGGAGGAGAAGGTGCCCAGGGGACAGGAGGAGCCCTGGCACAGATGTGCTGCCCACCTTCCCTTGCCAGCATAGCTGAGGCAGCTGCGTGGGAATAAGAAGGTTTACAGCTCGAGGGTATTTCAAAGACAATCCCCCATCTGCTCAGACATGTCCTGTAAGGTATCAGTGAGCCTGGAGGGGTCTGTGTGGCTGCTGAAGTTGCCCCCTTCTCTAAGGCAGGCAGACACAGGAGGGGGAAGAGGAGCCTGGGCACAGTGCTGAGCGGGCAGCAGACCCGGCGGGGCAGGAAGATCGTGATTTCCAGTCCCTGCTTCTGGCCTTGTTTGTTTCTGAACTTCTCTTTGTGTCGTTCCTTGCATGCTCCTGCATTACCAATGGGGAACTCAGCCACTGCCGATGTAAAGCCGTACGTTAAGGACCCACAGAGACACGGCGGCAGAAGGAGAAATGGGAAACACACCCCTACGGCGCCCGTGGGGCTGTCTGAGGAGAGAGGGTCTCCTCCTGCCCCCTCTCCACCCCAAACCCAGCCACACGATACACCCTCTCCCGCCTTGTGACAGCAGATGTGAGGACCGCTGCCCCCCACAAGGGATTAATCATTCCCACCGGGATGACCCGGGATGCAGCCGGCAGCGCTTCGGCCCCCATCCCCGTACCCCCTTCCATCCGCCGGCACCGGGACCCCCACCCAGCGCCACGCCAAAAACCATCCCAGAGACAGGGAAGGAAAGGAAAAGGGAGGGGACCGGGCTTTCTGTCGCCAGCAGGTGGCACCGCCACTCTCACCGCCCTGCCCAGGGAAATCAAAACTTCTTTGCTTTTTCCCTTTTTTAATTTTTTTTTTTAATTATTATTATTATTTTTATTTTTTTAAATTTTATTTATATCCCAGTGCAGGTGAGCCCAGAGCTGAAAAGCACTCGATGGGTAAATTTCTAAAATAAATTTATAAGATGTGATTTTCTCTCAAAGTCCTGTTCACGCAAAACCTGATGAAGAAATGCTGCCCCGTATATCCCTGGAAAACAAAGGGCTGGGTGTACACTATCCCAAGCATCCTTACAGCCTCCTAGCCCGAGGAGCCGAGGGTATTCGGTGCCTTGGCTCATGCTCCAGGAGGACCCAGAGACACTTCTCTTGTGCAGCATCTCCGAGTGCCTGTGAGGTGGGAGAGGACCCTGCTGGGTGCTGCTCTGAGGTGGGAGAGGACCATGCTGGATGCTGCTCACAGCCTGCTGGGCTGCCAGCTCCTGCATTTCACCCCGCGCCGCACAAGCCCTGACTGAGCAGAGCGCTGCCCAGGGAACACTGACTGTGCCTCCAAGAGCAAAGTCAGTGAGTCAGCAAAATAAGGCTGACTAAGCACTTGCCCCTTAGATGTTGGACATCAAGAACAAAGCATCAATGACTTTGCATTTATTAGGCAGAACGACTGACTTGGCTACAAGCTAGTAGCCTTAAAGTACCCAATTACTCTCTTTCAAAGGCAACATCCTCACTAAGCTCAGGCAGTAAAGATTTCAATTCCTCCCTTCCCACGGCGAAGCAGATCTGTCTGGGAGAAGAGTAAACCAACAGTTCCTGTCATCTCCACTTACAGGCTGCTTCTACCACGTCAAAGAGTCAAGTATGTTATGTTTTACACGTACCATTAATGATTAACTGTTTTCTGTAGAGGAACTAGTTTTTCTCTTGACTTGAAAAAAAAAACAACCCTTGAAAGCTGAAATGGAAAACCAGCCTTGGGTTGGCTCCAATGGGTATTTATGACTACGGCATTGATGGTACAGACGATTAGAATGCATTTGGAATCTCAGGCATTTTTTTTTTTAATGCTGATCTGTTCCTGGTAGGTTTGCAAATGGTTAGAAAAGCATGAGAGAAAAAACCCAGGCTTGTGGTTGGGGCACATAATTTCCTGGTCTAGTTGCCAACTCTGTGTGACCTTGAACAGGTCACTTGGACAGGAAAGTGAGAAGGGAGTATCCATCACTCCTGTTTCTAGGCTTTTAAAAGTTCAGGTCCAACTCTCTGTGATGGCAAACCATTGGTCAGGGTCATCCCTTGAGCTCTGGGACCAGGCCCCACAAATACTACAGGCTTCACCAAAGGTGGTTGTGGAGGTCCTCCTTACAGCTGATAGAGGGTGTCCAACCTATTTTGGTCCCACCTATTTCGGGATGGGATAAAGTGCTCTCTGAAAAAAAACTACTAAAAAGAACATTTTAAAAGAGAGGTTCTTGCCTTGGTTAGCTGCCTAACTTTAAGGTGGCTGAAGATGGCTAGAATGATTCCTAGCCTTAATGTCCTCAGGACACTGCCTTTGAATTGGGAAGAACTATCCCTTCTGTTGTCTTATTCCTTTGCATGTTAAGAGCTCTCCAAACATCTCTGGTAGCTCTTGGCTGCATGAAGCCTTTTGGTAGGTGCCTTGTGGGATTGCAAAGGTGCAGGAATGTGAGAATAGGTGGTTATATCACTGCTAGGAGAGCAGCTACACTGGCTCATAGGCATCTCCCTCAGCTGGGTGAGATCAGACAGCTTATCCCTGACTCCCATCTTGGTGGCAAGGGTTGGACAGCATGTTCACCGACAGCCGTGGAGCTCACCATGCCCGGGCTGTGGGTGACTGTGCAGGAGGTTGGCTGCTGCATACAGCTCTGTCCTGGCCATGGAAACCCCCTCCCAATGGACACCAGAAGAACCACAGAATTAGCCACCTCCCAGGAGGTCCCAGCTCTCCACAGCTCAGCTTTCACACCATAGGTACGCCCTGACTATAAAGGAAAATAAAACTAGCTCTGACCAAATTACTCTTTCAAACACTCTCTGGTCATGAGGGGAGAGACGGAAACACAAAATACAGAGTCATGAATCAGTCAGTTGCTGTGCACAGAGACGGTATTGATGGACATGTTAAAAATATCCGGATGGCTATAAGCCAGACACCATTTTGTGTCTAAAAAGGGATTTCATTTCCTTTTCCTTTCTTTTGTTTTTGTTCCACTTTTTCTGAAGGATCCTTTCCACATTTCACTATGTCGGTGCTTTACACTTCAGTTGTTCTGAGGCAGGGAGAGTTTTTTATCTGCTAAGGTGCTTACAACAATGTTTTTAATGGTACGATAAGGACAGACTGGCAGGTACGGCTCTGGTTCGCTGCTGCAGAGAGAGCTGCACCAGAAAAATCTGCAGGGAGTTGGTCTGTCCTGGGGAAGAACAAAGGGTTAAAAATCATATCATCCTATAAAAGGTCAGGTTGGAAAGAGCTTCTGGAGATTTTTTTAAATTTTATTTATATCCCAGTGCAGGTGAGCCCAGAGCTGAAAAGCACTCGATGGGTAAATTTCTAAAATAAATTTATAAGATGTGATTTTCTCTCAAAGTCCTGTTCACGCAAAACCTGATGAAGAAATGCTGCCCCGTATATCCCTGGAAAACAAAGGGCTGGGTGTACACTATCCCAAGCATCCTTACAGCCTCCTAGCCCGAGGAGCCGAGGGTATTCGGTGCCTTGGCTCATGCTCCAGGAGGACCCAGAGACACTTCTCTTGTGCAGCATCTCCGAGTGCCTGTGAGGTGGGAGAGGACCCTGCTGGGTGCTGCTCTGAGGTGGGAGAGGACCATGCTGGATGCTGCTCACAGCCTGCTGGGCTGCCAGCTCCTGCATTTCACCCCGCGCCGCACAAGCCCTGACTGAGCAGAGCGCTGCCCAGGGAACACTGACTGTGCCTCCAAGAGCAAAGTCAGTGAGTCAGCAAAATAAGGCTGACTAAGCACTTGCCCCTTAGATGTTGGACATCAAGAACAAAGCATCAATGACTTTGCATTTATTAGGCAGAACGACTGACTTGGCTACAAGCTAGTAGCCTTAAAGTACCCAATTACTCTCTTTCAAAGGCAACATCCTCACTAAGCTCAGGCAGTAAAGATTTCAATTCCTCCCTTCCCACGGCGAAGCAGATCTGTCTGGGAGAAGAGTAAACCAACAGTTCCTGTCATCTCCACTTACAGGCTGCTTCTACCACGTCAAAGAGTCAAGTATGTTATGTTTTACACGTACCATTAATGATTAACTGTTTTCTGTAGAGGAACTAGTTTTTCTCTTGACTTGAAAAAAAAAACAACCCTTGAAAGCTGAAATGGAAAACCAGCCTTGGGTTGGCTCCAATGGGTATTTATGACTACGGCATTGATGGTACAGACGATTAGAATGCATTTGGAATCTCAGGCATTTTTTTTTTTAATGCTGATCTGTTCCTGGTAGGTTTGCAAATGGTTAGAAAAGCATGAGAGAAAAAACCCAGGCTTGTGGTTGGGGCACATAATTTCCTGGTCTAGTTGCCAACTCTGTGTGACCTTGAACAGGTCACTTGGACAGGAAAGTGAGAAGGGAGTATCCATCACTCCTGTTTCTAGGCTTTTAAAAGTTCAGGTCTAACTCTCTGTGATGGCAAACCATTGGTCAGGGTCATCCCTTGAGCTCTGGGACCAGGCCCCACAAATACTACAGGCTTCACCAAAGGTGGTTGTGGAGGTCCTCCTTACAGCTGATAGAGGGTGTCCAACCTATTTTGGTCCCACCTATTTCGGGATGGGATAAAGTGCTCTCTGAAAAAAAACTACTAAAAAGAACATTTTAAAAGAGAGGTTCTTGCCTTGGTTAGCTGCCTAACTTTAAGGTGGCTGAAGATGGCTAGAATGATTCCTAGCCTTAATGTCCTCAGGACACTGCCTTTGAATTGGGAAGAACTATCCCTTCTGTTGTCTTATTCCTTTGCATGTTAAGAGCTCTCCAAACATCTCTGGTAGCTCTTGGCTGCATGAAGCCTTTTGGTAGGTGCCTTGTGGGATTGCAAAGGTGCAGGAATGTGAGAATAGGTGGTTATATCACTGCTAGGAGAGCAGCTACACTGGCTCATAGGCATCTCCCTCAGCTGGGTGAGATCAGACAGCTTATCCCTGACTCCCATCTTGGTGGCAAGGGTTGGACAGCATGTTCACCGACAGCCGTGGAGCTCACCATGCCCGGGCTGTGGGTGACTGTGCAGGAGGTTGGCTGCTGCATACAGCTCTGTCCTGGCCGTGGAAACCCCCTCCCAATGGACACCAGAAGAACCACAGAATTAGCCACCTCCCAGGAGGTCCCAGCTCTCCACAGCTCAGCTTTCACACCATAGGTACGCCCTGACTATAAAGGAAAATAAAACTAGCTCTGACCAAATTACTCTTTCAAACACTCTCTGGTCATGAGGGGAGAGACGGAAACACAAAATACAGAGTCATGAATCAGTCAGTTGCTGTGCACAGAGACGGTATTGATGGACATGTTAAAAATATCCGGATGGCTATAAGCCAGACACCATTTTGTGTCTAAAAAGGGATTTCATTTCCTTTTCCTTTCTTTTGTTTTTGTTCCACTTTTTCTGAAGGATCCTTTCCACATTTCACTATGTCGGTGCTTTACACTTCAGTTGTTCTGAGGCAGGGAGAGTTTTTTATCTGCTAAGGTGCTTACAACAATGTTTTTAATGGTACGATAAGGACAGACTGGCAGGTACGGCTCTGGTTCGCTGCTGCAGAGAGAGCTGCACCAGAAAAATCTGCAGGGAGTTGGTCTGTCCTGGGGAAGAACAAAGGGTTAAAAATCATATCATCCTATAAAAGGTCAGGTTGGAAAGAGCTTCTGGAGATTGCCTGGTGTGACTTTCTCTTGAAAGCAGGGCCTTAGATTGAATTTTCCAGCTCACTAAGCACCACGGTAGCCATCCACCGCACCCTCTCCCATTTTCCAATGTGTCTTTTGAACTGGGCCCACCAAAACTGAACTGGGCCCATCCAACGATCTGAGAAGAGAGCAGAAATTCCACCTCCTGTTCTGCTGGCTGTGCCTTCGCTAGTCCAACCCAGGAGAGGGCTTGCTTTTGCTGTTGCAGGGGCACACCTCTGACTCAAATTTGGAAGGGTGCATTTCTGCTGCTCAGAAACATTTTAGGAGGCTGATTTCAGGAAGACGTACACAGTAATAGACAAGGATCTGTTTGGGAGCAAACGTATGCTGAATTGATATATACTGGTAGAGCAGTATAGTATGGTCTATACTGTATGTAACAGGAGTGTTGCAAAAGAAGCAGAGGAATATAAAGGCCTTTTGCTCAGGAGTATTTAAATTCACCATCCAATGAGTTAAGCCTGTCCTTCAAATCAGCCAGTTGTATTTCAGTATATAAATGCAGTGCATTCCTCAAAATGAATATAATAATCAGAAAGCTTTTACCAAAGGTCCCCAATTAGCTTTTGGATAAAATTTCCCAGTGCAAAATTTCAAGACATTGTGTGCAGAGAGCAGGTAGATCTTCTCTGGCGTAATGGTGGTCCTTTGTGAGATGTGACAGCTAACTCCCTAATTAATCTTCGAAATGTCAGAGCCTGCTGGAAGTAATTGGGCCTGACAGTTCAAGGGCTAATTAACTTCAAACCTTGCATTTTCTCTTGCTTCCTCCACACATCTAGGTCACTTATTTACTTTCTTTTTACATGATTTTTAATGTTGAGGAGTGTGTCCGTTCATACCTGCTTTTCTGGACATGAAGGTCAAGACTAAGGTATTGAGTGTGTTGCACTTCATGAATCCTCCTGGAGTATCTTGACTTCACAGGAGAAGAAAGCTGCTGTAAGCAGAGGGCTGGTCCTCGGGGAGCAGCTCGCTGCAGGAGACACTGACTGCAGCCTCCTGGGGCCTCCTGTTTGCCAGGAGGTATCAGCAGTATCCGGGAGTGATGTTCCCAAGGCCAGGCATCCTGCGGAGTGGAGCCAGTGTCATTCATCATCATCACCATCCCAGGGAGGCAGCAGGGAGCAGTTTTATGGGCCCCATAGCGTTGCGGTTTCCCTGTTCAACTTCATGTGAGCAGCATCAGGTGTGGTACGACCCCCAGTCTCTGCAAGCTTCTGCTGGCCTCCTGCATCAGGTCTCCTGGGGCTGGTGTCTCATTTGTCTTTCTCTCTCTGCAGTCTCGTTTGACCCTTGGCTGAAAAAAGATGAAGGGCTATTGCAGCAGAGGCTCCAGATCCCATCCCCTGCTGCCTGTACCCACGTTGAATGACCTTGTGGCTATTACTAGAAATGCATGAAAAGCCTTTTCTCTGGTTGACAGCCTCAGCCTCTGGTCGTGCACGGATATAGAGCACGTCTTTGTGTGAGCAGCATGTGCATAGACTCCTGAGCTGACCCCTGCATCTCTTTGGTTTCCACATGGCCAATTTACAAGGACGAGGGAGGCAAAGAGCTATTTGGTAGGCATTCCCCATAGGCACACCTGCGCCAGGAGCCACAGGGCTGCCTTCAGGCTCTCCAACAACAGGAACCTGGCAGGGGAAGCAGGGTCCTGCACCAGCCCCTGACCTCTACCAGCACTGAACACGTCCCATTTCATGCCAGGGCATGAGGACAGGGCAGCAGCATCCCTCTGCTACCTGCCGCTGCTGATGATGGAAGTCACAAGTGCCAAATGATTTCCATCTCTTTCTGCCTCGGGCATAGCTGTGCTGGTTACCTTTGCCCTCAGTGTAAGGGAGTATGAAGAATGGGAAGGAAAACCTATTAAATCACAAACTATTTGAGGGGAAGAGAAGGTTTCCATCTGAGCACAACAAAGCTGCAATTCTGGGTGACTGAAGTTAAATTACAGCAGTGGCCATCTCCCATTCAGCCATCAGCTTCAGACACACACGGCTCATACCTGAGCAGGAGGATCATCTGCTCCAGAGAACAGGGGCTGGAAAAGCTGTATCTGATTTCCTCCCTCTTTTTTTTTAATCCTCATTTCCTCTCAGCCAGGGCTTTCTTACAGCTGGCACATAACCGTCCCCAGACAATATCTAATCTGTCTGTCACAGACGTATCAAGATGTCCCTTGAGTGTGGTACCTAGTGATGACTGACAACTGTCATTAAGCGTTGCTCCTCAAACGACAAGGCTTATTTCGTTAACAGGATTGCATAGACTCAGACTGCAATCTCGGAAGGGAACAAAAAAAGCCATATGTTCACACAGGATTTATATAATGTCTCCTTTTACAATCCCTATCAATTAGTAGACCAATAAAATGAAGAACATATGATGAAACTAACCATATATTTCATATGTATTTTTGTTGGTTTGCTTTTAAGCATTCTGTCAAAGAAAAGAATGTGTGATTTTATTCAGGCTATTTTCTTTGACTAAATGTTATCCAAGTCACTTCAAATTGTCTCAGCCAATGAAGTAGAGGTGAAACGTCAATGGAGAAGAGGTTTTTGAAAAGTTACTATCTTATGGTAAAGGTGGGGTGGTGGTGGAAAGCAAATATAATGAACCAGAGAGCAAATGGCAGCATGAATCCTTTCCATACAGACATTGCAATATTTCCTCTGCAGTTATGGCTTTTTTTTCTGTTCAGGCTCTTCTAGGAAGGCCATATAAAAGCACTATTAATTTCAGTTTTCCGGTCACCTTTCTATCCTGTGTTGAATGATACCATGATGACAACAGTTCAACACCACCCACTGAAATCAGCTCTGCTATGAATTAAACTACTTATTCAAGTTAGAGAAGTCAGGGGTTCATCAGACACAGGAATCCAACGTCAGAAGCAATAAGTCTTTTGTTCAGGCTAGAAAGGTTCCAGAAGTGTAAGGAAATCACCTCTGCCAGCTTCCCTTCCTTGGTGTTGCAAACAAGGCACATGGTGACACCACAGGAGCCGGAGACGCTGAAGGAGGGGGAATGACTTTGAGCAAAGAGCCCAGAGTTTCTTGCCTGTGTTTGCACAGGCTGAAGCTTACATTTATCCTTGCTTCAGTCTGAACATCCTCCACCCGCTAACCCTGGCCACCCTGCCTGGCTCTGGCAGCCAGGACAGCCTGGAGCCTCCTTTGTGTGGGCAATGGAGCAACCCCACATTGGGTGCTCTCATGCAGCACCTTAGTATGTTGATGTTTTTCTGCCTTTTGTCTGTATCCTTTACCTCTATTCTTAAGCTGTACCACACGCAAAGATAAAAGTCATGTGAGGAACACTTCTCTATGAAGTTGGTATCGGGCAGGATGCTCCTGGAGTGAAAAACTCATTTGTTGTCCTTAGTGAGAACCAGCTGTGTCAAAGGCAGGGAGTCACTCCAAAACATGTAGGTGCTTCCAGCAGCTGAGATTATTGCCCCAGGAATTTTGCAGGCCTTTCGGATCATTTTCTTTCTGACTCGGTATGAAATACCAAACACATTAGACCAGCATTCACCTTTGGCTTTAGCTCAATTCTTCTTCTGAAAGTGGCAATTTCTCCCCTCCCTGACACAGATGTACTGGGAGGAATTACAGGAAAGATGAGAGTATCCAGACTCCGGGCTGCAGGTGTGAAGTAAGTCCATCCAGACACGGATAAATGTGGTTTGAGCTGGCTGTCTACAGATCAAACAAAATGGTGGTGTTTTCACATGAAAGAACTTCACATGCTCTGGAAACAACTAGGGAGGAGAGCAGCTATTGCGGTCCCAACTCTAGCAAGCGTTGTGCCTGCAAGGATCTGTATTTGGGTACTGCTACATTTTCTTTTTTCACTCTCCATCAAATAAATAAGTGACTTTTGTTGCATCCATGAGTAGAGCCAGATGATTTTAATTGTGCTTTAAAAGCTGGAGAAGAGCAGTAGCATGCAGTAGCGAGTGGGACTGGTAATATTTACTCTGGCCACTGCTGCCTTGAAGGACCTTCTGCTGCTGAGAGAAGAATGGTTTTGCAGGTGCCTACATTTTGACAAATGGAAACCCCAGCATCACCAGTAGTTCTGTGTGCTTATTTTCTAGGAAGCGGCTCAGGCACCAGGCTTTTCCTGACACCAGCACATTTTTGTCCTTTTCCTCTCTTCCTGGAACCCAAGGACAAGCCTGAAGGTAACCAGAGAAGGCTTTCTCCTCTTCAAGCCAGAAAGCATTCAGGGATGGAGCTGGGAGCCAAAGCCAGAATGTGGCTTCTCTGTGTGTGAAATGTGGAGTTCAACATCATGGAGAAAATCCTCATGGGTTCCTGCCCCTGGGTCTCATTACAAATTAAGTGATTACATTTTCTGCTTTGTGTGTGTTTAGATTTTTAAAAGGCACAAGCACTTTATGGTTTCAAAGTGAGAAGCACTAAATACACGGGTACCAGAAATGGCTTTTGAGTGTTTCTTATTGTCTTTATTTTCAAGCAGAGCATTTTAGCTCCTGCACAAGGAGACATTGCCAGCTTTTGCTATACAGGATATGCAAGCTACCCAGGGCTTTGTGCTATTGCCTTTCCCCTGATTTCACTGTGTATAGATGAGACCATCATTTCCATAATACAGTATATAATACAAGTAAAAGCACATTGGTAGCGCGGGCGTTTCCAGTGATTAACGCTGGAAAGGTTAGGCATGGATCCCTTGTTGAGATATCACTGTGCACGAGCGAGGGCAGCTCTGCTACTGTGCACAAAGTGGTTTGTTGTTCTAAGAGCAGTAAAGTGTTTTGTTGTTCTAATATTATGAAGGTGGTTTTATGCAGATGTACTGGCCAAAATCACTTGAGCTCTCTGTTGTTCTCAGCCCGAGGCTCCTCACTGCTCAGCGTGCAGCTGGAGGGGGTATTTTTCTTTTTTTTGCATATCAGCAGAGCAGGAATGCTCTGGCAGCAGCAATCTATGGTACTGCATCTCGGCTGAGAAGCAGCCACTTTTTAAAGTCAATATGGCATGACATTAAGCGCTTGGGTTTTTTTGGAAAAGGAACAGTAAGTTGTGTTGGGGGACCCAGAGCCACTCAGTTTGTCCTAAGATTAAAAATTTAAGGTTGGGATTCCTATCACCTAAATTTAGCTTTTCAAGAGTCAGACATCTAATCTAGGATGATAGCCATGTTGGCTGCCTGTCTGGTCAGAGGAGAGATGGGTTGCCAAAATATGGTTCATCAACCCAAAGACAGCTGCCAGTAAGATGGGATGACTTTCCCTTTGCTCTTGCCTTTCTTTGTAGTTCATTTGAATCTTAAGGTAAACACCAACCTTTCAGATGGCTTTGAGGGGAATCCACTTCTAAGTGTTCAAAGCTGCTCTAAAAGACCTCTCTGAATTGGAGGACTGACATATTCTTCACGAGACTATGTTGTTGGGGTGTTTTTTTTAATCCAGCCTGCTTGCAACAAATGCCAAGCCTGTTAAGAAATTAATAGATGGGGTTTTCTTCTGTCTTGGTTAATCTTTTCTTTAAATGTGTGTCAGTACTTTTCAAAGGAGGCATTTGATGTGAAACAGGCTCATATGTCAGTAAAGGTTTGCACTGACCCCTCAGAAAACAGAATTCTGGTTCATCCTCAGGGAAGAGAGGGTGGGCACAGAGCTAAGAGCAGGAAAGAATAGGGCTCTTGGCATCTCCTCTCCCATTTGCTAACGAAACAAGTCTACCCAATACTTAATTTGGTAGATTAACAAAAGAAGCTATCCCTGCAGAGTTGGAAACAAGCTTCATTATGCTATGTCTTTAAAATTGCTGACAAGTCTCTACAGGACCTAATTTAACATATTCATTTGCTCACAAAAGTGCTTGAAGAACAACAAACCCATCCAGTACAAGGACAAAAAAACTCTCTATTTACGTACTTTTTCAAGCTGAACCAATCATAAAAGTAACTGTATTCTTCTCTGTTTTACTTTGCACACGTGTATCTGATTCTGTACGAGTGAGAGTACTCGTAAAAATTCCCTGGGCCTCAGAGTGCCCTTTGGACTCTTAACTAAAACGCCCCAAATGCCCCTCACTAGAAGACCCCACCAAACTTTTCAATTACTTCTACAACAACCCAAAATGCCCTGAGGGCCAAGCACTAGGTAATGGCAGTCACAGGCAGGGAATTTGGGGAAAATGAAACAACTGGCTTTACTCATGTACACATGCACATATACCTTTATAAATATATAATTTGATACATATATTTTTCTGCACTCACCAATCTGATCAGGACTTTTTGTTTCCTTCTCCAAGAGCTGCTGTTCCCCAGTAGCAGGAAGCGGATGCCCAGACTCTCTGGGGAGGAATTATCTGATCAATACGTGACAAGAGCATCCATCATACATTGTTCCACCTTATACAAACTCCCAGACAGTGGGGCAAGGTCACAAGTGGGAAGGGACTGTCCCCATGGAACTTCTGACAGAACTGGTCAACCACTGTGTGAGAAAAAGGCAAGGAGTGGTTAAAAGTTCCTGCTCCCCACACCTGTAAAGCCAGGACTCAATCTGGGAATGAGGAAGAAAAAAGAGGGCTGTACCCACACCTGCCACACTGTGGACCTTACAAGCAGGAGCCACTCTGAAACATCTAAGATAGACTTAGCCAAGCACTTGGGCCTGGCATTTAGACCTGAATAGCTCAATGATCTCCTGATTTCAGTTGCCACAGCAGGTGCTTCAAGACCGATCTCCAAGATCATGGTGTGCATGACCTGAGGGCTGCCATGGCCACAGGGAGATGATGTCTTCTCCCCACCCTTGGCCAGTGGAAGTCAGCACCATGCCACAGCACACACAGTATAGTCTTTCCCAGGAGAGGATGGATTCCCCCATAGTCTCAGCACAGGCTGACAAAATACTGCAGGCTGCGCTTAGATTCCACACATAAACAGCCTGGGACTAGGGATTTCTTGGGATTATGGGTGTGCTAATTGTCAGAAGAAGGAAATAAAGAGTATGAGAATGGAGGCTGGTGATGAAGAGACAGATGTGCACTCTGCTAGCAGCTTAATGCAAACAAAATATTCAGAAAAAGATTAAACACATGCTGGTCTAACTATTCAGCTACTTGTCCATAAAACCATGAAACATCACTTAAAATCCTGTTAAAATAATTGGAAAATATTTTTGAAATGGGAAAACCACTCTTACCTTTTTCATTTTTCCTAATAATTTCTGAGTCTGTAGAGATCTTGTCTCTACCATCATTTTAAGTGCTTATTTATATTTCCTAGCATGTAAATCCATTTTAAGAAATCACCTGTCTTTAGATTAGAGGACGGAATGAAAGGCTTAAAGGCTGAAGAAATCAGCACATCCATTTATTTGTCAACATTCCCTGATACAGCAATCCTGTGACGCATCATTCAGATGCTCATTACTGAGAAGGAATGGCATTGCAGTCAGTGAAATGAAACTGAATCTAACGATGCATGCCAGCAGGCAAAAAAAAAAAAATATGCTTTGCAAAAGAATTTATAAGCAGACTGTTTAAATTATTTGTTACTTCAATCCAGTACAGCGTTCGGTGTTGCCCACCTTTCCTCCTTGTTGGTTGTGGTAGAAGTTGCTACAGGCTGTTGTTTGTTGAAGGGTTGAACTGCAGAAAAGGAAAGCAAATGTAGAAAAGAGAAAAGCTGACCATATAAAAATTCAAATTTTACAAGATATTTCCAATGGCTTAGAAAATACAGCAAATGCAATCGTTGGTCTCAAGGGCTTTTGCGTAATTCCAGAAGGGCACGTGCTTCTGTGATGGATGACCAGGCAGGGAAGTGACTCTTAGGTGCTGGTGCAACTATGGCAAACACACGAAGCTCAACTCTGTTCTCAGCTTTTATCTTTCAACTCTGCCCCTGTATTAGTACCTGGGCAGTACCTAAGAACAAAGCCGAAACCAGACACGAGAATGGGCTGGGTAGTGTTGGTAAATGGCTGTGCTTTAACAACAATGTATTGCCTTAGTTCCTGAGTTTATTAATTGCTTAGCTATGTGTTTCTCTTTATTGCTCTTCTGGATCCTACAGGCTGTGAGCTACTCTAACTTAATACTCTTGCATTTCTGTGCTCACACTGTTTTTCTCATGTCTTTTTTAACCTGACTCATATTCGCAACATTCTAGGCTCGGATGTGATTAAGAGTCACCAGATGGTATCACTAGAGATGGCTTTGCTGATCTTATTTAAACTGACTTATTTAAGACCAGTTCCTTCCTGGAGAAATGTTTATGGCCAAGTGTGATACATTGCCAGTCGCAGTTGTGGAGAGGCTGACGGGTAAAATCTATTTTGTCTAAATGAGGTTTTTTCTCAAGACTGATGTGTGGATTCTGCCTGTTGGTTACCTCTATGTAAGCAAGCAGCCAGGAGCGTTGTAAATCCAAAATCAATCTATGGAGAAGTTTGCCCATATTATTAAATTGGTTGAGATCCTAGAAAGAATTGTAAAGGTCTGATACTCTTGGGAGCTGGAAAAGTCAAAGCAGCGTGAGAGCTCTGCTGGATCACTGACAGCCTACAGAAATGTGCTGCTTTGAAAATCAGTTCTTTATCAAAAGGTTTGCGGGCATATATTGCCTGTGAAAGCTAAAATGGAAATGCATTTTTTGTTTCATCATGCTACACACAGTAATCAGGAATAGAACAATTCAGTCTGATGACAGTTTTCATTCCTTTTCTTTTAGGGAAAAAAAAAATACTGAATAGCTTTTTGTTTTTCAGTACTTGCCTTGTTCCTCTACCCTAATGTACAGCTTTTGCCTGCTTCTTCAACTGCCACTTATATACTTTCTAAAGCACAGGAAAATTAGTTTTTCATACAAAAGGCACGAGGTGTTTCATAAATAAGGAAAAGCGGGAGTTCACTTTTACTGCAGTCATTTGTCACAAAAAGGGCAGGGAAAGTGAAAAAGATCTTTGTTTGGTGGCATTTTTAATACTCTTGAAAATACTTTGTAATATTCTGTGTAACCAGTCTCTGTTTAAGAACTACCTCTTGCTGCATCTACAGAGAAATCTGCAACTGTGAACTAGAAAGGATACCTGTTACATGCCATGTTAAAGCTGTGAAGAGATGTAGACATGTTTCCTGCAAGCTTTCACGTCCTCTTCTTGTTCTCTTTCAACAAGCCTTTAACAATCAGCTCACTCACCGTGTCCTCAGTGTCCTATGTAAGGATCCTTGTGGAAAAATGAAAGGTTTTCAGACCTGATGCAACTCTCACCTGGGCAGTGGGACTCTAATTTAATAGCTGCCAGGCAGTGCCCTGAGGACTTGATGTCCTCACAGACTCCAAAGCACGGGCTGTGATCACTGAGGAGCCCCATTTAGCAGAACAGCCAGCCCATTACCTTCTCACCTCTCTCGGGGAGAGCAGGGAGGTGTTTTAAGTGATGCCATGATTGTAACGCTTCCAAAGTTACTTCATCGTTCATCAGTTTGAAGACTGATTTAATTAAGTGACAATAGCAAGTTTTGTGCTGCAAAGGAAACAAAAGAACATTTTCTTGCCTTGAGGTGATGATGATTTAAGCCTTGATCCTGCCAAGGTTTATGCACCTGCTTAAGAGGGTAACTAGTTCTGCTTGCTGTTAAGTAATTCATTCAGCCTGTGACTCCAGCCATGGCGGTACCACCTTCATGCTGAAGGTCCTGCGTACATGTTTGCAGCATCCCTGGAGTTGGACCTCAGCACTCTGGAGCATGAACCACGCCAAGGTCTGGGCGGGTGGGTGCAGAACAGCCCTGAGCAACAAATCATTGTGAGGAGATGAAAACACCGTGTTGGTGGGGAGAAGTGGAAAACATTGGAAAGAGAATCACCATGGTTATTTTCAGCTGTATAAAAATTAGTCTGAACTAATTGTGCAGGTTTTTTAATAGTCAATAGGGTGAAGGTAAGAGTCTCATTTAAGAGGTCAAGGTGGTGAACGTACCTTGCTCCACTGATCACAGATGGAGGCCGGACAAGTAGCTTAGATGAGATATCCAGTATTTTCAAAGGACTACAGTTAGGTGGAATTATCCATCCTTACCCTCTGATAAAGGGAATCTGAAAATGTGGCATAGATTTTGCACATGGACAACCATTGACACTATTGCTTCTCATTCATTTGTTATGCCCGCAGCTGGCAGCCAGAGCACTAGCCCACTGCCAATGACAGATGCAACATAAATGAGTAGTGAGACTTTTGACTAGCAGATTTTTTGTTCATTTAACTTATAACTAAAATAATTCTAATGACTTAATAAAATTAAAATTAATAAAAACTAATTAAAGTCTTTAACAGCATCTACACATACATATAACAGACTCTAATGCGGTAAAACCTGTCCACTCAGTCTTTCAGACGCTCTTGCTGTCTCTAGCAAGACTCTTGCTGACAGTAAACCAATTAGGTGATTTTTAGTGCTGGCTATTTTGGGAGCACTCATCTATACTACACAAACACCTATTACTGTCCACATAGGCCTTGGGACTGGAATGAGAAAGGGAGGCTAGAATTAAATCAGGTCCTCTTGGGTTTTATGGTCATGATGAGCAAAAGTGAAAATAGAAAAAAAAATCAATGCCAACATCAGCAACATTCAGGACCCAGGTGACTGTGAGCTTGGAAGTAACATGGAATTCAGGCTCCTATTAATTTGCTCAATCCTTTTCTCACCTTGTTGTAGACCAGGAATAATTGAGATTACGTCAACGGAGTCAAACTCACTTACTTAAAATAATGTAAGATCTCAATGCAGCTAAAAGCCTCTCTGTTTAAAAAAAAAAAAAAAAAAAAAAGCCTATATGCAAGACTCCATTCCCCAGAGCTATTTTTTCTGTATTTTCCCCTTTAAATCTGAAAGAAAGGGGACCATTCAGCAAAACAAAAAGCAGTCATTCAGTATTTCATATACTGACAACATTCATCCTCAGGAAGTCTTTGTCGATTGTGCCTCGCATGTATAGTAATAAAGTAAAAGAAACACAAAACTGTGGTGTCTCCATATCCTATAGATGACATGAGTCTATTGTCCCATTTTGTTTAAACAATGTGCCACCGCTCATGGAGCGTCTCCCCAACAACAGTAACCAGTTACCAGAGGTCAAGCAATCTCTTTAGCCAATTAAAAATAGCATTTCTAGACACTGCTTCATTCAGATATTGTTTCTGATTTGGAGACTAATGAATGATAGAAAATAAGGCAGATGAAACATTATATTACATTGACATAACGTATGTAAACAACAATTATCTCCTCAGCGCAAATTCTGAGATGGGTTTTTGTTTCAGTTCAAGTAGGAAACAATCAGATTTGAGTGTAATCTATCTGAGTGCTACAGTTAATTTAAAAAATGTTCACAAAATTAATACGCCTGTGTGCATATAGATTTAAAACCTATATAAACGTGTTAAATGTATATATACAAATGCATATGCATATAAGTAACAGCTTCAAATTAAAAAACCTGAAGAATTCCAATGTAGTGTAGATAACAGACATGAAAATCAGATGAGCAAGAATGATTTCTGACTTCAATTTTGCATTTTTAGTACTGATTTTATAAATAGGGAATACGAACTATAATGGGAGATCACTAATGTTTAGCTTCCCACTGGAGACCCTTATGTGTGTGTATATATATATAGATATATACATATGAACCTAGCTGCCTGATAATGTAAGAAGTAACCTGCTGCAGTCAGCAGGAGAGAGGGATGATAAAAGGCAGTCAGTACTCCAGGGTCCCCGCTGAGTTTGGCTCCGCACAGCTAATAGGCTACACTCAGCCCTGGGCTGCAGCAGCGCCTGTAAGACACAAATGAGGGCTGGGATCCCCGTAGCACCAACAAGCAATTTAAGCTTTAGCTCTCGTGTTTAACAGTTTTACAAAGCCATTTTTCTTCTACATCCTTGGTCAGACTGAGAGTGATTTCGGGCGCTTTTACACTTACACACTAAGTGCGTATTTTTCTGTAATTATTTTCCAGACAATTTCTTTTGCAACATTGAGTTTTGCAACAGCCATTCTCCAGTCACAGATTCTTGTTCCTTTTTCTGCAAAGCTGTCAACTAATTTGATATTGCACTTTCAGGGGCCTTCAACCTCCCTCTTCACTGGCAAATTTTAATAATTTCTGCCATCACAACCCTTAAGACCAGTTGCATAGGAGATTTGTCCCACACTTCTACAGATTTGATTTCCTGATATTAAACAGCATTTTATTACAATGCTTTGTAAATCCTTCACTAAATTCAAGTTTCAAGTTCAGAGCTTGAGCATTATTTCAATGTTCCCCTTAGTTCCTCCTCGTTGCCAGGAAGCTGATCCAGATGGATGCTTCTCTGCTAAAACTTCTCCTTCCTGTTTCTTATCTATTAGAAAATAAGGAACTACTTCTGATTGTTTTCAGAGTTATTTTTCTGTACAGACTGAACAGATGTATCTTTTAATTCCTAGATGTATGGATAGCTAAACCACCTCAAGAACGCTGGTGATTTGAGCACTGTCTGAAATAGACCCAGGGATTTCTTCTTCTCATTCATGTTGGTCTTCCTTTCTCCTTATTGCACTTTTGTACCCTCCTCTATCGGTCCTTCATCCCTGCTCTTAGGAGATATCCCTGACATAATTTATGACATCAATAACTGTAACTCCGCTATGTCATATCTCTGCTACGCCCATGAGATTGGCAGAGCACGGGTCCTGCCTGGTTCAGCTGTGTCAGAAAGGTCAGAAGGAACCTCTGGCACTTGCTATTGCTTGGTTGTTTCCTATCGTCTTGTATTTGTACATAGATACTGCAAACATGGCGGGGGGGGAAGTAAATAAATCCTTACATTGGGGCATTCGGGGGCACCATGCGAGTTGTTTTAAATGGCTGTGCATTTTCATTTTCTAGCAAGATTAGTCTGATGGATAACTTTAAAAGTACATAAATAAACCGTGATGGTGGCCGGTGGTGTGTATTGTAAACTCTATAAAACCTCAGAGGTCCTTTTGTTGCTTTCCTGCTGGCTCTGAGGAAGGCGAGAGCTGCTAAACACTATTCCCAGAAGCCTGCTGGCATCGATGGAAGAGCCGGTAGGACCCACATGCTGGTTTGGCTTGACACAGAAGCAGCAAACAGACAAAAATCAATGTTCTTCTAAGGGGAAATAAATCAGTTTAGTATGAAAAAAATAACTGAAAACACAAAATCTGAGGTTTTTCCAGAGGTCTGCACGAGACACCGACCACGTGCAGGAGCAGAGAGCAGGCTGCAAGCCTGCTGCAGCATCTGGCCCTCATTTCCAGTGCAGGCTTTTGCCTGAACGCTCTCTTGTAAGGGGTCTGAATTCAACAGAACTAGGTCACACTGAGTTAAATGCAAACTTGGCTCTGTAAGAGTTAAAAAAAATGGCCACGTGTTTCTATAAAGGTATTAAAAGTATCCTGTTGTCTAGCCCAGTGTGTTCCTTGCTGCCCTGGATATCTTGCCTCTGTGGCTGCCAGAGAGGGAAAGAATCCTGATCTGTCCCATGGCCAAACCCCAGAGAATTAAGCCCTTTGTCTCAGGAGCCTTTAACCTTCTCAGTTTGCTCTGAAAATCTGGAGAGAAATCAGAAGCGATGGATGTTCTGGCCTGAAAAGAAATTTCATGGTGGTGTGTTCCTTCTCCTGAAGATGCTCTTGTTTGCAGCTTGCCTCAAAGGGAAAATGCTGGAGCACAGCATCAGGCTCAAAGCTTTTAATGTTGGTCTTGGAGCGTAGGTTTGACGTGGTCTCCAACCCCAGCAATAACATCCGTCGGGAGACAGCACTGCTCTTTTGAAAAATGGCAATTGGTCTTACATGTTATCAATGGGTTATTCTGCCATTAAGGCTATAAAGGACATGAAGTTTTGTGCTTCAGGGCATAAACCAGACTCTCCGGCAGCCTTGGCAGCAGTGAAAACTCAGCAAATAAGAAGATTATAACGTGATTGTCCATTGTGGGGTTTTGTGTGTCTTTCTCTGAAGCATTTGATGCTGGCCACTGCTGGAGACAGGATATCACATTGGCTGGACTACTAATCTGATTTAGAATAACAGACCTTTTATTCCTATTAAGCACGTCTCGGTACAGAGTCAGGTTTCAACTAGTACTGATGGCCATGAAACACTGAAACTGCAGTTCAACCTACCCGTAAATAGGGTACCCGCACAATTCTTCTCAAAGGGAACAGAGCTTCGCAAAACTCTAGTTATTTACTTATGCCATGTTGTATTTTGCAAATGAGAAGCAAAATATCAGTCATGTACTTCATCATTTTCCCTCATAAATTGCCAAAGTAATGATGATAAATGATTTTGTACCTGGACGGCTAAATTCACATGACAGTTCTGCCAGGGAGACTTAATGGAAATAAGATTTGTGTATCTGAGTTCAGGATTAGGTCCCAAAAGCGGAATAGCCTTTTTAGCTCTCCATGTTGCTAGCACTTCTGTCGAACAGCACTTCCCTTTTTGCTTGATCCTTGGATGTGGGAAAGATTTGTTTTCAGATGTGTACGGCTGTAGCATTTGCTCGGGGTTTAGCCACAAGCTGATCCCAGACGCAGGGTCCCTTGTTCCAGCCGACTACTGCTGACCACAACTCTCATTTCCTCTCTGTGCGAATGTGAAATGAATTCTATCATAACAGCCTTTCTCAATACCTGCCACAGAGAAAGGATCTTTTTCTGTTTTATATCTGACCACACTGCATTTCAAATACATGACCTCACCTCCATGAAACTGGTGGGATTTATCCCTTTCATCAGACATAATACAACTTCTACCAGGACCACTGGTAGCTGCACGCAGCTCTTTTTATTCATTTGCCCGGCACACAATCATCCTAAAATGATCTCCAACACGTACCAGCTGTGCTGGATCTTCCATTTGCTTGTGTGGTGTCATCATAGCTGAGAGCCGGGGGAAAAAAAAGTCATGTAAATGTGATATAAATGTCAACTGTAGCGTAAAGCTGGTACTATGAACCTTTCAAGACAGAAACTCTGACATGTGCTTGGATATACTGTGCCTAGGACAGTGGATTTTGGCCTGCAATCATAATTGCAGATTCAAATATGTAATAATAATGTGTAAGAATAAAAAAGCTAATGCTTCATGCTGTCTCTTGGACAGCACAGCAGCGTGTCAGAGAGAGAAGCTCATCCTCCTTTATACAACACTTGGCAGAAGTTGTATAGTTGACCAACCTGAGTGCGTACATGAAGTAGCAAGGACAATCCCTTGACTCCTCCTGTGCCCCACTGCTTCATCAACACAAAATACGTGATCCTTCCTTTTAACAGATTGTTAAACAAAAGGCAAAAAAGTAAAGACTATAGAATCATGCTGACCTAGGCTCTCTATCTTCTGTATTCTTTCCTATGGTTATGTCCTATGTATGTGCTGACCTTTACGCGCCACAGATGAGCTCATCCATCTAAATAATTTAAAAGAGCCAGCTCCAGTACAGCGGATGTGCCCTGCTGCTGCCTGCTTGCCTTGCTGACCCCTCATCCAGTTTGCCTGTGCCTGCTGGTGTCCTGACTTGCCTGACTTGCTTGGGCACATGGACTTCTTGGTGCTCGATTGAAGGGTCTTTCCACATAACCCTTGCCGATTCATCCTGCGAGCTGTAAATGATTACAAAGCCCTGCTGTCTGCTGTGTCTCCTTGTAGCAGAGGAGGTGGGAATGGCCACGCACCTCAACTGTCATAGTGTGGCCAAGGACATAATTTTGAGTTGCCACCAATTTCAGTTTACACGAGAAGACAGCTGTGAGCTGCAGCAGCTGAAAAGCAGCCATGGTGCCTATTCTCTTGTCCCTGTTCGAGAGTGCTAGTAGGAAGGCATGGGTAGGACACCTCCTAAACCACCCTGAGATCACCTCGAGGCACCTGCACAGGGCTGCTGTACATGTGGAGTGAAGGGCTGGGCTGCAAGATGGCCTTGGAGCAGACCTCAAGAGACCATTTAAACTTAAGTGGGTGCACATAAGGGTTTTTTTATTTTTTTCATGGAAAAGCCCAGATTTATAACATTTTAAGTATACGCTTTATTCAGAAAGATCTATTTATAGTTCTTCAGAACTATAATAATGACCAGAAAGTCGTATGTGCCCAGGAATGTGTATTATTTGGGATAGAGAGGCATTCTTCAGGGCTCATCCCTTGCATTCTCATCTACAAGTATTATTATTTAGATGCTTTATGAAAGAAGAAGGAAAAGGAAAAGGAAAAGAAAAATTAAAAAAAAAAAAAAGAGAAAAAAAAGGAAAAAGAAGAACGCACTTTCTCCGTCCCTCAAGGATAGTCCATTGCAGAAAAAGTAAGCAATGCCTCAACAATTTGCTACTACTCCCACAAACATGATCATTTTTAACCTGTTGGCAGCTAGAAGACCTGACTAAGATTGGGGATGATGATATAAGGTACCATAAAAACATTTTTCAGGGGAGAATCTCATTCACAGCATCATTTGTGTTGGAAGGGACCTCTGGAAGTCATCTAGTCCAACCACCTGCTCAAGCAGGGTCAGCCAGTGCAAGTTGTCCATGACTGTGTCCGGTTTGGTTTTGAGTATCTTCACAGACAGAGGCTTCAAAATGTCTCTGGGGAACCTGAGTCAGTGTTTGGTCACCCTCACAGTAACAAAAGGGGTTTTTTTATGTTCAGATTACTGTTTTTTATTTTGTCCCCATTGCCTTGTTCTGTCAGTAGGCTCCACTGAGAAGAGCCTGGCTCCCTCTTCTTTACTCCCTCTCTTTCATTCCCTCTCACTTACCCTGGCACTTACACTGATGAGCTCTCTACAATTACCTGAAAGAAGGTTGTAGCAAGGTGGGGTTTGGTCTCTTCTCCCAAGTAACAGGCAACAAGAGGAAATGGCCTGAAGTTGCACCAGGGGAAGTTTAGATTGGATATTAGGAAAAATTTCTTTGCCAAAAGGGTTATCAAACATTGGAACAAGATGCCCAGGAAAGCGGTAGAGTCACCGTCCCTGGAGGTACTTAAAAGATGGGTAGCTTAGGTGGTTACGGACATGGTTCAGTGGTGGTTTTGTTACTGTTAGGTTGACCGCTGGACTCGATGATCTTGAAGGTCGCTTCCAACCTAGGCATCAAACATTGGAACAAGATGCCCAGGAAAGCGGTAGAGTCACCGTCCCTGGAGGTACTTAAAAGATGGGTAGCTTAGGTGGTTACGGACATGGTTCAGTGGTGGTTTTGTTACTGTTAGGTTGACCGCTGGACTCGATGATCTTGAAGGTCGCTTCCAACCTAGGCAATTTCATGATTCTATGATCCCTCTATGATCTCTCTTCCCATGCTGAACAGTCCTAGCGCTCATCTTCTCCTACTGTGAGAGATGCCCCAGTCACTGCCTCCCAAAAAAAGTACCATCTAAGCAAATTAGGCTGACTAAGGAGGGAGTGACATGCCTGAAGTCATACATGTGACAGCACAGGATCCTCACAGAGGCCATGTGTGTGGGGCCACTTCTGCTGGCCCCCAACTCTTGTCCCAGGCATCAGACAGGGCTGCTTGCTGTCAAGTCTGTCTTCTAATGTTGGTAGCTTTGTGCTATTTTGGAGCACAGTATAAAGAAAAGATGGTGTCTTGCCAGGGGTTGCCTTTGCTGTGTGAAGTCCTAAAGCAGCCTCCAACTTTTAGTATTAAAGGGAACAACTCTGTCTTAATTTCCTGTGGTTTTACATGAGATCTGTTCCCGAAGGAACCAGGCTGCATCTGTCACAAGTTCCATCTACTTGATTTCCTTGCCTTTTTTTTATTTTTTGGACGGTTTCACAGTACCAGCATATGAATGTGCCTCTCTACACCCCTCTCAAAAGGCCTTCAATAGATCTGCACTTTGTGTAGCATTTTTTTTTGGTGTCTTCCAAGTGGGCTGCATTTTCCATCAGGCACAGCCTTTCTTTGTTGACTGCTGGTATCTGGGAGCAGCCTGGAATAAGGAAAAAAATACCCGTTACAGACACCATTTAAGATAACGCAGATGTGTAACGAACGCAAAGCTCTTTGGGGAGCGGGACGGCTTCTGAAGGGGGCATTTTACATGCTAAGGGCCCTTTCTCCAGATGCTTCCGAGTCGGGAGTTGTCATTTTCACTGTGTATCTTGCAGGAGCTTTTTTCATTAACAAAATTATACAGTTTCAGGGGAAAAAAAAAAGGACCTTGACATTTTAAATTCTAAAAAATAATGTAAGAAATGAGAAATACGAAGAAATACAAATACAGGTACAGACTTGTGGATCAGTGGTGCCAAAAAAATTAAAACAATAGCATATAAATTTCCTTTTTTTTTTTTTTTTCCTTTTTGGAAGCCATCCAGCAGAGGCCCACGTGTTGGGAAGGGGATCCATGGAGAAAGGGCTGCAAGGGGGACCCCCAAAAGCCCTGAGGAAGCTGCAGCCACCCTCGGGGAAGAGGACGGTTTCTGTGGTATTTGCCGGGGTGGCGGGGAGGGCGGCGGGAGGCGGGGTCTCCGCTCGCCAGGGCCTGGAAGCGGCTCTGAGGCCCTGGCGGTGCCCCGGGGACCTCACAGTTCTCCACCGCCACCGCAAGGCGAGCGCGGGGCGGGGGCGAGGAGCTCCCCCGGCGGAGCGAGGGTCGAGGGGACAGGGACGAGGGGACGAGGGGCCCCGGGCACAGGCGGAGCGAGGCCTCGCACCGCGGCAGGCCGCTTCCCCGCCCTAGCAACGGTTGCTAGGGAGAGGGGGCGTGGCCAGGCTGGTTCCGCCCCGCTCCCCTCGGCCGCCTACAAGCCCCATGGTGCCGCGCGGGAGGGAGTCACGTGACTCGGCGGGAGGGGCGGCGGCGGCGGAGGAGGGGGTCGGTCTCTCCCCTGCCGTGTCCCCTTTCTGGGCTCGGCGGGCGCCATGTTGGTTTGAGACGAAGATGACAGGGGGCGGCTGCGGGCGAGGATCGCGCTGAGGACCGGCACCTTCCGGCTCGCAGCGGGGCGAGGCAGCGCGGCTGGCGGGGGAAGGAGTTGAGGGGGGGGCCGCCCCTGCCGCCCGGAGCCGCCGGAGGAC
Organism: Calidris pugnax; assembly: GCF_001431845.1. NCBI lineage: Eukaryota > Metazoa > Chordata > Aves > Charadriiformes > Scolopacidae > Calidris > Calidris pugnax. The sequence goes on from NW_015094510.1 coordinate 22,774,922, forward strand.
GAGGCGGGGGAGGGAGGGAAGGAGGGCGGGCTGAGGAGGAGGAGGAGGCGGCGGCGGCGGCGATGCGAGCGGAGACCTGAGGCAGCGGGAGGCGGCCGCCGTTGAACGCCCCCCCGGCCCCCGCCGAGTGCCGTCGCCGCCGGAGCGCCGCGGGGGAGGGCTTTCCCCTCCGGCCGCCCCTCAGGCAGCCCTCCCCGGCCCCGTCTCCCCGGCAGACCCTGTTGAATGTCGCACACTGCTTAAGGGGGGAGCGAAGCCCGGCGACCTCCCCAGCGGCCCCGGGCCCACCCCGGCCCTCCCGCCTCCCTGCCCCGCCGAGGGCAGGAGCGAGGTCCTGCCTGCGCTGACTGAGGAGGTGACTTGGACGCACCATTATCCCGTGAATCATCCCGTCGTCATTTGTCGAGGGTTGGAAGAGAAGGAAGAGGGAGCGAGGTGGCGGGGGGGGGGAAAAAGAGCCCGCACACGGCTCATGTGGCGGTGTAGTCCTGCCTGGTCTACCTGGCACCACCGCTGCCTCTGCTACTGCTGCTGCTGACAGGGATCTGCTGCCATCTCTGGTCTCCCGCTGGCTCCCCCGGTACAGCCCCGGCACCGCTGGCCGCTGGATATTTCTCCTCCTCAGCCGGTCGCCTTCCCCGCTGCACATCGGGCACCTCTTTTTCGTCGGGGACGTGGAAGTTGCTGCCTCCGACACTGACACCGGTTTTGCTTCTTGAAAGATCTCCGGCGGGCTGTTCTTGGTGCTTTTTTTTTTTTTTTAAGTTGATTTTAAGCCATTTAGGGTAACATCAAGATGTCCAGCAGCGTTCCAGCTGATATGGTAAGTCTTACACTCGTTTTTAATAGTGTTGTTATGGAATAACGTTTCTTTCGGCCTCTTTTGGCAGAGAAGGAGGAAAGAAGAGGGGCGTGGGAAGGAAAAAAAAGAAAAAAGAAAGGTCTCGGTTACATATTTAAGGAACAAAAAGTTCCCAGTTAATAGCCCTCCTCCCTCCCCAGATGCTGGTTCTGCTTTGCCTTTTGGTAGCGGAGTGAAATCTGCAGCGTCGCCTTCGGTGTAGCAAGGGAGAGGGGGGATGTCTGCCTGCTCTTACCTATGGCAGTAACTATCCGACTGCTCTGGCTCATTTCGCCTAGCACTGCTCTTCAGCTCTGCCGAGCAGTTTGGTGGGGAAGAGAAATACAAAGTAGAACATTCGGAATGATTTAAACAAACAATTTCTCTCTCTCTTTTTTTTTTTCTTTCTCCTTTCTAAACCAGATGCAATTGACTCTCAGCCTTTCTTCCTTTTCTTCTCTGAAACTTCGCTTGTTTCTTACCGACGCTTTGTCTTCCAGCGTTGATGGAAGTAAATATCTTCGCTTGCTGCTGGGTCAGGAGCGACAGAGAAATTCTCATGTCTGTATTTACATAGCGAGGCCCTTTGTGCACTAGCTGCAATCTGGACATTTTTCAAGGGCACTCCTAGTACTTCTTATGGCGGACTGTACTTCAGGCTGTGCTGCCTCGGTACATTTAAAGTAGGAAGGTATAGCAGGGCATGAGAAGGGAGGGTGAATCAGCTCTGCTAGGTAATCTTTCTGTTCAGCACAACTTTCCCCATTTGTATATATTTCCATAAATCACTTAATTGGAAAAAAAAAAAAAAGTTGTGGCTGAGGTTTGCTATGTTAGTTCTTCATTTTTATGGCAGAATATTTTCATGTATTTCCCCACCATTGTTCATATATAAAGGTACTTTTGTTCCTAAAAGCAGTGGACTTGTCCATGCTTTTTTTTCCTTTCAGGTTGAAGTTCTGTTTTGCGAGTAAAACCCGCTCTGATAACGATAACAATAAAAACGAGTAGCCCTTGTTTCAGCCATCGATATACAATTAATGGTGCATATGTATGACAAATGGGCTATTAAAATAATGTTGTCCTTTAATTGCTTACGTTCAGTATTTCCTTCACAATTTTTTGTACTGCAGTCAAAATGAGTGAATTCTGCCAAAAAAAAAAAAATAAAAAGCCAAAACCAGTAAGATATAGAGGATGATCAAACGTGGTTTTAAGCTCACTTTCCCCCTCACCTTTTTAAAATATTATAAGTAAATTTTGCCACCTGGAAGAAAAGGGTGATGAGGATACTATTGTCTCTGACTTTAAATGCTTCCAACTATTATTTTTCATGTATTTCTTTTTAGGGTCTCTGAGGCTGTTAAGAGCACTGTGAACCCTCTTCTGACTTGCACATGTCTCTCTTGCATTGTATCACAGAAATCCTCTCCTGAGCTGTGGAGGGTTAGATGCAAATCTCTTAGTGCTGCTTTTTAAATTGCCTGGAGGAGTCCCTTGTCAGTGACATAAAGCACTTCCTCCTCTTCCCTCTCACCCCGGGCTGAGCACACTGCCACCTCCACACGACTTCTAGGTCCTGCCTGCCTGCCTGGGAGTCGTGATGCTGCCACTAGGCTTGTAATATTTGACGTTTGACATTTTGTACAAAATACACAGATTTTTAAGATAGCTTTCACAGAAAGGAAATGGTATGTCGCCTGTTTCCCTCTGTTGCTATGATGTAATGAGAATACCACTGACAGGGATAGTTAGGCCTAGCGATGCTCTTGTTTCTTCAAATCAGGAAGAAGCTTATTATACATAGTGATGTTTAAATACTGACTCATTACAAAAACATCTGGATGAAGATGTTACCAATGTTGGTAGAATTTAACTGAATAAATAGACATATTCTGGTCTGTCTTCCGATTGTTTTCTTGAGTTTCTGCATTATTAGCTGCAGCTTCTCTCGAAGTGTATTGTAGAAATTTGAGTTATTAAATACAGCTAATAAATATTACTTTGTAAAAAGAGCACTTGAAAACTCATTTTTTGGGTCTCCTTTTGTCACCATCCTCCTTAGTTCAAAGGAGCTAGTTCAGGAAAGAAAATAACATTGTTATTTGATTGCTCTTTAAAGAGGAGCACTTACCAGGCTGTCACCTTATTTATATATGTTTTTATTTAGGGTAGGATTTTGCAGTTTGCATTTCTCTTATCCACCCACTGTGTAATTTGCATATACAAAAAAAAAATTATTTCCTATTTCTGTAGGAGTTGGCATCAGTGTGACGGAGTGTTGTATTAAGAGGACTCCATCACACTTAGTAAATCTGCTATGAATTACTTAAGTACCATAATAATTATGTTTCAAACTGTTTATGTCGGATTCATGAACTAACCTTCTCATAATAATAATAATTACAAAAGTACTATAATTGCTGCTTCTTAAAAATGTGTTAATTTGTCTTCCTGTCCCACCTTTGAGAAGGATCTGCTATATGTAAATTCATAGTAAATTATCAAATATTCACTAAGCTTTGTACTTGTATGTAGGCATAATTTGATCTAGCCTCCTTTTCTCTGACATGTAGTTGACTTCTTTCCAGAACTACAGCAGATTTTACTAGCTAACCATTTCAACATTACTTCTTAAATAATTAACACAGTACTTTATCATTTGCATTCCACTAATAAATTGGATAGTGACACACCACATTCCGGGTATTGTAAGTTTGTGGTGCATTATTCCTTAGCAATGTGTGCTACTTACAGGTTAAAACTCCACTCCTGGAATGAAACCTGCTAATATTGACCTCTGTGCTTGAGTAGTTTCATTAACTCGATTAGGACTAGATGTGTATGGGGCAGTGTTTGAAGACTGTATTGCTTATCTAGAGCCCAATTTTGTTTAATTTTTTCACATAAGTACCGGAATTTGTGATGGCAACAGGGTACCTCTGAATATGTTCAATAATTTAATCAGATAATTTATCAGTTCTGCTGTTTAGTAGCAGCTAGAGTTTGACAGTGAATAACAGTAGGGTTGTTTGCAAGTTGTGTTTCTTTTGTAATAATAAAGACACATGAGGTGGTTTATGGACTTGTGAAGCTAATCACCTTGTTTTTTTGGTATTTGTTTAAACGCTGTAGCTGACTATTTTTTTTAAAAAAAAGATAAATCTATGGAAATCCTACATGCAGTCCAGAAGTTGTTACTCAATTGGATAACCCCCTTCGTTTCAGTGGAGTTACCTCAAGAATCTGGGAAGCTGTGTCTATGTATTCTGTGTGCCTGTAATCCTTCTCCTTACAGATATAATTCTTCAGGGATGTTAGAAGTTCACAGTAAAAGGGGTCTGTATGACTGGAAAGTGTCCGCTGTTTTGTGTTACCGGTGCAGTTTATGTAGGTACAAAAAGGCTCTGCCAGCACTTTCTTCCTGGGAAGTTCTTTGCGTGCCCTCTAGGATATCAAATTCCTTTTCTGTCTGAGTAGTAATGGAGAGTGATGCTTTTGGCCTTTGGTGGGGGTTTTCTTTGGTAGATTGATTTGGTTTTTGGTGGTTGTTTTTTTTTGGCATTTGATAAACAGCAAAACACTGAAATCTATCAAACAGTTAAAGGTTTTCAATTTTATTATGTACAGCTATTGAATCCATGTGCTATACTTAATGTGGGCCATAGGGGAGAGATTATTTTTAATAAAACTGAATGTTTAGTGTGAGACATGTAGATGTGCAAGAGGCTGGAGTCTATGGTCTAAAACGCTTATATTCATGGACAATATTAGAAGGGGGCAACAGATGGAGGAGGAATAACAAATAGAAACCCTGCTCAGTTCACACCTTTGTTAGTGTCAGCATCTTTAGTGGAAGTGTGTATGTGCGTGTTCTTTTTTGGGAAATATGGCATAGAATAGTGATGAATAGCTTAACATATGTAAGGACTCTTTAATACATACCTAATGGATGCTAACAGGGAAAAGGGTGGGTGTGTAACTGTTGCCGCACCGGTAGGGGAATCTTGCATCCAGGAATAAGATTCAGACAGGAGAGACTCAAAGGAGCAGCTGGCTGTATGGCAGCTGAGCTTTGTTGTCCATTGTTCAGTTTAAACAATTCTTTAATTTCAGAATAATAAGTGCAATATAATTATAATATACTTGGAAAAATAGGAAAAAAATACTTTGTTCACTCAAAGCACTTTAATGTATTGGAACAAAATGTAAGATGTCACACATCTCTGTTCTTCTATTCCAACTGCTTTTCCTTTTGCCTTCAGTAAAACTTTTTTCCTTGTTTTGAAAATTATTGTATCCCTAGTAGCCTTTGTGCATGTAGTCATAAGTTAGTTCCTTAAGTTTTTGAAGGTTTTTTTTATATAATAAAGGTCTAATTATTTCTCTGTATTTTTGCACACCTGCGCATGTTGAAAGTTCTAATTCATTGCCTTTTAATTCATTATCCTTTGCCATTCTCAGTATTTTGTTTTGGGTTTTTTACCTCCCTTTGGAGAGGGAATTTGTGGGATTGTGTTAGAAAGAAGAGCTTGAAGAACCTCATTCCTGACTTCTTATATATTGAGCCAGCCTTTGTAGCATATTGCAGTGTTTCTTGTAACGAAGAACCTCGCTCTTCGTTACATTGCCCAGGGGTAAACTTGCAAAGCTGACATTGAATGTTTATATTTGGGTGTGTTTCAATTTGTATTTACTATTACCCCCACCCACCTTTTTTCTTCCACAGATTAAAAAATGTCTTACCTATTTATCTAGCAACCAAAAAGAAATACCTTCATGACTGGCATTTTTATGTATGACACTGTAGTGGAAATTCCTCAGCATCCTAACACATTAAACATACTCTAAAACCGTGTTTGCATGTCCTGTATCTCATTTTTTTCAGAGATAAACAGCTGTAACTTGTGGATGAGATAATGATTGATATTTATGCTGGGCCTTGGTGCAGCACTGTACTTCAGATGAGAGCGTAGGCTGGCAGTATAAACTGTTTCTTCCTTCCTGCCACCCACCCTTGTTGTTGTTGTCACCTGAATTGGTTTCTCTCTGCTTTTGTTGTCTAACTCCCTAAAATACGGGAGAGGATGTGTACTGAAGGACATTTAACTCCTCCCTTGTTGGGAATGCTGGGAAACCATCAGTAGCTGCTGGCAGGTTCCAGCAGAGCTGAGAGACAAAAAATAAATGCTGAGTATTCAAGTATAGCAAAATGACCATCTCTACAGCAGGAACATTCAATTCTGCATGTTAAAAAAAAAAAAAAAAATTGCCACTTGTCATCTATGGGAACTGGGCAGCTCAGTCAGGACCTGAATGGGGACAAGTTGTAGCTCTTGGTTGTGGAATTGGGGACAACTTCGGGTAATGGTATTCTGTATTTCACCTTGGAGTTGGTGACTGCTGTTTGTGCATATATAAATCTAAACTTTAGATCATTCAAGGCCCATAGTTCTCCTCCTTGTCTTGCTTTAAGGCTGTAGAAGGAAATTAGCCTGTTTGATTGTGGTCCTTGCAGCAGACTTGGTAAGCAATACTTTTACGATACAGTAAACAAAATGACTAAGGGCATGCTTTCTGTTTTTTAACTGAGAGCTCTTCCTAACTACGACTCCTGTGAATGTTGAAAACCATGGTCATGGTATATGCAGTATGTGGGATTTACTTGCTTTATATTTCTGATCGGTCAGCTTTGTTTCTCAGTAAAAGTCAGAATGTAAACTTTTGGTGATGTCTCTCTATATGCTTATGCAATACTGAGCAGAATGGAGAGCTCATTCTGACTCAGCCTGTGAGTGCTACTCTAGCTTGCAGGAATCCAGAAATATCTGGAATGTGACTAATCATTCTTGTGGTTTTATGTAAAAGAGAAGTACAGCTTATTTTCCGTCTTTTCTTTGTACAGTATTGGATCCACTGTCTTGGTTATTTCTCATTCTAACTATGGTTAGAATAGCAGCAGAGCTGCTGATGGATACTCTTTTCCATGCTACGTCTGTTTTTACAGCAATTAATTGAGCCTACTGAAGTAGCAAGTCTTCCCTGCCACAGTTTTGCATATACAAACTTTAGCTCACCATAATTATTAAAGAGATATGACTGAGTGCAGTGCTTTCCTTTTAGAAGCTATTGAAAATGAGCAGAATGTCAATGAGAAATTTTAATGTCATTGTTCTCATGTCAAATCTAAATTTTGAGACACTAGCTCTTCATCAGTTTTAACATAATTTAGAGGTGTGTCTTTTGAAATTCAGCAATTTTTGAACATTACCCTGTAAATTCTGCTAGAAGGACAGCCTTTAGTTTTGACGGCTTCTGTTATACATATGTTGCAGAACATCTTAAAGTAATGACTGGAACGTTTTTCACTTGGTGTACCTCCCCGACAAATTTATATTCACAGATGGACCGCGAAGTGTTGAAAGCAATGATAGGGAGGGAATAGTGAAGGAAGAAAGAATGAGGAATCAACACCCTGCAAGAATTGTTTAAAAAAAGAAATAAAAAAAGTTGCTGAGACATCAGTTGAGGTTCTGCAAATAGCATTATGTGCTTAAATAGTATGTTTTTTTTGTATCCAAAAAGAAATTTGAGAGGGGAGAATAGTTGCTAACAGGCTTTCTAAGAATGTATAGAAAATTATTTAGGAGGTCTGTTTATTTTTGAGAGCAACACTTAAAGAAAAGTTTCAGACCTTCGTGCTTTTAGGTCTGCTGGGCCTCAGAAGTATAGTTCTGCAGAAATACTTAAATGTTGTTGCAGCTGAGTACTCTTACGTATTTGTGGAAATTTGGTGTATTATGCGGTCACTAACTGGGATTGGTTTAGCTCCTTGACAGAGGATAAATTTGTTGCTGCGTGTAAACCATCTGCACAGGTGGCTATCTCTTGATTTGTATTAAGACTCTGCAAGTATGTTGAAATCTGATTTTAAAATGGAACGTATATTTTTCACAAATAGAAACTGTGTGTAAAACGAAGATTTGGCAGATTACACAGTTGTGACACTGCCATCAACATCTTGTAGTCTTCCCTACTTTCTGTAAAGGAGTTTTAAAATAGCTTGCCAGTGACAGGATTACATTTGTGGGTTTATTTTGGTTTGGTTTTTTACTTAAAACTATTTGGGAGATTCAGTTTAGAGTTAAATGGAAAGTTTGTGCAGAATTTAGCTGAGACTTTATTCCATGATACTGTTGTTATGGAGACAGAAACAAGCAAGAAACTCCTTGAGTTTTATGTATCCAATATAAATCAACTAAGTAAAACCAGATATTCTGCCGAGGAGTTTGGTAGGTTTGTTCTATTACCAAAAACCAAATCTAGGCCTTAGTGGGATGTAGGTACCAAAATGGTACTTCATGTTCAACAGCACGGGGATGCAACTGGAAATGTTTGTGTTGGTGTCAATCTACTGTGCCAGTTTTGTTTCCTCTTGGGAGCTGGCACAGATCAGCGTTCAGGCTAATCTCATTTATATCAATGGCTTGGACCACTGCTGAGGAACAAAGGTGGTCTTATCCTGGAGTGCTCTTTAGCTGCAGTTGAGGATCTGGATTTTAATCTATGAATCTATTAGCAGTTTGGATGGGAATGAAAGGTTAGCTCCTTTTTACTTTTTAATTTTTTTTTTATTTTCAGGGTGGTCCTGAGCTCTTCCAGAAGCTATTTTGTGATCTTCATTATGCGATATGCACTGTTTCACGTTGCATAAGAAATTTGCTTAAGCACTTGGTAAAAGTGTACTACCAATTTCAAAATAAACACAAGGAAACTAAAGGTGTTTTTCTTTCTGAGATTGAAAAGAACAATGTGTTTCATCTGAAAAAGAAAAGTACTTCAAAGTCATGTGCTGTAGCATTGGTTGGTGTCTCCTCAGTGGAGTTATGATATGGTAATGCTTTGTGGTCTGGCAGAGATCCACATCACTGTAATCTGTCTCTGATACTTAACATATATTCTAGATGGTACTGCTTAATCTGTCTTCGGAATCTGACATATGTTTTTAATATAGAGAAATAATGGAATAGTGATAAAATAGTGAAGTGCAGTCTTAGTCAAAAGTCTTTCCTAGCTGGGGATGTAAATTTAGGATTCTCTTCTTAAAGGTAGATTAGTGCCAACCTACATGTGAATATATGTGGCATATGCGAGTAAGCTTCAGGAAAGTTATTATAAATTATATTACTATAAATAATTCTTCTAAAATAGGCCTTTTTAGTATTTCTTTTAAGAGATTATATGCTGTCTAACATCTTGCAGGCGTGCTTGTCTTCTATATCCTGTAAGGGACTGACTACAAGCCTTTGTATGCTTTTAAAGCCTGAAATACCTAGTTGCAGTACTTTATTTTATTTCTTCAATTATAGAATTCGTATTTTTAGCATGACCATCAAAATAAACTTAAATCTTGGAACAGTGTTCTGTGGTTGTATTTGATGCACAACACACTACTTAGGGCATATTAAATCTGAATATTTATGTCATTTTGCCTGTGAATGAATATACTTTTAATCTGTAACATACCATAACAGCTGTGCCATGTGATAGTGAAAGCTTAGCTCTCACTTCTGAATCCAGGTTATTGATCTGTGATGGAAACAAGCTTTATTGGACCTGCATGTTTATAGCAATTTATCCTTTTTATGCTTGTATAGCTATTCTTGGCAATAAACCCCAAGCTTTCAGAAAGCTTTATTAAAAGATTTTAAGTGAGGGGAATAAATCCCCATTCACTAACTCCACATGATTGAGTAATAATGAAATTAACATGAAATCACACACAAAATTAATAACTTCCAATAACCATATAATAGCACATAAGTGGTGATAAGGATATATTACTGTCTGTTTATACTCGTAATTAAAAAGCTGTCTTATGAGGACTTCCTGAGTTTTTACTTGCCTTAATGCTCTGGATTTTAACTGTTGGACTGCGATGTCCTATATCAGGCAGGACTAGTTGTGGCCTGGCATCATGTGCACGCTGTAGCTGCCCCCCGATAGTTGTTTGGTGTGGGTGGTGCTGCAGGGAAATCCTTGCCTTGCTCTGCTTGGTGTGGCTGGCGCACGGGAATCGGTGGTTTAGCTCTTCTTGGGAACGTCTAAGGAGATGCGTTGCTTTCCCTGATACACAAAGGTCACGGTAGGGTTTCTCGGAGTCATTTGAGTTTGGCTGTATCTTCCGTCAGGAACTTCATGTTTGTAAGGTGAGGTTTGTCTGATGTTACTTTTGGCCGTAAAAATGTATAGGGATTGTATGACCTGAGTATTCAAAGATTTTGTACCAAAATGTGCTGTAATGTGTATGTTTCGTGCTATACATTTCCAAGAAAAGCTATTTTAAAGACCACGTTTGCAATTTAAAGATGAGGGAAGTATTTTATTTGAGTGTCAGCTGTATGCTAGTCCACTTCAAGCTCAAGTACAAAGGAAGGGAAGCTTTTATCTCAAATAAACTTTAAATTAAAAAGATGCTAGTGAGTATTTCTAGTTGTCTAGGCACAAGACTGGGGTTTTAAGGTGCAATATGTAAGATCTGCCACCAAGAGAACAGCTTGTTACTGAGAAATTTGACTGTCTTGAGGATCTTGTTTCTGTAACTAATGGCAAGATGACTAGGAGCTGTCATTAAAGAGAAACTGCAACTGTGTTTGATTTCTGTCTGCTCAGTGCCTCTGGACAGTATAGTTTCATACAAATGAGGATTTCATGTAAATCTGGAAATGGGTAAATGTTTTTTCCAAATTACAGGTTGTTTAAAATTATTTGCAAGTTAAAATGTACACTGTAGTAGGTGGAATGTTGAGTAAACCGTAAGCGGGGTTGTGATAAGGGCTCCAGTGAAGGTGGCAATGGGTTTTATTGGGGAACCTGCAAAGTTTGGCTGCTGATGGACTCCAGAGATACAGCTATAGCTTTCCCTGAATTGACTACAAAGAGTGTATTATCTTGCTATAAAGAGCCTGCACTTCTAAGATGAGGTTGTCTTTTTCAATAGAGGTTTGTGGCTTTTGGGCAAATACAGTTTATCTTGTATTTTTTGCCACAGAGTATGGAGTATGTGCCGTAACGCTGTTTGTCATACATGGAAAGCTCACATTAAGAGGAAAACTCGCATTAATAATTCCACTTGTAAAATGAAGTACAAAACCAGTCAGTACCATACCTGACTGCTCAACATTTATCTGTCCTGTGGTATAAATGCATAATTGTCTCTTCTTCCAGAACCGTGTGCTTTTCCCCCTATTCTTACTCAGCACCTCCTCATTGCTCAGAGATGGAATTGGTGCTTTGCCTTCCTGTACTGCTCAAACTTTCCTTGGAAGATAAGTTTTAATTAATTTTGAGCCTTCCTGTGCCTACCAGTCTCCTTAACAAGTTCTTAATAAAAGTCAATTTATTTTTGGAAGATCTGTGAGAGAAGAGGTTATTATTTATCAAAAACTGTGGGTATTGTGGAATGTAATTTCACTTAAGTATACTCTATACTGGATAACTCTGCAGCAGAGTCTCATGGAATGAAGACTTAAAGTTTGAACTGCAGTGTGTTAGAACCAAAATTCAAACAAGATCAAGATTTTCTTGTTTGTGGGTTTTGTTGTGCTTTTTTTTTTGTTGGTTTGTTTTAATGACATTGTATGTTTTAGTCTAATTTTGTTGAAATTTCTCTGACCAGCTCTGATGTGGTACATCTTCAGAGTCTTGTCAGTCTTGGTTGTTCAGAGTAGTCATGTTGCATGACTGTACCAGCGTTTTGGTCAAGCTAGTATGCTCTCTGCTGATGGTTTTATTCCAGAGGACTACTTGTGGAATTAATTAAAATAATGCAAAAGTCAATAAAATAATTATCCACTGATAGATGCTCCCAAGAACATTTGGAGAAGGATTGTAACCATATTTGTTAACAAGGTGTAAAAAGCAAGTTTTGAGGCTAATGCTTTAGGGGAAGCTGGTTTTCGTACCAGCTTTGTTATAAGGCTATGTCAGTATTTCTTTCAGCTCTTATTGTTGATTGAGAATCACATGGTTTTGCTGGTGGTTTTGTTGATCTTTCAAAGCCAGTGGAATTCTGAGCTTTTTATTATCAAATATTGCCTTAATATAGCTGTCAATTTTCATGTTTGTACTTTTCAAATTGCTTCAGATTTGAACTGATAGTGTGCTGTCTCAAGAGAAGAAAACAAATCCACAGGAGTTTCTAATGCTCAAGGACACGGGGATTTAGTTTGACTCTTAAATTATCTCTCTCAAATTCTGTATTTTTTTTTTTTTTTTTTAGAAAATGAAATGTAGGAAAGCGAGTTTGCCCTATCCATAGAGCACAGAATGATTATCAGTCAGTGCCTTTATCTGCAAATGTGCTGCTTGGTAAATTTCAAACTCAGCTTGAAAAAAAAAAAAAAAGGTAAGCACTGAAGTGGATAATTCAGGGTGCTGACTAATGCCAGATAAGGTAGAGTGAAGGTAAATAGTTTCCTGTCTTTTATAGTTGATTCTGCTGCTGTGTATCTGTCCTGACTTTGATGCTTCAATAAGTGTCCTAGGTTATGAATTTTATTTATAATGAACATGTGGTTAGGCGATGATTTTATTCCCCATTGTGATTGTCTTCTGGAAAAAAAAGAAAACAACCTTTTTGTTTTATCTTGTATTTCTTAGCATATAGAGATAGAAGCATAGTTCTGTAATTCTTAGCATATAGAAATGAAGAAGGGAAGAAAGCTGATGTAGTTCATGCCTCTATTAGTACAGTTTTGAAGTTTTGTTTTTCTTTTACGAGACGTTGTTTTGCAGGGGATGAAAGATAGTGAATGATATTTGAATAAACACGGCGTTTTTTGCAGTCTTTTGTGTCACATCAGTTTGTCTTGTAAAATCAGATTGCAACATGTCTCAAAAAATGGGATACAGTTTTTTAGGAAGAACCGTAGTGCTTTGTTGTGGGAATTTGAAGTTTCTTCTAAAAAAATCACTTATTCAGAATTTTGAAGTATAATAGTCTTGTATTTTTGTTTTGGCTTTACCCCAAGGTTAAAGACAGCAGTTGGTTTGTGGTGCTCTATTTGAAGCTGTTCTGGCTAACCCTGGGGTGTCTGTGGAGCTGTTGGGAGAGGGAAGAGAAATCTTTTGAATTGTTTCAAAATAGTTCTTGCTCGGTTGCTGGAAAAGATGGCATTCACTTTCTGTTGTAGGCATTTTGGACTGCTGTAGTGTTTTGTAGGATGGGTGGTAGTAGCAGCTGAAAAGAGTACAGAGAGAAGCCAAATCATGATTATACAACCAGCTAGCGACAAAGGTACAGGCACTGAGCAGAGCTGTGTCAAAGCCTTCAGGCTTACTTATGGCCAGTAATTTGCTACACAAGCAGGAGGGGCAGCAAGAAACAGTGAAGGAGTCATCATAATTTTCTCTTACCATGCATAGGTTTGTACTCTTAGTGATTCAATTCCATTTAATGACGCTTTTAATTTGTCAGATGATAACAGGATTCTGATGAAGAACATCCTCACCCTTTCTCTGCCTGCCAGACACAAACGTATCCAAGTCCACGCGTTAATATTTGTATTTTCAGTATCGGTGCTAAATGGAGATAGAAAAGCAGCATCTGTTACTTTGCTGGATGAAAAAAAATGATTGAGATGTGTCTGTGTAAACGTTATCTCACCTTCTGGCAAAAGTAAATCTTCCCAAATGTAGACTCTAAACCAATAAGCCTTCAAAGACTTGATTCAGTTGCCTAAACGTGGCATTTAGTGCCAGTTCACACATGGCAATGTGTCCAGGATGGCCAGAGAGAGCAGACAGCAGTGACACATGAGCTATGGGAGACCCATGCCCTTTGGGAAGAGCAGCTGCAGAGCATGGGGGGAGCACTTCACCATGACTAAAATTAACACTAAATGTATATGTTTAGGTAATTCTTTCGAGCTGTAGGGGCTTTCTAAAACCTCATTTGCAACATTTTCATGTTGCTTTTTGGTAGGTTATCTTTTCCTAGCTTCAATTCATTAAGTAGCACTTCAAAATCATTAAATGCTTTAGTTTACAGTAAATCACAGTGCTACCAGCTTTGTTATTTTCTACAGAAAACTTCCACATCTGCAGTTGTGAATGCTGCAGTAGAAAGAATTTTCCAAATATTTCAAAATACTTTTTTGAAATGTTTCTTTCCGGTTAGTTTAGCAGATCTTCTCCTATTTACAGCGATATGGAAATCTGAATAGTTGTAAATTTACTACTACTAGTTGTGGTGAAATAAGTAGAGTGTGATTGCAGATCTCTTTGCCAAGTGTGATCCAGTCTAAGCTGCTGCACACAACCTGTTAAAAGGAAGAAAATGGAGGTTTATATACATTATCACAGTAAATTTAAAAGTAATTCAAGGTACTAAACAAATGAAAACTTCTATGCGACTGGGTTAATTTTGAAAATTGTCTGAAGTCCTTGGAAGTCCTACAGGCTGCCCAGAGAGGTGGTGGAGTCTCTGTCTCTGGAGACATTCAAAACCTGCCTGGACATATTCCTGTGCAACCTGCTCTAGGGGGACTTTATTGGACAGGGGGTAGGACTAGAGGATCTCCAGAGCTCCCTTCCAACCCTGTATCATTCTGTGATTCTGTGAAAGTGCATTATCCATCCTCTTTGTAGTTAATTTTGTAAAATTGGGCTTGAATGGTCTATTCTAAACATCACAGCAGAAATGTGGTATGGTTTTGGTATCGAAGTGTGTGATCACACACACTTGTGGAGCAGGGAATACTATCTGTATAAATGTTGTGTTGTTTTAATGATACTGAATTTTTTATAACCAGTCTTGTAAAGAAAGTCAGATACGAGGGTGGTGGATTTTTTTTGTTAGATTAAAAGAAAGAAGCTTACTACGTGAAGTTTGACAGGTGTCTCTTGACATTAGGCCTGAAATGTTTGCAAGTTATTTCATATCCTCAGAGCAGAAGTGAATATGAGTGGGTTGAAAATTTATGCTTACATAATTAAATAATGAAGATTTTTTTGGCATTATATATGGTATAAACACAGGGAAGCTTGTTATCATTGCCTTAGCAAAGTTTCCTGTTGTATACTGGAGTAAATGTCATACCTGTAATTTGATAAATACATTTCACATTTATATTTTGGAGAGCAGCTTTTGATACTTGTGTATTGCTAAAGGCTAAATTAACGACTGAATGAAGCCTTTATGCTGTTTCATATTAGCACTTTTGTTTTGACTCAGTTTAAGTTTGGAAACATTAGTTTTGTGTGTGTGGTGGTTTGTTGGGTTTTTGGTTTTTATTGGGTGGTTTTTTTTTAAAGTTAAGGTAGAAATGTTGAACATAAGTGAAACTTTTCCAGCATTAATTGTTACAGTATTTGTAAAAGAGGAAACAATATCCAAACCACTTAATGACTGTATTGAAGCTAAACATATTTTGTCTCTGCATACTTAAAGGCTACATCTTATTTTGCTTAAACGCTTCCTATTTTGAGCAATTTCATTTAGAGGAATCTTTATATGGTAACTGTATAAATAGATACATATCTAAATATAGTCTTCATTTCTTTGACAAGATTAATCTTTGCATTTGTGCTTCTAGCAGACCTCTTCTGCATAGCTAGATTTCATTCCTCAGGGATCGATCAAAAACTTACAAAGTAGAACTGTTAAATCAGGAACCCTGGAAATAACACTTGACCTGAAGAGCCAGATACTTTTTTTTTTTTTTTCAAAAAATCATTTTTAAGTATAAAGAAAAACAAAGAACTATCACCCCGCAAGTATATTTGTTCAACTCCATCCATTTTCTGCTGTGGATACACGGGCTGTTACACTTTATAATACAGCTTCTATTTGTGGATGAGCGTATCATGATTGTTGAATGCAGGCAGTTTATTCAAAAGACTTTTATTGTTCAAACTAAGCTGAAAATGATCTGTAGGATAAAGCTGTGACCTAGTTCTGGGTTTCTGTGCTGTAGAAAGCATTTATTGCCAAAGCTGTGGACGTGTATGACTTTGTTAGTTTTTCTTTCCTCCTCTTTGAAGACTGATGATTAATCAATTATTTTTAGATTAATAGCTACATATCTATGAATAGAATGTGCAAAGTATTCTATTCAGTGTTAAATTTTAGGGTTTAATTTTTGTGGGAATAGAAATTTTCACCTACTGTAATGTGTTAGAGAGAAGGTCAGCCTACCTAACTCATGCTGTCTCTAAAGTAAGTATCATGTATGTTTGTAGCATCACCGTAATATATATGTCAGGAGAATTGTCTGCCTAATCTGTAATGACAGGTATTTGGATTTTGTAAGTCTAGTAATGTTCCTGTGTCTTTTTCAGGAGTGGTCAAATCTCTGTAAATGAGCAAATTTGATATTAAAACATGTACAAATATTAGAGTTTTTTTTTAAATTAGAATGAAAAGTTGCAGTTATGTCCTGTGTTTTGCTTTGCTTTTAAATTGGTGGAATATGAGGCTGTGCTACTTTTAATAGTAGCTTGACCCTACGTTGAGCTTGATTTTTGTGTCATTGAACCTGCTGATTAAGAGGTTAAAGGACCTCTTACGGTCCTGTGACCAGAGGAGGATGGACCCTTATTTGCAAGTTTAAGAAAAATCCCTAACACTGAGGGGGATTCGTCTGAGAAGGTACCTTCACTTTTCCCAATGTCTTGTAAGAAGGTTAAGAATTTGTTTTATGACGTAGTAGAAGGGAAATGTATTTATTTAAAACAAACAAATCCCCTTTTCCCCCAACCCCTGTGATGGAAAACAAAGATGGTGGAATTACTCTTTTCTCTGTGGAAATTTGGGTGTGGTGGCATGGCATTACCTGCCAAAGGAGTGTATATAGAAGGCAGCTTGGTGGATATATAAATGAGAGGAAGGGATTTTGGTAGTTGATTGATTTGGGGTTGGCTTTTAGTTGGTGTTGTTGGTGTTTGTTTTTTTTTTGTATGGTTGGTTTGGTTTGTTTAGTTTTGTTTCTAATAAGCAACATAATGTTCAGGCATCCTCTAGTTTTTTTGCTTGGCATGCCTCTAAATTTTTGCTTGAGGTACAAGAAAGTAACCCTAAAACTAATTTTTCTGAGTGTGGAGATTTTTTCTTAGTAGTAATGCAGACTAGGATATAATCTAGAGAAACGTGGTATTTGTTCTAGACGTAACTGCCTGTGCTGCAATAAGTGTTTAGCTTTGTTTCATTAGAAAAATATTCTAAGGCTATTTAAATACTGTATCTCAGTTACTTTAAAAAATTTTTATTCAGAGACTGAAGCGAAGACCAATTTTATAACCTGTGCCACCATCTGTTAAATTCACCAGAAGCTTATTTTTTTTTTTTTCTGGATGGGTTTAGCCAGCTGTCCATTTTGCACTGTTGCCTGGATGGAGGCGTGCATTTAAGAATAACACAGTAGGCTTTCTGTGAGTTGACAGAAAAGCTTTTTTATTTTGATCTGTGGCTCTGTTAGCTTGTCTGACACTTCCTTATATTTAGTCTCCGGCTGAGGAATGTATTTGAAACCTTTCCCCTGTTGCACTCCTCAAGTCTGTGCTTTCATCTCCTCCCACTTAGGTCTGGAGCTGCTCCACAGGACAAGACATGTGCCTTCTCACCGAACCCTCTGCGAGACATGTGGATGTATTTGCTAGCGACAACCCAAAGTCCTTTCTAATCCTATTGACATCTAACCCAAGAGGCATTTAGTTAATCTGTCTGGCACTCTCCTTTCTTTATCTGACCCCGGGAGATGATACAGCTTTTTGTAACATTATTTTCTTTTAGATGAGTGTTTCCAGGTGGTAATACAGACCAGTAGAATTTACTGAAATCATTTGCCCTTTTTAAGTGTTGCCTTCATGATAAATAAGACCTATTCAATAACGGTGTCAGGGTGACCTGGCAGATTTTAATGTTATGTTGTTGTTTTGCTTAATTATAATTTATAGAAAGGCTGATGAGACAAGGAAAAAAATTATATTTGCAAAAGTCTGGAAAGAAAATTGTTGCAGGTCAGGTAATCATTCTACTCTGCCTTTCAGTTTGTAGCAAAACAGTCTGTATTCAGAAAAAAAAATATTGCAGAAAATGTTTCAGAATTAGAAACCAGCTCTTCACTGCCTGCAATTTAGGGGTGGCTTTAGCTTTGACGTGTAGTTTTAGAAATTAATTTTCTGACTTCCACGGGAGTTTTGCTTTTTTAAATTTGTAAAATAATTTGCAAGTAAAATCTATCAGAAGTCAATTGAAGAAGCTACCTGAGGCAACGCACTGTTTTTTTTCTGATTTGGATTGCCATGAAATACGTTGTGCGCTGCGTCTGATCACTCGCACTTGGAATGGCAAAGCTCCTTTCCTTGGCTCCCTCCGTTCTGTCAGGTTGAGACTGTTGGGTTGGGAAAGGATTTGGCTTCGCTTCATGTGGAAATCCTTGTTTGTTTGTTCTTCATCACAGAGTTAGCTAAAGGTGTCTGCACCACTTAAAAGTATGAAACCTCTGAATTCAATGTTGTGTATGAATACCCCAGCATATTCTCCTCCTGTCCAGCTTTGCTTTCTGTTCTTCTCAGAACAACAGCACTCTGTTTTGGTGCAGCTTGATGGAGTAGCATTTTGCTATGTCTCTGGAGTGTAGATAAGCATATAAAATGGGAACAAGAATTTGTCGCTATTGTATGGAGGACATCTGTGCTACTAATCAAGCTATGGTATCAAAATATTTGAAATGCTTGCTTTTCTTATATGCATGTGTCAGTTGGATAAACTGAACTTGAGAATTAATTGCATCCAGTCTCTGCTGTTAGTACGTGGTTTGCTTTGGCTTAACTTTATTGGCCCAGCTCAGCAGAGGCTTATTCTAGGAAGATCAAGGACCTCAAATCTATGCTTTTAAAATCTCCTTTGCCCCAGCCCTTGTCTTGAAAGTCTCACTGGAAGCTTTGTAGCTAAAACCAGGCTATATAAGGTGATTGCAAGACAGTCCATTTATCTGTGTTCCTGGACAGCCAAACCAAGCATTTAATGCCTTCATTCAAATGTTTTGATGAACCAGTGGGCAAAATTGTGCTATAAGCTCTGTTTTGGCAATTCAATTTATCCCTCTACTTTCCCCTGCAGTCACTGTGTCTATACATGACTAGCCAGGTAACACTTGCCCTCCACTGACTGTGTTTCCACCATGTCCTTATGGTAGGATTTGGTTGGTGGTTATGCAGCTGAAAGAAGAATTGGCCATTGAGTGATTTAATGGAGTACTCCCAGAAATTTCCCCAGAGCTTTTCCATACATCCAGCTTAAAATGACTCATCCGATGATACTAGGTTCACTAGATCTGACCCCGGAAAAGGGGAGAAAGTGGGAGCATCCCTTTCATGGAAAATGCACTCTCTTTATGAAATGTCAAGCTAACTGGATGTTAGAGATCCAAGTGTGCTTACATTTATGTAACCACCAACGTGCTGAGACAATACCAATCTGCAAGGAGGATCGTAACAATGAACATTAGCTTAAAGGATTAGTTGCTTGTCAGGCAAAATGGAAGCACTCTGACTTTTTTTAATTTTATTTTGTGAACTGAATATTAATTGTAAAAGGCACATGAATATTAAATAGTCTTTATTTTAAACACTTACTGCTGTTGTAAACTTCAGAGGGAATTGAATAGCCAAGAGGAGAATTAAGGAAGTAAGTTTCTTTCACTTTAATACCTTTTTGGTGTAGTATTTGCTCACTCCTTTCTCGTGTTCCTGGTGCCATATTTATCAGAAATTAATCTCCCTACTAGTGCTGCTTTGGGGGAGAGTGGAGTGGGGAGGGGGAATAAATCAGAGGAACAGCGAGAAATCTACAGCAATAAAAATCCTTTGGCCTGACAGAGGACATGAGTTTTAATAAAGGTATAATGTGCATGTGTGTGGGAGGCATTGGAGGTGTTCACCTATTCCTGTAAAATGTTTTTTGTTTAGCCCTTCAGCTATCAGTGGTAGTAATGAGATAATCGTATAGATTGTTAAGGTAGAAGAAAAGATTCTTTTCCTTTTTAAATCTTGGGAGTCTCATAAAAAATTTGTGAATACAGATATAGAATTCTATACCCATAATAAGTTATGTTTTCAGTATTTATTAGTTGGGCTTAAACCTGTTGGTGGGGCTGGCTGCCAGACATGGTCTTTGAAGCTCCACTCAGTTTAGTCGTGCCTTGACATATGGAATGTGTTTAATACAAATGGTATTCAAAAGGAAGAAAATCTATATTTATAGATCGTGTAGTCTTAAGGTTAGAACATGAGCAGGCAGTGTGCACTTGCAGCCCAAAAGGCCAATCACATCCTGAGATGCATCAAAAGAAGTGTTGCTAGCAGATCCAGAGAGGTGATTCTGCCACTTTGCTCTGGTGAGACCTCATTTGGAGTACTATGTGCAGGTCTGGAGCCCTGGAGGAAGGACTTGGACCTGATGGAGCAGGTCCAGAGGAGGGCCACGAGGATGGTCAGGGGATTGGAGCACCTCTGCTATGAGGACAGGCTGAGGGAGCTGGGGTTGTTCAGCCTGGAGAAGAGAAGGCTCCAGGGAGACCGAATAGCAGCCTTCCAGTACCTGAAGGGGGCCTACAGGAAGGCTGGGGAGAGCCTGTTTACAAAGGCCTGTAGTGACAGGACGAGGGGCAATGGCTTTAGAATCATATGGGGTTGGAAGGGACCTCTGGAGATCATCTAGTCCAACCCCCACCAGAGCGTGTCTACCTAGAGCAGGCTGCACAGGAACTTGTCAGGTGGATTTTGAATGTCTCCAGAGATGGAGACTCCACTACCTCTCTGGGTAACCTGTTCCAGTGCTCCACCACTCTCACAGTAAAGAAGTTCCTCCTCATGTTTAGGTGGAACTTCTTATACTCAAGTTTGTGCCCATTTCCTCTTGTCCTGTCACTGAGCACCACTGAGAAAAGACCAGCCCCGTCCTCCTGACACCCTCCCTTTAAGTATTTGTACGCGTTAATTAGATCTTCCCTAAGCCTTTTCTTCTCTAGGCTAAAAAGACCCTCAGCCTCTCTTTGTAAGAGAGATGCGCCAGGCCCCTAATAATCTTTGCAGCCCTCTGCTGTACCCTCTCCAGCAGTTCCCTGTCCTTCTTGAACTGGGGAGCCCAGAACTGGACGCAGTACTCCAGATGGGGCCTCACCAGGGCAGAGTAGAGGTCTCTTGACCTGCTAGTCTCACTCTTCTTGCTACACCCCAGGATGCCATTGGCCTTCTTGGCCACAAGGGCACATTGCTGGCTCATGGTCATCCTGTTGTCCACCAGGACTCCTAGGTCTTTCTCCTCAGAGGTGTTCTCCAGCAGGTCAGCCCCCAACCTGTACTGGTGGATGGGGTTATTCCTCCCCAGGTGCAGCACCCTACACTTGCCCTTGTTAAATTTCATTAGGTTCCTCTCTGCCCAACTCTCCAGCCTGTCCAGGTCTCTCTGTATGGCCGCACAGCCTTCTGGGGTATCAGCCACCCCTCCTAGTTTTGTGTCATTAACAAACTTGCTGAGGGTGCACTCCATCCCCTCATCCAGGTCATTGATGAGTATATTGAAGAAGACTGGACCCAGTACTGACCCCTGGGAAACACCACTTGTTACAGACCTCCAGCTACATTCTGTGCCCCTAATAACAACCCTCTGAGCTCTGTCTTTCAGCCAGTTTTCAATCCACCTCGCTGTCCATTCCTCTAATCCCCACTTTCTGAGTTTAGCTATGAGGATGCTGTGGGAGACTGTGTCAGAAGCCTTGCTGAAATCAAGGTAGACAACATCCACCGCCCTGTTCTCATCTATCCAACCAGTCATGCCATCATAGAAGGCTATCAGGTTACTCTGACGTGACTTCCCCTTGGTAAATCCATGTTGACTACTTCTGATAGCTTTCTTTTCCTCCATATGCTCTGAGATGACACCCAGGATGAGGTGTTCCATCACCTTTCCAGGGATGGAGGTGAGGCTGACCAGTCTGTAATTTCCCAGGTCCTCATTCTTGACTTTCTGAAGACTGGGATGACATTGGCCTTTCTCCAGTCCTCAGGCACCTTGCCTGTTCTCCAGGACCTCTCAAAGATGATCTAGAGTGGCCTTGCAATGACTTCTGCCAGCTTCCTCAGGAAGTTTAAGTTGGGAAAGGGCAGATTTAGATTGGATATTAGGGAAAAAGTTCTTTACTATGAGGGTGGCGGAACACTGGAACAGGTTGCCCAGGGAGGTGCTTGAGGCCTCTTCCTTGGAGATATTCAAGATGAAGCTCGATGAGGCCATGGGCAACCTGGTCTAGTTGGAGGTATCCCTGCTGACTGTGGGGAGGTCGGACTAGATGACCTTTGGAGGTCCCTTCTGGCCTCAACCACTCTATGATTCTATAAGAGGCCTGTGAAGGTTGGGTAGCCCAAAGCAGAGCTGGCTGTGATGGTGGCTCAAAGCAGGGCCAACCTCAAACTTAGATCATGTTGCTCAAATCTTGCCTACTTGAGTTCTGACTTTGAAAGGCGGTGGAATTGGCATCTTGGGACAAGGCCAGAGTTGAAACAGCGCTCTCTGTGCCAGAGCTTAAACTACCTTCACTGGGAGGGTTTACCTGCATGTGCAGTGGGAGGTCCCCTTGCTGCAGCTTGTGACCGTCAAGATGGTACAAAATGCTATTAGATACTTTAGCTCTTCAAGTAAGAACTTGCAACCAAGCTACATCAGAATTCCTTGTATTTTAAAGTCTGTGATTGATTTGAAATTTGTAGGAGATAGGGAGTTTGCCCGTGCATGGGAGTTGTGAGGGTTTTTTCAAAATAACCTGTCATTCTGCGTTCCTGATTTCTCTTCATTAGGGTGTTTACCCTTGTCTGTACAATCACAACCATTCCATCTATGGATTTTTATTGAAAAATGGGCTTAGATGAAATACCAAACCAAAATTGTCTAACTCAGTTATTTAGGTGAGAACAGGAAGGAGAAAGTAGATTTATTTTTTTGGGTAAAGAGGAACTTAAAAAGAGCAAGACACTTCAATTAAAAATAGATAGCTAAATAGGAGCAAAGAAAAGAATTCTCCCCAAATGCAGAACAGGCTCTTGTATGTATGAAGCATGGAGAGGAGCAGTAGATAAGAGTTTTGTAAAGCAAAAGCAATAAACAAAGAAAAGTTCATTCTCTTTTCTTTTGTTGCTGTTTGTAACAGGAAAAAGTACTTTAAAAATGTATGCCCAATGTTATGTCTTCCCTTCCATCTTTTTGGGTCAGAAGTTAACCTTTTGTTCCTTGCTTTTTGTTCATTCATATACTCTGTTTAATGTGTTGGAGGTTTTATTTTTTGGGGTGGTTTTTTGTTTGTTTTAGCATTATTTTAGGCATTCAGGCTACTGAAAGAAACGAACAGAAAAAGGGGGAAAAGACACCATCAAAATGTCTTGATCTGAATGGTGTCAGTAGATACTAAAAGACATGGAAAAAGGTGCAAATTGTGTTTAAGTTTTTCTCTACAACACTACATGGCATGAATTTCATAAATTTTTGAAAATAGATACTGCAAGAGAGGTTCTCCTCTCTGAAATACACATCCTGGTGGAATGTGGTACTAATGGCTGGGAAGGAGGAAGATCTTCTGGAACAGACTACTACTATTTGCTTTTGTTATGGAAGATGAAAGGGGCATCAGTGAGTGATCTTGTCCCTGGCTGGGCAAACACTTGATGTGTGCTTCACTGTGGATGCTCCACTTGGACATCCATGCTATACCATGCTATTTGTATATAACAAAGACTCTTCTATTTGAATATTTGTTCCCCTGGCTTTATTTGCAAAAAAACCCCTTCAGTTTTCTGAAGTGTAATAAAACACAACTAGCATTCTTAGTTTAATTCTACGAGGCCATTGGGACCTGTGCTGATCCCATACAGATAATGTCATGTCAAATGTACAGTACTTCCATCTGCATATTATCAAGAAGTGTCTCACAGTACGTTGTAAAATTGCCAGGTAGTATTTTAGATGATATGACAGTATTTTTAGATAATATTCTTTACTTTATGACTGATTATGCATGTTGGTTTTGCTATCTCATTCTAATACCAAGTCTAAATAGGCAATGAGTCCATGAAGAAAAGCATGTGTATGGTGTTGACGTATCAAGGGAGTGTGAGTGCTTGTACCTGGTGACTCTTCTGATCCTTGCAGATTTACAGGGGGAAAAAAATACCTCTGCCTATCACTCAAAGAAACAATTTCAATACTGGAACTAAAATTATGACATAAGAAAACACCCAAACCACCTGTAAGTCTTTGTAGACTCAGTAAAGAGTTTGGGTAATATTCTAGGGAAGTGAAGCTTCAGAAGATCTCAATTTTAATGAAAATGACACTGTGTTGGGTTTTTTTTTTTTCTCCCTTCAAATATAAGTCATGAAGAGAAAAGTTCATGCTGTTTTAATGAATTTTAAAAATGACCTTTTCGTAATCTTAGTAGTTATAGGAAGAAATAATAAAAAAGCACAAAAAATACCTTCAAATCCCAAATTACTTCCTGAACACATATTTATTCCCTGCAATATGTTTGTCTTTCTAAACAGATCCAAAGGTTGTTTTATTAAATTTACATTTAATTCTCAGTGCCAAGAGAGGATTATGAGTAAAATGAGAATAATTTTTAAGTAGGTTTATATACCAGCTATTGAAAACACTCTGATAAGACGTGCTTTACTTCCCTGGACTTTCCCCTGGCCTAAAAGTCCTAAAACCCCTGGTCTGGTGGTGGGAAAGGCTATGTTAATTCAGCTATAATGTAGGCAGCCATATGGTAGGAGAAGAAACAGAGGGATTTTTTTTTTATTTTTTTTTTTTTTTTTTTTTTTTTTTTTTTTTTTTTAAATTAGATAAAGGTGGAGATACTGTAGGCTACAGATCCTACAGTGCCAGCTGGAAACTGTGCCATGCCCCTTGCCAAACTGCTGAAGCTTCCCTTTTTTGAGCTTTCTTCATCAGGCTTTTTACAAGTTCCATTTCCTCTAAGCACAGGGATAGTCCATCCCAATAATTGGGAAAACGAGTAGATGAGCCAGTAGACTGGCTTAGTTAAACAGGGAACTCATGGTTGGATCATTAAGCTTAAGAGATAGTGCTTAATGTTTGGTTTCCTACCTGCAGGGTGGTTACAAGCAGCCCCCCAGGGATCTGTTGTTAGGACCTAGATTGTTTAACGTCTTTATCAGTGACCTGGAAGAGGAGACAGACTCATTAGGTTTGTGAACACCAAACTGCAGGTGCAGTTGACCTGCGTGAGGGCAGGCTGCCATTCAGAGGAACCTGGGCAGGCTGGGGAATGGCCCAGCAGGCACTTCATGAAATTCAGCAAGAACAGATGTCTTTTGCAACTGGGGTGGACAAACCTCTGGAAGTGGTACATGCTGTGGACTGACTGGCTGGGGAGTATGGTGGGCCAGATGTGAGCCACCTGTGTGTCTTGGCAGGAGTGAAGGCCAACAGCATCCCAGGTGATACTAGGAGGAGCGTAAACCAGGGAATTAAGGGAAGTGATTGTTCCCCTTTGTTTGGCACTCATTAGACTGCATCAGGAATACGGTGTCCAGCTTTAGATGGTTTTTCCTGTACCACACTGGAAGAGGAAATGTATTGATCAGCTGCAGCGTGTTCAGTAGAGGCCACTGAGATGGTCTGGGCTGGAGCACCTCTCCTGTGAGAAGAGGCTGAGGGAACCGGACTTCTTCTGCCTGGAGCAGAGCTGGTTTTGGGGAGACCTAACACCAGCATGCTAGTACTTGAAAGGAGGTTATCTAAAAGATGGAGCCAGTCTCTTTACTTAAGTAGAAAGGTGGGAGAATGAAGGACAATGGTCATAAGTTGGAACAGGAGAGGTTTTGAATTAAAGAAAAAAATACTGTAAGAATAACTGATGGCATTAAGGGGGTTTTTTTGTTCTTGCTTTCATCTATATGAAACTTTTTTGACCCGTTCATAAACTTGCTGCATGTCTTCAGTGTTCAGGTTTACTTTCCTCTATCTTGCTGCTTGCCAGAGAAGTCTTCTAGTCATAACAGTTAGTAAAAGAGCTTCCTTCGTTCCCTGACCCATGGTGAACCAAACCACACCATGCAACTTCTGTGAGGGTATTTATTTTATCATTATTGGATAGCCAGTAGAAAATGCTGGAAATTCAAGATGCTTCATAAATTGGCCAAATCCTTAGGTTGAATGACTGCTTTGTTGTTAAGTTATTATGAAAAAATCTTTAACTACATCTAGGTTAATGTTGAATTCAAAAACACACGCTAACATTTCCAGTAGAAACCAGAAATTATTTAAAGAACACAAATACAGGAATGGAAGAGAGTATTAAAGTTAATTGATTTACATTGAGATTGAGTCTGGAAGACTTCCCTCTTGTATCCAGATGGTTTGCCATATTTTATTTCTGGAAGCCCACCTTGACAGGGATGCTGTCTTTTTGTGTTTTGTTCCATATGTAGTTAGTTCTCTTGGAAGCTCTTTGAATTTTTTCTTTTTTTTTTTCTTTTTTTTTTTTTTCAATGCTTGACTTTTTAAAAAGGCTGAAAGGCTGTGAACATGTTTAATCTCTCCTTTGAAACTTCTTAATTTATACTTAAGAGAATGTCTTCTGCTGTGCTAACACGAGTAGTGTCTTGCTTACTTGAAGGTGGAAATGCAATTTTGTTTTATCAGGTGTCATTTTTTATTATGTTTTTGTCCTGCTAGAAGCAATTGACGAAGGCTTAAAACTTCTTCCTTCTGTGCATGCTCACATGTTTGAAAATCTTTGAGAGAAATGTTATCTTCAACTACCTCATCTATCTATGTCCAACGTTCAGTAAATAACACACTTGTCACTAACATCTAAATGAGATAAACGTGTGTATCTCACTACTGGGTGTAGATCTGGGATAAGACATGGCAATAAATTACAGCTTTAGGGTGATAATGGATTTGAAGTGGTCTGTCCTTCAGGGATGCTGTGATGTTGTTTTCTCTTGTTTCTTTTGCAGCGTCTTTATTGCACCCTCTTTAGATGACTCTTAATTCTGTTTTTTGATTCCTGTCTCTCCCTGCTGCAACTTTACCAAACATTTTCTTGTTCACAGACAGAACCATCTGCTGCCATGTTTGTACAAAAACCTTTCTAGTCCAGGCTTGTTTCCTGGTCCGGCTAAAATATGTCTATCCCTAACACATCTTTGATTAGCTCCAACAGAACTGGGCCTAAAGCCATCTGCCCTGCCTCTCTTCTGGTTATGTGGGCAGTATCAGCTTTCTGATCATCACTTGGGCCTATAATCTGGGTGCTATTTCTGAATGGATGTGATTGAAAGGCCCTAATGAGATCTTTATCTAAATCTTTCAGATTCTTGTTTCATAGCAACTCTTAAGTAACTTACGTGCTCTTTACTTGTCCCTACAGCTAGAACTCTAGAGGTTTTCATCATCTCATTTTTCAGTTACTGCAGCATTCCTTTTCTCTGACTCCCTTTATATGCTTCCAGAATGATCTGCAAAGATATAAATGTAATGTTTGCATTCTTAATGTAAACGGATGTTCACTATCTCTTTCTTCCCCAGTTCATGAAAAATAGATTGCTTCTCTTTGTATCATACACTTTTATTTTCTGCTGGGTGGTTTGGCTCTCAATGGCAGCTGCTCTTGCCCATGCACTTAATGATGCAGCAAGTATCTCTTGACCTTTATCCTGAGCTGCCCATTCTGTTCAGAAATAATGTTGTCTATGTGTACTGGAAAATTAGCATTTTCCATTTTTTTTCTTCCTGAATTTCTTGTGGGGATTTCTGCAAGAATTTTAACAACACATAGGTGATGTTCCCAGACCGCTGGCCGTAATATTAGTCAGCAGTGCTATCTTTGTGGTTTGTCTGGGGGCTTTTTGTATTTCCTTGCCAACCTGAGGTTACAGGGGACAGTTTCTTTATTCTGGTCACAGTTAAGTGTGTTAGACTTTGATTTTTAGGCAATATTGCAATACAGATAAATTAGGAAAAGGTGGTCATTGTCTGTCTGTGTTTACAAAGGGAGAAAAAAATAATCAAGGCAATCTGAAAAGGGCAAGGTGTGCCTGAATGACGGAAATCTTGGTCAGCAGCTCCTCACAGCAGTCAGAAAAATGGGGCAAGAGTAGTAGATACAAGTAGGACAAGAGTTTGAAGGCAAAATATAAACCTACTTTGGATTGTGTTGAGATTGAGCTACCTGTAGATGAAATGAATTATCAGATATGAAGGAGACTAAACTGAGGGGAAAGTGTTTCGATGTATAATGTCAGATAAGTGCTGGTTAGTAGGTAACACTGCTGAAAGGGGGAAAAGTTGTAAGAATAGATAAGAAAATTGATGGGAAGCTGAAGTGTTGCAAGAGGCAGGGAGGGCAAAGAACACACGGGATCACAGCAGTTCAGAGGAGACTAGAGATTAAACAGAATCATCAGGGTGTTTTATTGCAGTTCTTGTTCACCTTCTGGAAATAAATTGGTTTTTGGCTTCCTGACAAGTCACGGTCAAACAGGAAGGGTGATATAATATGTGTTTTCTAGTGATTTGTGCTGTTTTTTTCCCCAAGGAGCAAGAACTTACCCACCTAGAAAAAAGTAAAGTTAGTTGTGTAGGATGATTCATGAGGGAAGCTGAGTATGATACGTAATGCTCATATAAAAATTTCCTCAACCTTGTATATTTACCTGTATTGTTGTGGATAGATGGTTTTGTCAGTTGTATTTACTACTTTATGTAGCTGCATCTAATTCATTGTGAATTGAAGTAGGAAATAAACCTTATCTACAGACAGTGATGTTGCTCAATGAATTAATTATCAGAAACTTATCAGCTAAAAGGACATCTGCAAAGGATGGCTTGTTGCAAAGCTTCCCATTAAGATGTAACTCTTACAGGAAGGAGTAAATAGTGTATTCTGATACGGTTTCCAAGATAACTGTAAATAGATGAATTAATTTTCTTCTCTTGAGTTAGAAGGTAGCTATGTATAGATCATCAGTTCATGTTGAACATATGGTACATCGCTCGAGCCTTACCACTGGACCTTTAAATGTAATTTCTTTGTGTCTTGATACAATTGTTCTGAAATTTTAATTTTAAAAGTTGCTTTTTAAAAAAATATGTAGAAGTGCTTCTCCTTTTTCCTTTTCCCCTCAGTTCTCTCAAAAGTGGTCATTTCATTCTGGTCCTCCTTTTGGACAAACAGAGCAAGCCCTATCTTAAGTGAGAACCAGTGTAGAAAATCTCAGTGTCACAGACGGAAGTCTCAGAATATTGTGTGATCAGTGGCAGCAGGCTCCAATAGAAAACCTTGGTCAGTGTTAACCATCTCTTTCCTTCTAACGCTGCAAGTATTAATCTGGATCTGTCTTCTCTAAAAAATGTTTCCCTGGACAAGTTTGAGGTGGATATACAACCTGGAGTTTTACACAGCAAAAATATAGTCTTATTGTTTGAAGAGCAATTTAAATGATTGTGACTGTTTAAAAACCAGAACATCTCTACTAACCCTAATTCTATATAAAAGATCTAATCTATTAAAAGATATTACTTATTTATAGTTCATGAACACTTAATGATTGCTTTTATGGAGAGGGAACCAATCAAGAGTTATTTCAAGAAATTAAATATTTCTGTATTTTGTACTGCATTCATACTTGAATGTGTGCCAAGGCAAAAAACTTGTTTAGTAATACAATTTCTATGCTAGAGCACACTTTAAGCTTTAAAAAAATAATATATTTTTTAAGTGAGCTTATTGTTGAAGTGCCATTGTTCTCCTTGCTAAGCGTTCTTGCTCAGAAGTTGTAAGGTCTTCGGCTATGCCTGAACACAGAATGCTTATTATTGTTAGTGCCTAACATCTGTTAAAGGAAAATCTGTTAATTTTGGAAGCTGATGGTTCATTGGTTTTATTCTTTGCTCAGTGAACCACTGCCTGTGGAAAACACTGGTGAAAAATGTTGCTTTTTTTCCCTTAAGCTCAAACTAAGAGCATGTACTTTGGGTAGTGCTTTTACACCCGTGACAAGGGACAGTTATGTCTGGCTGAAACTGTTCAAAGTGTGCACAGGCACAGCACAGCCTGTAAGGGTAAGGTGTAATGGAAAGTTTTCTTAGGTTGAGGCTTATGCCTTTTGCCTGTTGTCAGGAACTTATGCTTCTACCTGTTCATTTTGCTGCTTTGCTTATAGGATAGTTTTCTCCCCTTATTAGTGTTTCTATCTGCACTGGTTTCTGTGCAGGAGGAAAATCATATGACACCACGTGTGTGTTTTTCGGAGAGACAGAAGGGGATGGAAGGGGTTCCATTTAGGAGCCTGTCATCATTAATATTTCTCTTTGGTTTTCTTCTACAAAGCAGTAACTTTAGTCTTTAGGAGACTCTGTTTGGCTTCAGCCTGTTGTTAGGAGGCAGCAGAAGCAGCCTGGGAGGCTGAGAGTGAACTTCCAGGTCCTCCCCAAGCGCATTGAAATGATGCAGAGGCCTCCCTTGTAATCTCCCCCATTGAATCAGCGTCAGTTGGACACCCCATCCATTCAGAGCACAGCTTAGCTGACAGAGAGAGGGGAAAAAACAAACCAAACCAAATTAAGAATCACTACGACTTTGTCTCTTGTGGTTTGCAATGTCAGTTTTATTTCCTTCCTTGATGAAACAAACAGTATAATAACAAAGGAGTATTAATTACCATTGTCTTTTCCTGTGGAAAGTTTGGGAGTTTTTAACTGGGGAGTGTCTGTGAATGTAGCTTGTGAAGCAGAGAAGCAGGGTGAAATAATCTTTGGATTTATGTTCTTCTAGTCATTTAGTGTACCACAGGTACCATCCCTGTGTGCAATGCTGTTACCAAACCACAGAAGAAGTAATTAGTAGGCAAGAAACATTTGTTTTTGTGTTGCAATTTGCAGAGTCTGAAGAAACGTGTTTTCTCTGTGTGTGCATGTGCCTGAGTTTTGTGGTAATGATTATCAGTATTTAAAGAAAGATCAAAGTCATGTTCTTTCAAACCTCCCTGTGCAACTTAGACTTAGTGCATTTGTATTTGACTTCAGCTTTATCTATAAGTGGAAATATCACCTTTATATTTACTATTAAACATTAACTTGGAAAATAGTGTGTTCTCAGCAGCTATGAATTGTTATTAGCCCTTAAATTCAAGGAAGAACGTGAAATTCAGGTATATGCAAGGATAAAAAAGCTGCTTTGGGGGGTAAAATGACACTTTTTCTTTATTACATACAATCTTTCAAAATAGATCAAATTTGAGTTCGGCCCACGTGCCGAATTACTACCTTTTTGGATATGAAAAATATCCTTAACCCTTTGAGGTAAGAAAAAGGATGGGAAAGTGCTGTAGGAGTTGATATCTATATAAACTGTCTTTGGACAGTGAGGCAAATGAACTGTTAAGATTTAAAGAGCATAGAGGTTGTGTGAGGCAAGTACTCAGCAGAATTTCCTAGTTTGTTTTAATGAGAGAAAAGATGGGATTTAATAAGAATCATTGTGAAAATGACTGTCATGACTTATGTCAAACACAGCTATTAATTTCCAAGAGCAAAAAACAGTCATTGAAGGCAGGAAAACATCCTTCGGTTGTGCCACTGTGGAACTGAGACTCCTCATAAAGATTTTACTCTTCTCAGAGATATCCAGAATAGGATTGTGTGAAAATAAGACTCCAGCTATGTTAGATGCTTGGATTGATTTTTCATGGTATTTTTTTTATTCCTTCACTTTAATCAACGCAAGGAAAGTTCTAAACAACTTTTTATCTTCCCCCCACCCTCAGTTTTGTTGCTTTATAACTTCACTCCTATGTTGCAAAATGACAAACTAATCTTTATATCTTGTTTTACCTTAAATTCTGAATTAAGAGTTAGATGTAGCAAAATTGGAAATTTTGGAAAGTTCTCAAGTTGGTGTAGATTTAGTTGGGTTGACTTTGAAATTCTTACACTGCAATGTAATAACTGATTACATAGGGCAGTTTTGCTGTGCATTGAGGTACCCTTTGCGGTGATCCATCTTCAAGGTAGTATTCTCCATGAGTAGTTTTTATACTGAGAAGTAATACTGTAATTAATAATTATGGAAGTGCTTGCTAGTATATGGAAGCTTACTCTTTTGTTTATTTAGCAGAGTCATTAATGGGGAAAGGTAGAGATGTTATTTGCAGAATGCCAGTAGGGTTTGAGTTGCAAAGGAAGGATCTCAGAAGTTTAAACTTGTGAGCTGACAAGCGTTCTGAAATGTAAGATTGAAATACTGTCTTGGTTTTCTTTTATCTTTGTGAAAGTGCGGATTATTAATATTGTATGTAGAATCACAGTACTGATAAAACTGACTTGTTCAGGTAAGGTATCTTAATTTTTCATAGCGTCATTGAATGTGATTCATTTTTCGTTATAATGCAACCAGATTTACTCCTTATATGTATTCCAGAGAATACTTAAAACACCAGTGTTTTTTAACAATGCTAGTCACTTTTTCACTACTTAATCCATTTTCTTACATGCATTTGTGTTTGATCCCTGTTTTGAAATTTCACATTGTTTGGCCTTCTCTTCCACTGATTTTTATAAAATATCTTTATGGAGGCTTATTCTTGGTTTGGTATTTAGTGTGTTGAAGATTGTTCTATTATGATCATCTGTTACGTATCCCAATATAATGTGTATAAGTGTTTGTAATGTAAGTAATATTACATTTCTTAATGTAAGCATTTTAGTTATTACAGATGAAGTCCATTCTCTTCACATCTAAAGAAAGGAAAATGGATTACAGGGAATGGGTGTCTTCTCTTTTCCAGAGTTAGATGGGTGCGAGACTGTGAGGTCTATGCTGCTTAACAAATGAGCACACATTTGATCTTTCCTACATTGTTTTAAGACCGTGACACCAAGGCTTTTGAGATTTGGCTGTTAGCGGGTAATCACAGTAATGGTCTCTCCTATAGAGAGCAAATAGTACCCTGATGATTTTACTGACGCATTTGGGGAGGAAGGTGAATATGATCAGCTGGTTCAGTACTCGCATGAAAAACTAATTAAACTTTTTAATCCTACCTTTGAGGCATGTATTGGAAAGGTCCAAAATACCATGGGTTTTGGAGGGAGACATTTTGCTTATTGTCTGTTACTTTTGCTTATTGTCTATTCTGCAGTTTTTAAAATATGAAACTAATTTTTGCCAGGATAGAGTATAATCTTTGATATTTGACTAAACCTTTCAAAACCTTGGGCTTGGGGGTAGTTTGGGAAAGCTTTTATTTGGGGCATAGCATGCTAAGTGTATTTAACTGATATTTCTGTGAGAAGTTTGCAACTTGAGAGGCTTAAGTGATTAGTACATTGGGTTTACTTATTTTTGACTGCTTGGCCATGAATATTTGTGGCCAGTTACTTTTCATGACTTAGAGCCTCATAGGCTTCATGTAGCTTTACAAAGATTGTAGCTGATTGCCATCAGTCCCGTTCCACATCACATTTGTCGTTATACTTGATTTTCTTCCTTTTGCTGCTCTTCTGTTTTCTTTTCTTTTCTGATGTTACTCGTATATTCCTTGCAGTCTGGAACTAGGTTGCCTATGTTTTTGGGGTTTTTTGCTGCCGTTTGCTTTGTTGTTTGTTTGGTTTTTTTTTATTTGTTTGTTTGCTTGATTGGTTTGTTGCTTGTTTTTTTCCAGGGACACAGTTTCCAGGTTTTACAAGTCTTTGTAGCCTGTCATCTTGTTCCACTTCTACCAATGTCCTTTGTCGTTCTCCTCCAGGCTGCCTTGTTTAGTTGCTTTATAGTGGTTTCAAACTTTTAAAGAAAGTCTAAAATTTAAAAAAAAATAAATTTTTTTAAGCATCATGTACACTTATTTAGACTGAATCAGAACTAAACTGTCACAGGTGTTACCTGCCAGTTAGCTGACACAATAACAAATGTATTTCCAAGATGACAAGACTGAACTTTCCTGTAACGTGGTGAGTTTTAGGTACTTGACAGTATCTGGCACAGTGTACACTTCTCCAGCTACCCAGATCCTTGATTAGTACTGTGAATACTACACAGTGTTCATGCAACACTTATTTTGTGTAATTTGATAAGCTGTTTATTATAAGTAAACGGCCTTGTCTGTTAAAGTAATCAATGAAATAGTCATATGCACATGAGAATTCATTATGTTCTTTAAAAACTAATTTCTGAATGAGAATGCTAATATGAAAAGCAGATGATGCCATAGTTGTGTCTGGCACCATGGAGTGACAGTATCACTAGTCGCAGGTTGATGCTGATTGACTCTCAGCTGAATCCTCGCCCAAGTCATGGGTGGCTTAAGACAATAGTTTTCTTGATAGCTGTTTTGTATGACAAATGCACTTTTCTTTCTAAATGCCAGATCCTCCTTTCAGTTTTGTATAATGATTTGTCTCCCAGACTATTGGGAAGAATGAAATAGTTCTGCCTCTGTGGATTTTCATTCTCTTCCTATAGAGCAGCTGTGTTTTCTATACTGTCTTGTGAGTATATGCTAGACCCTTGTAAGAAATAGTTACATCTACAATTCTAATACTGTGCTGTAATCGTGGCAGTAATTAGCTAGAAAAACAGTTTGCTGATAACTAGAAGCTTTTGAACTATATCACTGTTACCATCTGGTTGTACATACAGAATTTTCATTCAGTGAATGCATACATGCGTATTTCCCGCCCAAAAAATAATAATAAAGGTTGTTGTGTCTCCTGATAGAGCTTGCTAAATTCTATTCTTATGCCCTTCTCTCCAAAAGCATAGTTGCTTTAACTTTTATCGTGTCATGACAGCAAATGCAAAGGTATGGCATCTTTCTTTCCTGTAATGAAAAGATGTTTTCTTTCTTAAAAAAAGAAATTTTCTTTTTAAAATTATTTTTGTTAATGATTGGTTGTTGTAGCTGACATGAACATCTATCCCCAACTCTGATTTGAACATGTTGAGTCCCAATAAGAAAGAAGACCTTCTGGCTTGTTTGTTTTGGGGAGAGAGTGTTTGCTGTTTCTTGTAACATCAAAGTAAGGCTTCAATTGACATAATTGCAAAAATTTAGTAATTGTCTGGGAAATAATTATCCATGAACTATAGTTAATCATAACCAATGGTACCAGTGAGATTTTTTCCATAACATGTAAGTCATTGATGCTATCTCTCTAGACTTTCATGCCTTTTGCCTTAATGAAAAGAGGGGGTGAGAGGGTCTTTAAAACCCATTATGTAATTTGTGGAACAGTTAATAAAACACTCTCGGTTTTAAAAGGTCTGTTCTGTAAATGAGCTATAGTCTGGAAGTGTTATATGTGCAAAGCAAAACAAGTAGCTAAAAAGCTAACAATCTGAGAACTGAGAAAAAAGGGAAGAGAGACAGGTCACCTCCATGTCTCAGAGAACTCCAAGGTGTAGAGTTGGTGAGCAGTATGTGCTAGCTGTCTTGACCATGTGTGCTAAAATCATGAGAGCAGGAAAGTTTGGATTTGGAATACGGATTTAAATCTAAATTAAATCTAAAATTATTTTATTCTAGCAAAAGTCACAATGTATGAGGAGGAAAGCCTTGGTTAATCCTCCTATTGCCTATGTATTTAGAGTCAAACAAATTAGTTCAGGGAAGTATTACTAATTCTTCTTTGTTTTAAAGGTAAGAATCATAGATCACTTTGGGGAGCTTTCAATAACATACCTCTGTAGTTGTCCATACATAGTGTTTTGTAAACCATAATTAAGATGCAAGTTATAACACATGTTGCCCCGGATTCACAGAGGGGATCCTTACTCACTGCTTTGACACAGAGCAGATGGCCTGGTAGAATGTGGTTGTTGATGCGGTGAGAGCTGAGCACCCTGGCTGGGGTTGCTTATAATCGCTACCGATTAAAAGTCTGTAATGCCTTCAAGAAGGCATCACTGTTCTCCCCTCCTGCTAAGGGTTAGGGAGATCCTAGACCAAGGTGATATTTATGCTTAGAAGGTGCCTGAATATCAATTGGATCTTAAATTTGTGCTTCTTATATCTGAAGGGTGCCTATAGAAGAGCTGGGGAGGGACTCTTTGCCAGGAAGGGCAATGATAGGACAAGGGGAAATGGTTTTAAATTGGAAGAAAAAAGATTCAGATTAGATATCAGGAAGAAATTTTTTACTATGAGGGTGGTGAGACACTGGAACAGGTTGCCCAGGGAAGTTGTGGATGCCCCATCCCTGGAAGTGTTCAAGGCCAGGCTGGATGTGGCCTTGAGCAACCTGCTCTGGTGGGAGGTGTCCCTGCCCGTGGCAGGGGAGTTGGAACTAGATGATCTTTGAGGTCCCTTCCAACCCTAACCATTCTATGATTCTACGCATATTTCTATCTAGATAGATTTTTCTGGAGGACTAGAATGAAGCATCTTTATGTAATTTGGTGCTTTTTGTGTAGACTCTGGGCATCCAAGACAAATGAAGAAAGGAAAAAGATATTAAAAGTGTGCTCTCTAAAAAGCTTTTCTTGATAACATTTTTTTTCCTCTCCTCACTAAAATCTAATTTTCTTTGAGGAGAACTCTTTTCGTGGATGAAAAAGGTTAAGGTTCCTTGCCAGGCAGATGAAGTCGGCTTTGGAAGCTGCTTGACTACTCTGTGATGGCAAGTACTTCACAAAACCATGTGGTAGACATACAGGGATGCTGCATCAGGAAGTTGCTCAGGAGGCTAACAGCTGGTAAATTGTATGTTTCTGACTCTGTAGAAGGCTTAACAATACCAGAGAAGGAGGAGACCGAAATGAAAGGGCAGCTTGAACTGTTTTAGTCATTAGTGAACAGTCTGGACGTGCTACTGCTCTTCATGATGGAAATAGGATAAGAATTGCTATTAGGCTGCCAGGTGGTTGGGAGAGCTCAAGCACTTGACTAACATGCAGTAACAGAGAAAGGTGGATAAGCTGCGCCTTTCAGTATTCAGCAGTCACTGCAGAGCACAATAAATAACTCGATCAGACCTTGTTTGGATATCACTCCATTAACTTCAGTCAGATGACATCAGCAGGCTTAGTAAGGGAATGAATTAGTGCCATAATGTTTAAATAGAACAAAAACATGTAAGCTTTATATAAACATGTCTTCCACTTTTGTTGAACATTAAGGGTAACTCACTGAGGAAGGAAAAAATGGAAATTAAAGAGTGTTCATTATTCTGTGCTGAGAGGTACAGGCATAGGTCAAGGTCAAGCTGTTTGCTCTTGAAGAGTTGTATTCTGAATAAATTGGCATCAGCATCACAATCCTTGATCTCTTATCGCATAATTCAGTGTTTTCTGTGGGCTATTTTAGGAGGAAAACAATAAGAAAAGGTTGTGTTCTCATTCATATCTGAGTTGCTTCCTTTCGCTAGAGTAAACGAGATCTACGGTCATTGAAACATCCATTTTGATTAAAATTTAAACTATCTTTTGCATCAGAGACAAAAATATATAATGCCCTGTCTCTTGCCTTTAGTTATCACAGCTCAGTGATTTACATAGTGCTTTGGAATGGCAAAACTTTGGCTGACTGCCATGATACACAGTAAACCCAGAGAAGCTAGGAATCAGTAGCTAATAATAAAAATTTAATTTTATGGTATTTCCACCCAAGTGAACTGAAATACATCTCTAAGTTAAGGTGAAACTCTTTGCCTCTTTCATGTCTTAAAAGATATTTAACACTTTTTCAGTTTTGTTTTTGACACACTGTCTCAAGGCTTTAAAATTTTAAAATTTAAATTTTTAATTTTCTCAAGGTTAAAAATTTAATACTTTAGTTCTGACCAAGATACAAAATCATAGAAGGTGAGCAGAGTCCCAAAATGACTCAAGAGTGAGGAGCTGCAAACTTAACCTCCTGTTGCTGGCATTTCCATTGGGATGTAAGTCCTGAAGAATTTTAGGGAAGTTTTTGTTCTTTTGTTTTTTGGGTATTTTGGTTTTTTTGGTTGTTTTTATTTTGTTATTTACACATTGTTCTCATTAATAGCTTAGAGCTGATTATGAGGGGACTTTAGGGGACCAAGTCACTCTTTATTTGTCTTTAGGGAGTGACTTTCTTTTTTCCTAGAATGTTTCAAGCTGTATCTAGTATAAATGGCAAATAGTATTTATGGTAGCT
Organism: Calidris pugnax; assembly: GCF_001431845.1. NCBI lineage: Eukaryota > Metazoa > Chordata > Aves > Charadriiformes > Scolopacidae > Calidris > Calidris pugnax. The sequence goes on from NW_015094510.1 coordinate 22,812,963, forward strand.
GTAATCCTTTACTTAGTTGCAGTGTGGTTTTTGTACTGCACAGTAAACTGCATGAAAACCATGTAATACAACAGTTACTACAAGAGAAAATAAAATAGAAGACAAAATTGGATTCAGAAGGTTGTTCCCTTGCTCTTCCATTATTTCTCGTCTGCTGCAAATCGGGCTATTTTTGTGCTTGGTCGTCACTGTCCCTTTTTGGGGGCCTGAGGAGTAGCACGTTTTAAAAATCAGCTTTGCACTGGAAATTAATTTGTTTCTGAGGAAAAGTATCATCTCATGAATCTTTATGCTGTCATAAAGAACTACAGGGTGCACCTTTTATTTCCAAGAAAGTAGGGTGGGTTTAATTTTTTTCCTCATTTAAAATAAATGCATTTTTTTCTTCATTTAAAGATCTTCCAAGGAATTTTCTAAATGGTCTATGTTACTTGTATCTTTTTTTGTGAAAATCAAAAAATGAATAGATTTGCTAACTTACGTGATCCTTAATGGCTGTTCCTGTCTTGCACAGTAAAAGTGGGAGCAGGGGGAAGAGCAATGGACTTCTGCAGTAAAGATTAACTCAGGAATGCAGAGAGCCCAATATACGTTTATTATGCTTAAATAACTTAAAATGAGAAATCACTTTTTAAGACTCCATCTCAAAAAAAAAATCCCAAAAACCAACCCTAAAACAAAACCTTGCACTTGTCTCTCCTGAAAATTAGCACGTGGAACTAGATGATATCCATGACCATGTGCTGCTTGTGATTGTCATTGTTCTGATTATCTCTAGTTAATAGCAGCTCTCGTGGAATGTCCATTTTTCCTGTATTTTTAACACTTTCTTTGTGTTCATTTTTTTTTTTTCTTGGTGAACGTCATTTGTGGTCAAATTGAAGCTGATGTTTGTTTTCATCTAAGCTGTAACTGAAAGATTACTTTCAGCTTTGTCTGTGGTCTCACTGACCTATTCTGTTTATAAAAATTGTAATACCTCCAAGTCTAGGTATATTGTACATGGTTTTTGAAATTTCCATTATGCAGCAGGAAACTCAGTTTTCTGCTTTCTGCTAGTGTACAAATAAAGAATTCAATATACTCTTCCTTGCCCATCATTAGTTTCCTTTTATTCAATGTAACCATGGAACACCTGCATCTGAAACTTACAAGATTGTGGGTTAAATCAAATTGAGCCCCACAAAATTGGTTAAAGATAGGAAAAAATAATCAATTGGAGATTAAGAAGGAGTGGAGGATATCTTTCTGCCCCGAGGATTTGGAAAAAGCAGCTACATATGGAACTGGTTCCTTGGAATTATATTTTCTCCTTTGTTAGCAGCGGTAGTATTCACTTTCAAACCTGAAAGGTTAAGGCATTTCACAAAACAAGCATTCACAAACTTTTTAAAGATGGCCTTGAACTGTCCTAAATAATATTTTAAAATATTATGTAAATTCTCTATATATTAGATCAAATGTTATGTTATATCAGAATTAAATCCAAATTTAAGTAAGTGCCTAGCATTTCCATTATTCACGGTTGCGTAGTGAACTTCTGTTTTAAATACCAGTTGGCATGAGAGGGTGTAAACAAGGTGATGGGCTTATCCAAGGGCAGCTCTTGATAAGAGATGGCAGGACAGTACCACAGATGGTACGTGGTGATTTCACTTTTAAATTCTGGAGTCCAATGTTGGGATGCATGTCAGTAGACGATATTTTTAGGGAGATAGAGATTGAAAAAATAGACACAGACACCTTCTTCTCTCTCCTACTCACATTCTTTCCCACTTCAGAAAGAAAACCTGGAATGCTCTTCTCTGCTGTTATTGTATGTATGTTCTGAAGAAGTTACACAAAAGCCTGTGTGAGTTCCTCCTGAGAGCAAAAGCTCTAAAACATCGGAGTTATCAAACCAGCTCGCTGTGGCCGTGCTCACCAGAGCTAACCAGTTCATTCTGCAAATGCAAGCTTCTCATGTGGGCATTGCCATTTGATGCAGTTTTGTTATTTTTTTCCACCCTTGTGTTTTGAAATGACTGGCTCAGCGTGGTACACTGAGTGCTAAAATGATCTCTACCAAAATTCCGTGTTAACATGAGTCTGTCAGTTTCTCTGTTTTGTGTTTTAGTCACTTTATTTCCAAGTGAGAAGACACTTACTCCTCTAGCACTGAGTTGAAAGGATACACTTTGAAAAGAGCAAGCTTGAACACCACATGGTTAACTCTTTCTGCCATTTTCGCTACCCATTTGTATTTAAGCTCAGTTCTAAAACATGGTCTTACCTATGTTGTAGTTTACACAATGCAGTTATGATGGACTTGGACAATTCTGGACAATGTAAGAGAGATCTATTTTGCATGTGCTCGGTGAAACTGCCTTGTCTCTGGCTAGTGAGTAATCGGAGTATGTCTTTCTTGGAACCTTTTCTATCAGAGTGGATTCACTTGGGGGCCAGCAGGAGACAGGTTAATTCTGCACCATACCATTGAAGCATGCACCTGGGATACAGTAGACAAAATTCCATTTGAGCTGAGAGGACCAGATACCCAAATCCTTGCACTATTTCAGGTAATGGAGTGCCTCCATTATCTCATACTGCTGAGAGAGAAGTTACTCCTGGGGGGTCATTTGTGGCTCGAATTTATCAAATTATTGGGAAGTCTTTTGATGATAGTATGTTTCAAAAAAAGGTTATTCTTCTTTTTTACTTTCTTACTAAAACTGACTTTCACTGAAAATTCTTAACTAGTTCCAGCTGACACTTTGATGTGTTGTATTCACCCCCCTCCAAAAAAAAAAGGGGAAAACTAGCCTTTTCCCAGGAATGCTAATAGTCAGGATAGCAAAGGAAACAGTACGTAAATGCCACTGGAATCCATTGTATTCCTCTGGTTATTTATGATAGTATCTGTATTAATTTAATTTGAAGAGCAATGTCTCGTAGACATTTCTTCTTAAAAGATAACCCTGGAACTCCTAGAAGGATATTGAAGAATATATTACCATTGTTCCTGTGTTATTTGAACTGAAGTGAGGGAATGGCTGAAGTGTGACCAAGCACTATGATTTTAAGTTCAAGAATGTCCTGGTTTCCATAGAAACAGCTAGTTCTATCGTAGCTACTGAGTTAAATGCTTATAGGATTTTGCTTTTTCCTCCTCTAAATAAAATTTGATTATGCTTCATTTTGGTTTTGTCTTTCCCTTCACTTCAAACTTGTCTGGAATTCGCTAGCTTAGTTTTTATCAGTGCAAAGTTGTCTTAGCCACTCCTTGTTTGAAGAAAGAAGTTGCCCAAAAAAATGTATTTATTTCTCTTTGTAATAATCTAATGAGTATGTCATTGAAACTGGCTATTGAGTTCACCTTAATGTTGAATAGGGTGATGTGAGGTGCTGTCGTGCTTTCATGGGGTCACAAGTGATGTGGCTTTGAATGAGTTACGCAGGTCTGTCAGCCAGCTGGCAATGGAACTTCAGAGCTTTGATCAGTCATATTGACAATTTATGTTACTTCTCATGTTCTCCTCGTATTTATTTTTTTTTCTGATACAAAGTAAATTTCTTATAGGTGCCAGGTATTGTAAGGGTACAGCAAAGCCCCTTTGTGCATCTAAAAGCTTAATAGAGGAGTTCTGAGTGTTGCCAAATGGAAATTTTGGGTGTTTGGTTGAGGAAGTGCTGTTACGTTACCTGTATTCCCTATAAAGTATCTGTTGAAAACTGGTGTCTAGAAGGGTGATTCATAAGAACTGTAGTTTTATTTATTTTACCAAGTGACTCTTGAACAAGAGTCCAGAACTAAGGATCTCTTCGCTTATGAGAACGCTTGCATCATTGAGCTATAGATTTACCTGTAAGGGAGCAAGAAGTATGAGTAACATAAGAAAGTATCTTGGCCCCTCCACATGCTAGTTTCTTGGCCAAGGAGGTGGTAACGCTATTATTCTAGATGTATCTCTTAAATTCTCAGAAAGCTCTGGAAATCTTCAGAAGGCTGCTTGGGAAAATGACATTGGATCCAATGATCGTGAGCTGATACAGTTAAAATCAAATGGAAGAATAAACAAAGTAGGAGTGTACATAAAGGCTTCGGATTTCAAGTGGGCAGATGCTGATTAAACTAAGTGTACTAAGTTACTACATCAGAAGAATTTGTCATCTTGATGTTTCTTCAGACTGATGACATTAAAGGTATAAAATACTTGTGTGCTAGATGAGTGAAAGGATGGAGAGAGAGAGACTGAATTTGACAGATGAATAACTACCTCAAGAAGGATATTGAGAGGGAACAGAGAAGAAATAATGGATTAAAATTCACAACACATATTTACCAAGTTAGATTATCACAGATTCATCAGGCAATTTTCTTTGGAAGGAGAGTGTTTTTCAGATGAAGGAAATGCAGAAGAGACATAATCTGTCTGGACAGAGAGATAGTTGGTGTTGCATAGGAAAAGGATTGCTTTAGAAAAGCAGAGTTTGATAGTGGGACTCGGATGGAGAAGATGGTAAGACATTGTTCAATGTGGAAGTGTCAGGCTGGCAGTTATGTTTAGTGGAATTCTTTAGAGATTAATTTTGGAACTAGCTGTTTTTCTAGTGTTTTCATTTATGCCACCAACACAAGGAAATTCAGTGTGCTGATGAAATTTGTTGATGATGAAAATTTGGAGGCACCAATAGTATAGAAGACCATGGTGTTGTATGGAAAAGATTGGATTATCTTAAAGAATGAATTATTAGGAACAACAAAATTAATCGTATTAATATAAAAATATCTTGTATGTCATGGGTAGTTAAAAGCAACATTTTGTACTGCAAGTTTGAAGGCTTATGTCATGGAAACAAGTGGACTAGAGAAAAGCATTGCAAGATTGATGCACTGCAAATGTGAGATGGTTGTGCTGATCGTATGGAAAATGGGAGAGGTGTTTGCAGTCAATTTGAGATTTTAGTATCATTTTGTAAATTCCTGAAATATGTATCATTCTGATTGCATACTTCAGCAATAATGAATCAAAACTAAAGCAGATGCAGATTAAAGTGAATTGTAGAATTGTTCACTTTGGAAAGGACCTTGAGAAATTTTCTAGCCCAACGTCCTGCTGGAAGCAGGGTCACCACTGAGTTCAGATCAGGTTGCTGGGGGCTTTGTCAGTTGGGCCTTGAAAACCTCCAAGGACAGAGCTTCCAAAGCATCTCTGAGTGACCTCTTCCACTGCTTTGATGCCCTCAAGGCAAAGCCTTTTTCCCATATCACAGTTCAAAGCATCTTGTTTCCATGTATGACTGTTATTCTTCTGTCTTGGACCTGTAGAGAGGTGGTTGTTTTGGTACTTTAGGCATAGGAAGGCTGCTAATAGGTGCCCTCCAGGCTAACCAAGCCCAATTTCCTGTAACCTCTGTTGATGTGCTTCAGAGCTTTGAAGACAGTGATCACACCAAGGGCCAGCCTATTAATGAGGAAAACCTTTGCTTGTTTATTTTAGTGAAGTGTTTCCTTGTCTGCAGGTGCAGAAGAAAGACATCAAAACCCCAAGGGAGGGAAACCCTATCATAACTAAAACACAAGGTAGACCTGGCATCAATGAATATAATCTGGCCAAGAGTGCACTTATGCTGGGAATGAGAAGGCGGCTCCATTCGATGGGACAGTTAAGTCTAGAGCAACCTTCCAGGGAGTATAAAAACTGAAATTCTTCATTATGCTCAGGTGAATACATTTCCAGAAGGGATTATGCGAGATGATACATCTACTTTAGGAGGGGACTGGAGTCTAGAACCTGCAGGTCCCTGCTGACTTGGCTTGGGTACTGCTGCTTTTTCACTTGGACTGTTGTTCAGGGTTGGTTCAACCTCTTACATGAATCTAGTGGAATTAAAGTGTACTGCGTGGTGCTGTGAGGTTTCTCTTTGGCCTGGAGTCATTAAGAACCTTTGCATGTTTGGAGAACAAACTTATTTCTTACAATTATGAACTTGGACTAGGAAGTAAATGTATTGGATTGTGAGAAATGAAACTTCAGTCTGTATTTCTGACTGCTCGTTGCATCACTTTCCCTTCTGGTCTGTTGTTAAATTCAATTTCACATTAGGAAAAGTGACGGGGAAATAGTCTTGTGTATGCATTTTAATCTTAATCATTTGAAGAAAAGCAGTGTTTAAATTTGGGATTATATAGCATGTGGTGAGATGACATTATTCCTTCTCTGCATTTTAGTTCTAAGATGGGAGGAATCTTAAGGTGCTTCTGGAACATAAAACTGATAACAAAATAACTTGTCCCACTGAATAGAAGGGAAGTCACTTAAACATCAAGAAATGAGAGATTTACAACCTACACAATGTTTTTGATGTTTAAGTGGCTTCCCCTTTATTTAACTTTAGCTGTGACATTAGAAGCACTGTGGCACTAAGGCATTTTGTTGTTAGGCCTTAAAGAATGAACAACACACTCTGGTGCAGATGCCTGTAACAAACAAAACACAACTTATGCTGCATCTGCATGTACGTGACCCAAATTTCTGTTCCAACAGTTGTGGTCACAGTCGATAGTACAATCTTTGCTTTTTTTTTTGGTTTGTTTGGGGTTTTTTTTGGTTTACACTATATAATCTACACTGACATTCTTATTGTGTATGTGATGCAAGTGCTGGGGTAGTTCCTGGAGCAGTACTGGTGAGGTTGGAGGTGGGTGGGGGGATGGGGACAGCAGACAAGGTTTGCATGCTTGAGGTCACAGACAGAATGGGCTATTATGTAAGCAGGCAGAGGGGAGGGATGTCCTCCACAAATTGTATTTAATCCCACTTCTGATACCGTGGCTCTTTTTAACTGCTTTCAGGAGTAACATTGCAGTAGGTGCTACAGTGCAGAAGTGTGAGGATATGTGTCTGCTGAGGGACTATCAGTTTGCTGGGGCAAAAGGCTGGAATTCCCTTTGGGAGCCTAAAAAACAAATAATTCAGGACGGTCATTGTTATGTCACCTGTGGAAGGGCAAACTTGTCAGGGCCACAAGGGCCAGTCATGACCAAGACTCTTTTGACAAGAATAGGTGGAGGAGCTTTAAGCATACAAGGGGTACAGATGCAACTTCCTTGCTAACTTTTAACATACGAAATAGGATACAGGGTAGATAAGAGCACTAGGAATCCTTTCATAACTGGAAAAATTAAGATTTGCTGCTTTTGTGTCAGAACTTCTCTACTTAACCCAAGATTTTTTTCCTGTACTTTCCTTTGAGTAAATGCATATACCCACGTGCTCTTTTTTTTTTTTTTTTTTTTTTTTTAATATATATTAGCATTTTGCCATAAAGGTTTGTTTCAGATCCCCTCTAGTCTGTTTGATGTGGGATTCTCAGCCTTGCAGAATAAGTAGTACAGCAGTTGCGAGCCATTACATTTCTCAATGCTCTTGCAGGGAAGGAGATTAGACTCTAAATTTAAGGGCAGGTTTTGGGATTCTTTGCTTCAAACCCTTTGAGCTAGTGTGATGTGCAACTCAAAACTAAGATTTCTTCAAGCCAAGATTAAGAAATATAAATAAAAAGTATATATATATTATATATATACAAGTGTGTGCATATATATATAGACAAACATGCAAACTAAATGTGTCAGTGGCATGCTGTACTATAAATAAGAAAATACTTTAACCTTTTATTAGAGCAGCTGTTTCCTTGCACTTGATGCAACATCTGCTTGACTGATTTAAGGATTTATTTTGGGCTTCTGCTGATATTTGGTGATATTCTTTTTTTTTTTTTTTTAAATGAAAATATTCCTCCTGCATTTTACGCATACTTTGTAGTATATCCTGTAAAATTATTAATTTGTCTTGATATGCCTTTTATATTTTATAGTAAGACTATAAAAAATGCTCTTTAGCAACAAAACACTTGAGCACTATTGTTATCCCTCTTGGGGAGGTGAGGGGAAGGAAGGAACTAATGTTTTTTCACTTTTTACCACGCTGTTGCTTATATTGGTTTGACGTTAGATATAAACTGCAGAAGTATGACTTAATTAAATTTTCCAGGAAGCCAAGTTAGTTCTGGTTATTTCTTTATGATACTCTCTTTTCTGTATTCACTTTAGTGTGCCTGGTAGCCTCAAACCTCAGTAGTGAGAGTAAAAAGAAATGTGTCTCCTTAATGTTATGCTAGCTGAAGAATAACTTTAGTTCTATATTAATGCTCTGCTCTAATCTTATTTTAAGTGCTGAGCAGCGCTAATCTTCTGGGTTTTTTTAAACCCTCTCCTTGTAGGATCCAAATCAGATAGCTCAAGGGAGCTGATGGTTTGATGATATGTCTACTGCCTAGGGAAGTGTTAATATCTTGAAAACAGGTAATCCCCACCACAGATAAACTACACACAGATGAAGGAAAAGAAATCCTTAGGTTTTAGATATGATGGGGCTTTGAGCAACCTGGTCTAGTGGGAGGTGTCCCTGTCCATGGCAGGGGATTGGAACTAGATGATCTTTAAGGTCCCTTCCAACCTAAACCATCTATGATTTAGATAAACTGCATAAAAACAGAGCTGAGGGACTGCTTAGCCAGAGGGAGCAAGTGAAGAGGGGGGGGTCTCAGGAGCCAGTTAGAGGAGGGGAAATGGATGTGGGGGAATTCAAGCGAGAGGCAGGAGGGCTGATGGTAGAGAAGCTCCTCTCCACTAGTGCCTAGAGCAGGCACTGGTTGGTTTGTTTGTTTTTTAAACAGGCGGCCCGTTCCCAAGTACAAAGCAGTCTGTGACGCAGTCTAAACCTCCGAAGTTTTTGGCAGTGTGTTGGTTGTGTAATGAGATGCATTAACGCTTAAAGGATAATTAAAGATAATGAGGTATAGTGAAAGTGGATTGGAGCGCAGCACACTATGCCTCTGAAAGCTGGAGCGTGGCAAGCTGACTTTAGATGAAAAGAACAGATTTTCTACATAGACATTTTTATAGCTTCATCTAAATGTGTACACAGTAACTGATGTAGTGCCATATTTCAAAGTGTTGGTTAAATAGGAGAAATTAGGATTTAATAGAGGAATTGTGACTGTGTTACGGGCCTGACAGTAAGGTCCTCACTGAAAGGTGGGGGAAACCAGCTCAGAGAGAGCTTGTTACTGGCATCGTTACGGGTAAATTGTCAGATCAGTCTTACGTTTCCTGATTCATTTAATGACAAAGGTACATGTAACGGGATCTTGCTGCTAGAGTTTGTTGATGACATGAAGTTTGAAAAGTGGTTTAAATGTAGAGAGAAAGAAGTGTTACAAAGAAATTTTGGAGGGGGAATTCATAGGCCCTGGGCACAGACATGGGGGAAATTGGAAACATCTTTGTGGTGCAGAATGCTTCTTTCCACCTAACATCCATCCTTTCCCTGGGAGGGATGGAGTAATAGGAGTGGGATGAAATCTGGAGCCTTGTGCTTTAGCACATTACAGCCAAAATGTCAGTTATAAGCTTGGAGGCTGAATAATTGAAAGGATCACAGTAGACAAGGGTACGAAGACAAATGAGATGGTGCAGTTATGAAGAAGGTATCTGTGCTCTTGGGACACGGTCACAGAAGATGTTTCCAGTAGACAGAGGAAATGACTGGTGGGGTTATACAAACATTTGGTGAGACATCATTTAGTATGCTTCAGAAATAGTCACTAGTTTTGAGGAGAAAAGAGCCAAAATTAAAATGTGCAGAAACAGGCTCCTGGGATGAATGGGGAAATGGGTATTTTGCTAGACAAAGCTTGCCTTGGGTACTCCAACTAAAGAAACTATATATTAAGTGTTGTCTATACATACACAAGTGGAGGCAGCTAAGGGGGGAAGGGAGCTATTTAAACTGAAAGACAATATAAGCAAAATAACAAGTGGACATAATCTGGCCATTGCTAAATTTAGGCATAACGTTTTGAAGTTGTAATTGATTGCAGTAGTTTTGGGAGGATAGCAGGTTTGGGGAGTAAAAAGGAATAGTGGAACTTAGTCTACTTTTTCTGCTAAATCTTGGTGAGATTTGAAAAGAATTCCGTAATCATTCTGGAAATATCAAAGAAAATGGAACTTTAAGTTTTACAGCCAGATGTGTTCTGAATTTTATGAATAATTGTCTTTGACTAAACAGCATTCCTGCAGCTTCTGTCCTTTAAGGGTTTTTTTTGCGATTTCCTGGTATGCAGCAATACTCTTACAGTGGCTGTGGTGCCTTCTCAGAGACAGCTACTGCTTGGCTTCTTTCCTGGGCTAATTGCAGAACTTGTTATTTTCTGAAGGAAGTTAGCAGGGGGACAGGGAAGGGAACCCAGCCCTTTTGTGCTAACTCTTTTTATCCTTGCTACACTTTGAAATAGAGACTGAATTGCTTTTTTGGAGGCATCCTTTTCTTCATTGACCTTGAAGTGCGTGGGATGATAAAGATTGTAATTTGGGTACCTCCATTAGGTGCTTAAAGACAGGTGGGATGAATCCAAGCCAAAGCATTCAAGAGAGAACAGGCAATCTGTCTGGAGAGCTTCTGAAATAAATAGAGAGTCGGTAACTGAGGCAGGGCTGTTATGTTGTGGATACGATGATGTGCTGAGATTTTTGACTCTGAAGAAGTCTTGAAAACTTGAGCATCGCTGTGAATTTTTCCTTCTGCGTTTGATCTAGAAAACTTTTTACTGAATTCCAATAAGGAAAGTTTTGTTGCAACTCAAAATGAGAGCCGTAGTTTGAGAGCATGACTTGGAAAAAAGGGTCTAAGTAGTTAATATGCTAAAGTCTTGCTAAAAGTTGATGCAATTTAGGCTTGTAAGCCAAAACACAAAAGCTGCTAGACTTCTATTTGCTGTGGGCATTGGTAAGTGCTAGCTACCCAAACACATTTTGTGACCTTGCTAGCAGTTGCTTGAGGATACAAAATTCAATCTTTTTTGCATTGTAAGTAATGTCATAGTGAGCTCTTTATACAGGTTATTTTAATGCTATATGAAAAAGGAATTATATTCAGTAAATTGCAAATAGAAGAGAAGAAAATTATAGCTAAAGATGCTGATGGTTAGATAAAGGAAATCAATGATAGAAAAACTTGTGATGTGGTGTAACTACCGTATTGCATGGGGATCTCAACTACTTTGTAGTGAAAGATGGTGGTGGAACAAAGTTGTGGATTCAGAAGACTGTCAGAGAGATTCAAGTTCTGTGGCAGCTGGGACTGAGGGAGGATGCTGTCTGACTCCCCGTGGTTTGAAGGAGATGCAGTGGGGGAGATCATGGCTGACAAATGGCATGCTGGAGGGAGTGTGCCAGGGCTTTTACTGAGGGTCATGGGCTATTCAGGTGCAGATTTTGGTAGTTTTAGTGCTTTCAGTTAATTTTTCAGCTTTATATTTTTCCTCTTTGTTCAAGAAGGTAGGTTGCCAGTGTGTCTTGGCAATTTTTTTATACTCTGCTGAAAGCGCTTTTTTAATGGCACAGTTGATTCAATCACTACCTATCAGAATCTTCTGGTACTTATAATCAAAAATGCCAGCAAAAATTGCCATATTAATCTTCCTAGATTAGATTATTAATCTTCCTAGATTATGTATAGACAAAGTTTATTGACTTCTTTGACCCTATTTTTAATACCATCTTAAACTGTTTTCTCAAATCACTTTGGATTAATCTTCTTCTAGAACCAATGGCAAATTTTTAGTAACTTTAAAAAAGAGTAACAATAATTTAAGTCTTCTCTGGATAGTTTCCTAATACTGTATTTATTTATTTTTTCAACAGATAAATTTGCGCCTCATCTTGGTAAGCGGGAAAACAAAAGAGTTCCTATTTTCACCAAATGACTCTGCTGCAGATATTGCAAAACATGTGTATGACAACTGGCCCATGGGTGAGTAGCTGTGTGGCTTTGGCTTTTTGACTGGCGAGCTAGAAGCTTCCCTGTATTATCAGACTTAAGTGTCAATAAACCAATCTCTGGTCTCAACGTTCAAATTAAGTGTGTTTGTTATATGTCTGGACATAGATTTATATAGAAATACAATTATCTTCTTGCCTTCTTTTTCTCTGTTTCTTCGGTTGGGCAGATTTTTAGATGTCTGAACTGTTGCCCTCTGTATTTCTAAAATTTGCTTCCCGAACTGAAGTACTTCATTCCCCTTATCTTTAGTCACTTTTCTTGATCAATCTTGTTTGAGGATCTAGTAAGTGTGAGGAAATGTTGGAGATATAAAACCTCAAATGTGAGAACAGCTAATGTAAAATGTGGCATGTCACAGGAATGCATTACTGAAATTAGTCTGAAGTACTTCTTCCTTACTGCCTTATCTTGGAAAGGATCTGTAGTAATGATATTTTTTCCAAGAAAAAAATAAAATATAAAAGAATATCTTAAAAGACATTGAAAGACCAAGGGAAACTGAGGTTATTTATATAAATATGTTTAGTGCTATGCAGAAACACTAGCTTTGGAAAATGGAATTGAAAACTTCAGACGTGTATTCACATATGTGAATAGTTCCACAAAAACAAAGTGCTTCTGTTCTCCCCGACTATGACTTCATGGGAAAATAGCCAAAACACAGACATAGCATTACATACAATGAAAGAAAATGCTTCTTTTGGTACAGGACTTCATTTTGGTTACTGTTTTGATGTTAAAAAAGACTACTATTTCTACAAACTAAAACATTACAATATCTGTTTCTGTGGTGGCTTTGTCAAAAAAGTACGGTGGCTCATAATTCATGCCAAAAAGCTAGTGTTGATAATCCATATTTTAGGCTTTAAGGTGGTCTTTGAGGTAAGGAAGAACAGGGTTTCAGGGGACCTGTTTGCTCTTTGTTTTGCTGGGATGCAGCATTATCTGTTTAGTAAAATATGTAATGAAGGAAGAGGCTTTTAGTCCTCTGAATTGTTAAATATAGATGTAAAACACTTCTACACTAAAATCTGGTTGATGTAGCATCTGTGTACCTACTGTACATCTTTCAATGTGTGCCTACAACATAGTTGTCCTGACCACATGTTCTTTGTGTACTTTTATCTGAATTCGTAAAGGCAGAACTGTTTGGGTTTTTTCATACTCAAGTTTATTCATGACCATGTGGTCATATGTTCCCAGTCTTGTGAAGACCTTGAAGGCTGCAGATTCTTGAGTTTAGAGTTGGGAAGAAACCCAGACTTTAAAGTATTCTTTTTTTAAAGAAACAGAAAGGTAGAACCTGACTTGGAAGTCTCAGTTCAAATACCTGCTGTCCTGAGGGAGTGCACTAAATCTTGATGAATATTTAATTGCCTTTGCAAAGAAGAATAGTGTCAGTTTAAAGACTGAGGAAAAATCTGCTCCAGAATAGTATATAGGTTTTCACAAACATTAGCCCACTGGCTGTTTTTGGCCTGAGAGTGCTCTTTTTTTTGTCACAGTACTGAGAAATCTGCTGAGGAATAAGGTTTCCTTGAAATAGAGATGATATGAAATGATTTATTCTTTTTTACCACCATTTTGACTTGTCATGATTTTGTGGGGAAACAAAGTCATGAAATACACTCAGTCACATGCTGCCAGGATTAAGGCAAACCTCTCCTCCCCACCTTTGGCAATATAGATGTAAATTAAGCTGTTAATTAAGGATCTCTTGACTTATAGTAGAAAATGCCAAATTTATATTGATATATATCATCTAAGTAGGTTACCTGTTCTGGCCTCCCCCCCTTCTTCAAAATAATACTAACCATTTTCTTGTACAGCAATTATCTGCTGAACTTCTTTTGAAAAAATGGCGTGGGTAAATATTTTTTCCTTGGCTCACTTAGTCATCAGTGGAAATTAAAATTTGAAATCATGTCAGAAAGAAATGTTTCAGACTGCCAGCCAAAAAGCAAAAATTAAAAGGATGGGTAAATTGGCAGCTTACCAAAGAGCAAATACCTGTGCCAAAAATATTGTCTGTCTTGTTCTGGTTGCTGTTTTGCGTCATGGCACTGTAAACTGGCTGAACTTCTCTTTACAGCAGTAGTATAGTGGAGTTCAGACTGTATGGAGTAAAAAATAAAAAAAAAAAATTGTATCTTCCAAAATAATCCTTTACCCTAGCAATGTCATAATTCAGATTGTTAGTGTAGCCCGCTTCAGGCATAGCAAAAAGGGCCTGTGTTCGAATTGCAAGACAATTGAATCAGACCCTGGGTGGAAAGACTTGAAATTCAAATAGCTTTGGTTACCTAATTTGATCTAATCTCATAAACTAAGCACATGGCAGCACCCGGGGATATTGCAGCTTCTGCTGGTGGTACCAGCCTTCCATCCACCATCTTCTGGGGCTGCCATGGCTCCTGCTGCCCGCATCTCTGCCCTCTTGCTTTTTCACACCAGATGCCTCTCCGTACACTCTCCGCAGCAGTGGCTTTTGTTTTAAATGCTTCCCCTTCTCCCCTTTTCAGTTCTTCTTCTTTTGTGATGCCAGTTGCTACTTGGCCGTATGTTAATGGTGTGTTCCCAGTGAACAGGTTGGTTTCTGTTGCTTGTTGTGATCCCTCACTGAATATTCATTTTGGTGTATGAGCACTACAAAAGCAGAAAGAGAGAGCATTTGTGAACAGCTGTTACCAGATATCTGGTCAGCTGAGGAACAGAAGACGCTGTATTCCCAGTGAGCTCAGTTAAATTCAACATTTTAAGGTTTTATGATATTTGTTCTGAAAGCAGAGTGCAGATTTATTTGTTGTTCGCATTGTGACAGGGAACAGTAAAAGAGCAAGAGAAGATCATTTAAGCTTATGAATGATTTATGATGGTGTAAGCGTTATAGGAGATGCATTATAGGAAAACGCATGCTAGCTTTTCCTGAATCACTGTTTGCCACATAAAAACATCCACAGATTGTTCTGTCAGAAGTTCCTTAAAACACATCCGTCGGGGGCTGCTCTGTGAGAGCCCTCTGTTCAGTCTCTCCCCAGTGACTGTTCGGGGCTGCTCAGGTCACTGGCCCCTCTGGACATGTAGCTGGTGGGATCTGGCCAGCATTGAACACCACCGAGCGCTGTCAGCGCTGTCATCTGAGAGCCCTACTGCAAATGACCCATCACATGCGCTTTCACTCCGTGTGAGGCTGCTTCCCAGTGCTGGGGAAGGGCTCCAGTTAGACAGCTAACTGGTGAGGAGGAGTGCGGGCTGGCAATCTTCTGAACGGGAAGAAATGAAGGGTGTTTGAGACGAGTGGGTATTAAGCCTCAGGAAGCAACTCTGAAATATTTTGTGGAAGACTTATGTATGTGCAGTCTGTGAAGTTAGTAATATTTATACTTACAGGCATAAAATTATATGTTTCGAAGCCCCGTGTCAAATAATAAATTTAATAATAGATTTTAGGAGTGCTAGCCTTGAATTTCTGTCTCTTCAGCCTATGCTCTCCCTTTAGTGTTTCATGCAAGAGCCCTATTCTTAGTTTTCTTCCTGGGTAAAGGTGAAAGATATAACAAAATATGTGTTTATTACAGTGCAACTGTGAAAATTCTCTCATTTCTTTTCAGACTGGGAAGAAGAACAAGTCAGCAGTCCAAATATCTTGCGGCTTATTTATCAAGGGAGGTTTCTTCATGGCAATGTGACATTAGGAGGTATGAAAATAATTTTCATTACAGCCAGACAAAGGGGATATTTATTTACAGTGTAGTAAATACTACTTTACTGTTCAAGATAACAGTATGGCTTGCTATATACTATTTTTCCTCTGTATGGAGTGTCATTGTATCTTACAGTATTTTTCCATCTTGTTGCCACTAGTTGTTAAACTTTGGGAGGTACCACCTGCTAAGTCAAGTCTTCTCTTGCATAAAGAAACAGTAATGCTGCTTTTCTTTGTTCTGGTTCTAAATGGAATATTTTGTTCCCCCTCTCTTACACTGCACTTGTGGGATAAACGACTTCATAAATGTCTGAAGTATTTAGAAATGTTTGATGAACTTTATAATAATTGGTTAAAAAATACTTTAAATCTTAGTGCAATGAAGGAGGACACTCTATGAATGAGAATGAGGGGAAGCATTCTTGCTGTCCAGTGCTCTCCCAGGGATACAATTGCATAGTTATGCGAAAACAAAAGTAAATGGCTTCACTTCATATGCTAAGGAACTGCAATTCAACTACGCCCCCTTGTGGCAAGCTTTTCCTCACAATTATATATTTTGATGAGTATCTTAGATACACGACATAATTTTTTAATAATAATCTTTCCTTTTGTAGATAAATGTTGCCTGTGTGAATATCAACTACACCAATGACCAAGAAAATTGAGAGTCTATTCTCTGTGCCAGTTTAAAAATAAATTAATGCTTCTGCTTTCTCTGTATGTTCAGATTGTTCATGCATTTGATACTTGAATGCAATACAGAGATACATAATCACCAAGGAAATGTTCTTGAAGTTAAGATGAGCCTGAAAAGATTATTTCTGGACTGCTTATGGAGATCTTTCTATGAAGAAGTGACTGGGATGATAGAGCCATTGATTTGCTTTCTACCATTACTGATGTTGGCTAGTGATCTACTTTTAGAATAGATTTACTCTCCATATAAATCAATTTTTAATGCTGCTATATATACAAACAAGATCATTGTCAATTCAACTGGGAGAGCTCTGAAATTTTTATTCACTCTTTAATTTGTTGTGTTTACCAGGTGCCAATGAGTGTGGTTAGTAGCAGTTGGAGTAGGGCTGAAAGGCAAATGTTCAGTTTTGAATCGTCTCTGCAATTAGAGATGCTAGTCTTACCCTGCATTTTCCAGGCAAGGATAGCTAAATGGGATTTTCTTTGCCATTCATCTCTAGGTGTTTCTCTTGGCCCCGAGTGCTTGTTCCCTTTAGTAACAGCTGTCTAAATCCGAAACAACTTTGAATATTTATTTAATAAATTGTTTAAGGAGTTCAGCTGGAAAATAATAGCTGCATGCAGTTGCATTAACTCAGGTCTACAGATTTCGAACAGTTACTTGGGTTCATTTTAGTTCATTCTTAATCATTCATGCATTGCAATTTAATCATCATTATTTTACCCTAAGGATCTTACATCTATATTAGTGTTTTTCAAAGATCTTTTTGTTGCTGCAATGTATTAGTGATTCTTTTTCTTGAAACAATAGCTAATATTTCAGTGCTAATGTAGTTATCTGGACTAGGATTATGTAGCTGAAAGGGGAACAGCAGTTCATGAAGAAGACTAAAAAGTTTGTGGTGTTCATTTGATGTAACCCTAAGCGAACTAATTACCTTTAAAGGGGAGGGAGGAATGGAGGAAGGGAATACAATAGTTTCTTGTGCTCTTGTAACACCATTCTGTTAAGCTTTTCTATCTGCAGCTCTCTATAACTGAGATAGTACTTAGTGTTTTATTTGCTTTAAGTGATTAGGAAATATTGACTGGAATTTGGACCTACGCTGTACTGAAAGTCACTCTATCAACTAGTGAAACAAAAGTTTCCAAGGAAACAGTTTGGTGTTTTCTTTTTTAAGAGGAGTCCATTTTTGTTCACATTTAAAAATGACATTGTAGTGTTCTGGTTGTAACCTCACATCTCTACGTGGTGTCTTAAAAATTTGAGACTCCTTGAAACTAAGAAGCATCAAAAAATGACAAATTGATAGGGAAAAATCGGCTTTTGGGTAGAAAATTTTATTTTAAACAAACCATCTCTTTCGCCATCTTCTCTGAATGGACTGTCACTACAAGAACAGTGGAGCTAATGGCACTGGAAGTGGTAAAACAAAAAAGAATAGACCCCTCTGTGAAGCTTGCTGTGCCACTCCGGCCTGCGGTGCTTGAGCCACGCTGTTCTCTCCTGTCCTGCCAGCGTGAAGGGCTGGGGAGTTGGCTGGCGAGGCAGAGGCTCTTGTTCAGCTTCCAACAGGAAATTTCATCCTTTAGCTAAATATTTGGCCTGCAGTTTGCATTTGAAATAATATTAATTAGGGAGGTAAAACATAACTGACAGTTCTCCGTTTCTTCTTAGATAATGGCAGTCAGCAACGTTGCACTTCCTTATTTACTGGGGAGGGGGGAAGGGAAGCCAACCCACCCTGTGCCATGCACGTACCAAAAGAGCTGCTGAAAAGTAAATTCTGACAGCAGAAAATCTGGAAAACAGATGGAGTTAAACAGATGGGAAAGGAATGAAATAAAAGTTTAGTTTAAGTGAGAGAAAGGGGTGAGAGAATAAGGACAAGAGCAAGAAAGGATTACTGAGCACAGGGTATGGTGCTCACATTCTGCCATGGTGCTCCAAGCAAGAAGCTGGAAATTGCTAATAAGTTGTGTGAACTATGCAAGCTACTAGCTGAAATTAGTTAATTGAAATATTAGCATACTTTTACTTGATTACTGTAAATAATTAATCTCCACGGCTCACTAATCAAGTCTCCTCAAGTGTCTTGGTATTATGAAAGATGTCCCTGATGTGATTAGTTTGTCATATTTGGCTCTTTCTGTAATGGCTTCTTAAGAGTTTATGTCGTGAAGACAATCCTTTGCTGTTGAGTTTAACAGGCTGTGAATACGCTCTTTGCAGAGTTTCCAGTTGTATCACAGAATCAAGTACCCAAAATACTTCATGCTTGTCAGACTGTAAGCTGTCAATAGCATCTAGTTGCAGGCAGAGGCAGCGCTCAAGTCATCCAAGCAACTTTTCAGATCTACTTTTCTGTAGAGATGGCTTTTCTCAAAGTAAAGCTACTTCAGAGGAGCTTGTGGGTCTCTGTATCCCTCTGGATGCTTACACCTGCCTTTTAATCATAACTTGCATTTTTTTCAGGTTTATTGGACATTCATTATTAACCTAAAAATGCCTTGGTGCACTGTATGTGAAAACAGAAGATGTAAATTGAATTTGAGAGGACAAATTCTACTCAAGTCAGAATTTGTGTATTTAGGCTTAAATTCTTGCTACATTTATCACTAACTCTCTTACCCTCTGTAAGGTTGGGGGGAGCGCAAAACTTAGAGAGAGGATCTTTACCTTACTTTTCTGCGAAAAGTAATCAAAAAATCAAGATACTTGATCTTAAGAGTTAGAGAGCGGAAACAAAACTAAAGTTTTGTAAAGAACTTTTAAAAATAACTCCTCCCCTACCCCCAATAATTGGAAGAAGTCCAGTTCAGAATATTGCATCTGACAGAATCTGCTAAAGATAGTGAGCAACAGGGAATCCTTTCATTTCGAGGAGACTAGAAGTTTTGAAAAATATTATATACTACAGTGCTAAAAACATAAATAGAGCATTGTGCTGGTGTACTTAAACCAGGATGTGAAAATGATCATTTTAGTTTCAGCAACAAGCAGAGAGAATTGTGGAGAGCTCCAATTTTGTTATTTCGTGTTACTAAAGCTCACAAAGGCAGCATTGTGAGAGCTACCTTAGCTGATTTAAAATGTTTCAAATTTCGTATTTTTCACACGGAGCTGACGTTACAGGTTAATATTAAAAGGCAAGATGCAGACATTTTGTATTTCAGAAAACCTGTATCAAAGTATGTTATAGGAAAATCTGTTTTGTAGTAGGGTCTCAGTGTTTTGATGGCTCAGGAGTAACGATTTAGTGGCTGAATTAGCCACTTCTTTGTGTCCTTATCAATAAAGAGTACTGAATGCCCACTGTTACTGAAAAGAGGAAGGCTAAGTTTCCTAACAGGAATATCATGTTTCTAAGAACACCATGGTTTAAGTGATTGTTGTAGTGCCCCAGGACTGTGATCTACAAAATTTTAGCCAGAAACGCCTTTATAGATGTATTTAGTAAACAGTTCAAACCAAACAGCCGGAACTTTTGAACAGATGCTAATCCAATTATAGTTAGTTTCAACTGAGTGGTGTGAAGAAGGCGACTGCTGTAATGTATTAACAAATCTCCCTTTCTCCTTTTGCAGCATTAAAACTTCCTTTTGGCAAAACAACAGTGATGCATTTGGTGGCTCGAGAGACATTGCCAGAGCCCAACTCTCAAGGTACGTTGTGCCCTAGAGGTGTTTCTTACTGGAGCGGGTGGCAAAGTGGTCAGATCACTTACAGGCTTTTGGGGTATTTCATAGTAAAGTCAAGTCCTGGTGGGCTTTTGTGAAGCAAGTAATGGAGTGCTTTTGTACATGTTGCTCATAAAAAAAGCTAAGAAATTAACCTTCTTGTGTCCAGTTTTGGGCCCCCTACCATAAAAAAGACATTGAGGTGCTGGAGCGGGTCCAGAGAAGGGCGACAAAGATGGTGAGGGGTCTGGAGAATAAGTCCTATGAGGAGAGGCTGAGGGAGCTGGGGTTATTCAGCCTGGAGAAGAGGAGGCTGAGGGGAGACCTTATTGCTCTCTACAACTACCTGAAAGGAGGGTGTAAAGAGATGGGGGTCGGTCTCTTTTCTCAAGTCACAGGCGACAGGACGAGAGGAAATGGCCTCAAGTTACGCCAGGGGAGGTTCAGGCTGGATATTAGGAAAAATTTTTTCACTGAAAGGGTTCTCAGACATTGGAATGGGCTGCCCAGGGAGGTGGTTGAGGCACCATCCCTGGAGGTGTTCAAAAGACAGGTTGATGTAGTGCTGGGAGGTATGGTTTAGTGATGATGCTCCTTGTTTGTTGTGTGGGTGTCTATTTTTGTCAGTTAGGTTGATGGTTGGACAAGATGATCTTTAAGGTCCCTTCCAACCTAGAAGATTCTGTGATTCTGTTTTTTCTTTTTGTAGAATGCAGAAGTTTATTTAAGCCTTAAAACCTTTTGTTTTTATTGTTAAAAGCCATTTATTTATTTTTCAGTTATGTATGCATATATATAATAATAAAAAATATTTTAAAACGTAAAATAATAAAAACATACTTGTATTAAACATACTCACACACTAACCAACCTAATTGCTTTGGAAATGGCATGTAAAGTAAAACTTCCTTCTTGCTCCACAGGTCAAAGGAACCGTGAAAAAACTGGAGAAAGCAATTGCTGTGTAATCCTGTAAACCCCGTTAGCTTTACCTGCTGAGTGTGATGTAATATAGTCTTTGTCTTTCATGCTGCTGGAATAGAAGAGGCCCTACCTTGCTTCAGACACCTGTAGGAAGAGCCTGTCTGTAAATCCACGGAACTGAAATATTACACGAACACTGTCTTGTTAGTCTTTTTTTTTAAAAAAGAGAGAAAAATCTATGAACACTTTCATGGTTTTGTTTTCGGTCGGGTGTTTTTGGTTTTTTTTAATTCCTGCTTTTTGTTTGTTGAATAATCTTAACAGTACATCAGTTCTTGAAAGAATTCAATCTCCAGAAAAGTTAATGTGTTGTTTTCCATAGCAGGAATAATTTTGCTACCACAAAAATCTCCATTAACCGGATCTAACCAGTCAAGCTTTCTAGATGCAATTTGCACTAAATATGGTTGACGGTCTGTTTCTCATCAACAATCTCTAACAATATTGGGGACACCTAGTAATAACCTACGATGTATAATGCAACACTGGAAAATAGTATATTTATAATTAGTACAAATCTCACTTATGGCCAAATCGAAGGAAAAACTGTTAAGTCAATTCTACCTAAGTCAACCTTGGTGGCCGAACTGGCACAGAATACTAACTAAACCAAGTCTAACTATATATATTTTCACTGCAACAAACAAAAAAACTATGTGCCTGTAATTTAAAAGCACTCTGTAGAGGGCTGATGAAACTGATTTTTTTGGTTACTGCGTGCACTCTGATCTCCTTCGTTAGTTGAGTGCTTATTCAGACAGCACAAACAAGCGCAGAGAGTGCATTTCCTAGCCTTAATATGGGAGGGGTAATTTCCTGTAGTTCATAGGCTTTTATTATTGTGCATAAATGTTAGAAAACATCATTTACTAATCAATTTTATGTATTTGAATATTGGCAATTGGTGTTTTTCAGTCATTTTTCTCATCTGTACCTTAGTGTCCAGTGTCATGCTTACTCATTAGAGACTTCAAAAGAATTATTAAAGTTTAAAAAGCAAAAAGAAAAACCTCTGCCATAGTACTAGTTTTGTTTCTTTACGTAATCTGCATTTGGTGTTAGTGCTTGCAATTGTATTAAAATCAGAAGCTGATTTTTGAAGGCATACGTAATTAAAAAGGATACCATTCTTTTATTTCATATCAATAATTTAAACGTTGATATGCTAAAGAAATTTGCACAGCACTAAAGCATGAGCTAGTTTCATCTAAATCTGTAAAAACTAAAAATAAATAAAAATTAAAAAAATATAAAAGATTTTATATTTTTTCACTGGGGAGGAATTCTTCCTGGGTGAAATTACAAATATGTGTAGAATATATTTAATAAAAATCTTATAAAATACATAACTATAGAAGTTAAATATAGATTGGCGTGTAGTATAATAGAACAATATTCCATATAAATAGCTTTAGCCTTTAAAAAAAAAAATTGAGTCACAGGTTGACATTGTGTTCTGTACTTAAGTGTCCACAACTCTTACAGATGTTCTGTGTAATTGTTTTTTGAATGATTGGCATCATTCAAATGTAATCAGGTTATTTTATTCATTGTTACTGCTTTGATGAAATGCTTTATATGCAGTAGATTTACAAAAATATTGTTCATACTGATCAGAATTAAATTTGTATAGAGCAGAGTTTTAAAACAAATTGTAAATAGCACTAAACATTTTCTTTCTGCAACCTGTACTGATAGACTCTTCTGTAAACTAAATAAAAGAATATTGTAGTGCATTTTGGTGGTGTTTTAAGGGTTGTAATTGGGTCTGTAACTACTTTTAATAATACTTCTTAATCTAGAAACTAAGGATGGACTCCATTTTATTTATTAAAAAAAAAAAGCTTGGGGGGGGAGCAGGCAAAACCTGCTGAAAATTGGTCAACACCTTAAACACCTCAGTAACACAGGCTGGGATCGGAAATGGCTATGACAATAATAAAAAAAAAAAAGAAAAAAAGAAATGGACTGAGGCGTGACATGTTTTGTTAGTTAAACAAGTCTTTCAGATGCATTGATTTTGAAATGAATGTTTGAAACGTAATCTCGGTTTGAAAAAGTAGCTGGGTACTTCAGTGTAAGTACACGAAAATCCAGTAGCTTCTAGATAAAATATTTGGCGAGCTTGAAGAGCAAAGTATGTGGGGTTCCCTTTTGCTGAGATGAGCAAGATGCACATACGTGCGTGTCCAAGCAAATCCTGAGGTGCTGCTTGGCATTTAAAGTGCGCGTTTGCCAAAATAGCTCCCGCAGAAAGCGGGTGGAACCGTTGCCTTAATTTTCTTGCAAATTGCCAGAGTCCTGCCCGTCGCAGAGCGTTTCTCTTGTGGTGTGAGGCCGGTGGAAAACTGTGGGGGAGAACTGCTAAAAGATTTGTGTTTGGTTTTTTTGTTGGTTTTTTTTTTTTTTTTTCCTTGGACGCTTTGTTTTGCAGATTGTCTATTTGCCAAAACAAAAAGCAGTAGCTTTTAATTCCAGATTCCTCAGCCCTGCTAAAGTTCACGTATAGGCTTCTCTTCTGCACTGATTGGAGTCAAGAGGATACTTGCTGCCCATAAAGATTAAAGCTCAGTCTTTTCAGGGTCAGGCTGTTGGACGGTCTGATGAGACGCTGAAGAGTTTGACATTTGATTTTCACTGTTAGATAGAAATGATATTTTCCCTATGGATGAGTTAATGGGTGTCACGGAGGAAGGGAAGGATGAATTGAAGCCCTTCGTGTTCTAAAATATCATGAAGGGGCCGCATCTGTCTCCCAAACCATTGTGTGTGTTATCAATCATACCTTCATATTCACATGCTTGAGGAATATCTGGTAGTAATGAAAGTAGTCTGTAACTTCTCTTAAAGGATAGTGAAAGTATGACTTTAAACAGTCTTAGGGATTCGCTCAGCTGCTGGAGGAGGAAAGTATGGCCACTAAATGTTAAGGGCTTTGCTAAGGTGCTGCATCGATATTAATCCAGTGGTGAGCACTGCAGGCTCTGAACACCTTTCCGTCGTACACTGCAGTGACAACGGGGGAACGGGGATTTAATTTAGAAGAGAAACACACGGTGCTCTGAGAAAGCTTCCTTCCTCTCCTATAGGCAAGGAGGAAAACAGTCATTCCCGGGCTGGGCAAAAGTCGGGGGTTTCTGCTGCTCTTTGGTAAAGTAAAGCTTGTGGATTTTGTGGTTCTGTGCGTGCTCCTGGTAGATTTGTTATACAAATCCTACTTCCAGAAGCAAGTAGGAAGAGAGATATACTTCTCCAACTAAAGCTGTCTCACTAGCTTTATGCCAATGAAATGGGTAAGCTTAAGCAGAATTTGGGTAATATGTCTTGTGGAAGGCGGCATTTACACCATTAACAGCAGTTGCACCACTGAAACCGCTGGGAATTCTGTGCTTAAATCAGGGGAAATGCCAAGGGCTGTGACGGTTCTTAAAGGAGAGTCCCTACGCCCTGTACTTTCCTGAAGTACTTAGGTTCTTCCTAGATACTGTGTTTTGGCCACAGCCTGTCAGTATCAAGCTTCTTTTCAGAGGGCACTAAAAGGCCTTTTTGTTGTTATCCGAAAGGCTGACAGTAATGCATGATTCATGATAATAAGTTGTTAAGAATCCTCATAAGGGAGTAGGTACTTGTCCCCTGCCACGTGTACATACCTGCCAAGGGGTTTACAAGGTAATAGCTGATTTGCTTACTGATTTCTTATATGAGACTGAAAAATTACAAAAACCTCTTTATGCTCTGGGTTTTCCCAATAGTTTTGATTGACTTCTGCCTTTTCTTTTCTTTTTTTTCTTTTTTTTTTTTTTTTTTTTTTTTAAATTGATAAGGGTTTCTTAATCTGGAAAAGCAATGAGCAATGAAACAGAAAATACTGAAGGTTATTAAAGTCAAGCTCACAAAAGAAAAAGGGAAATTTAGCGGTCCCTTATCAGGCTCACGGAATGGATCACGGTGAGAAATGAAGTTCAGCTCTGAACGCAAAGGCTGGCAGAGTGAGAGAAAGCAAAGGACTTGCACAACTTGAAGTATTAAAATTGCCCAGATCAGCCCGGGACTGAGTTCTGGGCATCACGGGCAAACACTTTGTATTGCAAGTCCCACAGGGTTTGGAAAATGACAACAAAAATAAGGAGACGACAGAAATATTAGAGAGAGATTGAAGAGAATGAGAGGGTCAAATAGCTACAGTTATGACTAACATGGAGAAAATGGATGGAGAACTTCTATTTTTGTCTTGTAGCTTTACCGGCCTGGTTTTTGCATTTGTCTTTAAAGCAGAGGTGACAAATTCAAATCCGATAGAAACATTTTTCATTAAATCAATGGCACTCACTTCCACCAGGACTAAGTCAAGGAGAAAAGCTGAGCAAGATTTTAAAGGAAAATGGATCACTGTATCAATGAAAATTGATAGAATTTCCAGAATTATCCTAATTAGTTACGCCAAGCTTTTTCTCAATAAGGTGTAGTAATGTTTGTCCTTCAGGCATTATATTAACTTCCAATGAGGATCCCAACTCTTAAGGGGAAAAGTGCTTCTGGCGTGTTACCAACCTCTACTCTGGTGAGACCCCACCCGGAGCACTCTGTCCAGCTTTGGAGTTCTCAGCACGGGAAGGACATGGACCTGTTGGAATGGGTCCAGAGGAGGGCCACAAAGGTGATCAGAGGGATGGAGCACCTCTGCTGTGAGGACAGGCTGAGAGAGCTGGGGTTGTTCAGCCTGGAGAAGGGAAGGCTCCGGGGAGATCTTCCAGCGGCCTTACAGTGCCTGAGGGGGGCCTGCAGGGGAGATGGGGAGGGACTCTTCATCAGGGAGTGGAGGGCTAGGATGAGGGGTAATGGTTTTAAATGGAAAGAGGGGAGATTTATATTAGATCTTAGGAAGAAATTCTTTACTGTGGGGGTGGTGAGACACTGGAACACGTTGCCCAGAGAAGCTGTGGATGCCCCATCCCTGGAGGTGTTCAAGGCCAGGCTGGATGGGGCTTTGAGCAACCTGGTCTGGTGGGAGGTGTCCCTGCCCATGGCAGGGGCATTGGGACTTGATGATCTTCCAATCCAAACCATTCTATGATTCTGTGTACCAGCAACTGTGTACCATGAGCTCTGGCCTGGGCAGGACGAGCGTGTCATTGGTCAAAATTTATCTGTATGAACGTGCTGCTGCACCAGGAGAACTTTTGGTGGGAGCTGAGGTGATGTTTGTGCTTTCCCAAAGCAGGCTTTAGGGAACTGGTGGCTGCCTTCAGCCGGTGGAGAATGTGAACTGCCTGCAGTTCCTCAGGGCAGAAGTAAACGCCTCTTGAGTGGTGCAAGATGAAAGCACCTGTTTGTATCCATTCAGGGGACGCTGAATTTATAGGTAGTAAATGTTTTGACTCTTCTACCAGAAAATACTCTTTCTTTTTTTTTTAACAGAGGCAGGGTACTAGGATGAAACAGAACAATTTTCTCTTTGTGCTGTCTTTTATCTGTTCTTTGAACTAAATAGAATTATAGAATCATAGAATCATCTGGGTCGGAAGGGACCTTCAAGGTCATCTAGTCCGACCTCCCCGCAGTCAGCAGGGACACCCCCAACTAGACCAGGTTGCCCAGGGCCTCGTTGAGCCTCTCCTTGAATCTGTCCAGGGAGAGATTCAAGGTGAGGCTCGACGAGGCCCTGGGCAGAAATAATGGGAGAGGTTTCAGATGCCTCCTGTAGGATCAAGCATTAAATGGCTGGTGAGAATTCACCTACCAGCAGCTATCTGTGCCACAAAGAGCCACTGGGGGAAAGAGGTGACCACTGCCCCCAGTGTGGCAACTGATAGCTGGGGTGAAGTGGCCAAGGTTGTGAGTGAAGGGCAGAAGGGGGTGATCACTGGTCGCTTGATGAGGCTTTTGGTTGTTGCCTGGCAAAAAAAAGGGGTTGGGATCTTGTGCCAGTCATTGGAGGGACAGAACAATAGAGTGGAACTAACTGTAAAGGTTATATATTTAAAAAAAAAATAGTATAAAAACAAACCTATGGTACTGGAAGTCAGCTATGCCGGAGGGATGATACTGCACTTCCAGACCAAGACAGGGAAACACATAGTGGTGTCTCCATGACCTGTGCTGGCTAAATTAAAGAAAGATTGAGTTTCAGTTCATTAATTTCTGCAGCTCACACGTGTCCCTCAACACGGGTCGTTAATCCCCGGTGCTGCCAAGGTGACGGTGCTGCCGTGGCAGGCAGTGAAGCTGGCAGGGAGCTGGCACCCCGCGCCTCGCCGAGGGACGTGACTGCGCACCCCGCTGCGAGATGAGGAGCTCCTACGTCTTCAGGGGGATGAAGCATCAACGTGGCAAGTCAGCAAGTGCCTGGGTGAGGGAACTCCACCAAATCCCTGTGGCTCTACCCACAGCTGAGTGTTCTGTCTTTCGGAGCAGTAAATCCAGAGGGTATTCTTCTGGAAAGCAGATCCACAAGAGTCTTCTCTTGTGCTTTTGCATTAACCAAGTGATGTCAGCCAAATCGTTTGGTTCCGGGTCCCCCCAGTTGCCAGCATCCCAGGGAAAGGTGCTCTCTCAGCAAACAGATATGAAGGCTGCCTCGGACTCTATTTTTTTTGTCCTCTGAGAAATGACCATCTCTGGCTTCGTTATCAAAGTCTTCAAGGGTTCCATCATTCTGATTTTCTCCCAGCCTGGTGTTTCTGGCCACAGATGGCAGTGATCGCCACTGGACACCTGCTCTGCTGAGCTGCGTCCATGGCAAGGACTGGAAAAAGACGTTGGTAGTGTGGATGCAGCGTGTCTCTGCAGCAGCCTCTGCTGAGGTGCAGACAGGACTCCTCCCTGACTCTGGTCGATGGTGGGTAGTCTGAACTGCCCAGAGGAGAGGAACAGGCTTTGAGCTTCCAAGCCAGGGCAGACCCACCACTCATGGCACTGGCCAGGCCCCAGCTCCAGCTGCTTCTGCTTCTCTCAAATTGGGCAGGACTGAGTGTCACAGCAAGGAACCTCACTGGTGATCAAACCGGTAAGAGCTACTGCACCTCCTGCAGCAGTGAGGCTGTAACCCTGGGTGCTTTTCCTCGTCTAATTGTGTCCTGGTTTGAGCGACACAGGACTAATTTCTCTTCTAATGCTTGGGAAGAGCAAGACTCTAGTGTCTAAAAGTGACTCCACTTTTAGAAGACTCTAGTGTCTGAATTTGTGAAAATATTTGCTTCATAGCCAGCTCTGGTATGTGGGTTTCAAGATCTCATTGTTTCCGAGCCCTGCCAGGTGCAGGGATGAGGAGGAGCGAGACCTGGGCACTTGACCCAAGCCAGCCAACAGGGTTACTTCATACCATGCACCTCACATTCAATATAAATTAGAAAGTTTGCTGAGGAGTTCTCTCTCTCCCTTGATGGTTGTGATCTTGAGAACTTCTCGCCCCCATGCTGGACCCCTGAGCTCTTCCCTTCCTCCAGAAGCCGTGATGCTCACAGTGTCCCATATTTGCTGTCCACTGCTGGGAGTGCACAGCTGCCTGGTGATAGAATGGGCTGAGTATGATCCTTGTGTATCTTATATTGGTATTGGGATCAATATTGGTTCCTTAGTGTTATTAATGTTAATTATCTAGTCTTATTCTATTAAATCTGTTTATATTTCAACCCCCAGGTTTCCTTATCTTTTCCTGATTCCCCTCCCTGGGTGGGGAGGGGTCACTGGGTGACAGGATAGTTGTCTATAAAACAATACATTGTTGTGGGTTTCTCAAACCATAACAAGTCATGAGAGCAGACATGGGTCTGGAGTACCCTTAGCTCTGCCCACACTGCTGAGGTGAGCACCACGATGGTACGGGGCTGAGAGCATGGGGAGATGGTTTGGGACCTGGCCATGCTCCTCCTTGGCTGCTGGACCTCCTTGTCCTAGTGGGGCAGGGTTGAGACAGCTAACCCTGGCTCCAGCTCCCCGAGCTGCCCCGGGAGGGATTTGCCTGGGGGCTGCTCAGCTGCCAACGCGATTTTTCCCATCTCAAGGATTGTGATGATGAGAATAATCCTCAACTGGCTGTTGGGAGGCTGGGATGTCACCACAGGGCTGGGTCGCCCTGAGCCAGCCCTGTCCTTGGAGAGCTGCTGGGGAAGTGCAGTCAGTGCAGATCACTTCTGCCGGCTTCCTGGGGCTGCTCAACTGCTCGGCTTCGCTTCCACCCCTGATTTCAGAAGCTGACCTTGATTACTGTGGTGCTGCACGGCTCAGCCTGTCTACCAAGGAGTGGCCACACTGCCTTCCCCTTGTCCCAAAAACCAGCACTCACACCTGAGCAGGTAGTTCCTCTGGGGCTAAATGCTGCCGTGAGCTCCCCGGAGGTGTCCTGCCACCAGTGGGACGGGGGGAGACTTGGGCTTCCAGAAGGGCTTGCCAGGGACCAGGTCTGAGCCTGTGGCCTTCATTTGCCTCATTGGCCTGGCAGCTTCGTCCAGGTGGGGACTGGAGGTGTGGTGGTGGTGACACAGGTGGTTTCACTCTTCAAAGACGTAGTTCCTTCTGCCTGGTGGGTAAAAGCTATGAGGAGGCTTTTGTTCATGTTAAATACCGTGTGTGCGCTGCTGCGCCTGGCTCTTTTAATCAACTGAAAATTAAAGGTCAAGCTCTAGAGGCTGCGGCCGGGCAGTGGGATGCCTCTCGTTACTTCTGGAGATGAAGGCATCTGGAAGGTGCAATGACTTGCTGCCTGCCTGCGTGCCAGGCACCCACCCTGCCCGTGGGGAGGGCTGTCTCCTCAGGGCTGCACGGTGCTGCTCCCTCCACGCATGGGAGGACCCGGCTGTGGCAGGGCTTGCGTGCACACGTTCGTGGGCTGCTGAAGGAAATATCCTCCTAAAGACGTTGGGTGGGTGTAGTGGCGTCTGAATCTGTCCCTCCCCTTCCATTTAGCAAAGAACTTCCCTCCCATTTCCAGTGTGCAGAAGTTAATCCACTCCTTTTTTCGCAGGTAACAGTTCTGCTGGAAATAGTTGCCTGGAGGGCAGGTCTAGGTACTCCCCTCTTCTCCAAGGGGGATAGGTTGGCCAACAGAAAGCCAACGTGGGGCTTTTTTGCATCTTCCTCAGGGTGAAATGTAGCTGCTACCAGGGAAAAATGGAAGGGTTCTTCTGATCCCTGCAGGCTGATTACATATTTGATTATTCAAATATGAGGAAAAAACTTATTTACAGTGAGGGTGACAGAGCCCTGGAACAGGCTGCCCAGGGAGGTCGTGGAGTCCCCTTCCCTGGAGATCTTCAAGACCCGCCTGGATGCAGTCCTGAGTAATGTGCTCTGGGCAATCCTGCTTTAGCAGGGGAGTTGGACCAGATGATCTCTAGAGGTCCCTTCCAACTCTGACAATTCCATGATTCCATGATTCTGTGAAAACCCAGAGAGATACCTCTCAGGTGGAAAAACGGAGACAAAAATAACTCGAGTGGGTCGTCACAAACAGAAGAGCTTGGAGGTAATGAAGCTTCTGAGGGCACAACACAATTGGCAGCTAATGCAGAGCTCACCTTTTCAGCTGCTGATAGGTATTTAAATGTGAGCGGTTCAGATCCTGTACCTCTGGCACGTTGTGGTCATTAATGCCAGGGACATGGTGAGAGAGAAGATGACCTTTGCTGAGGGCACACAAACGTAGTGGACTCTGGTAGCTATGAACACTCCCCGACTCACCGGACCTTTCCTTGAGGAAAGCCAGTGGGATTGGCAAAATCAGGGACTGAAGCTTGTTATCCACTGGGTGAGAAGATGGTGAGATTTGGCAGCCCCCCAGTGCCCCTGGTCCCGTGTCGGGGAGCGTGGGGCAGCCCCAGCCCCCCTGGCACCAGCGTGGGCAGGAGGGAGCAAGGGGCTCGGCAGCTGCGGGGTGGAGCTGCCTGTGGCCGGTTTAAATTAGAGGTGTGTGAATCCCTAATTGCATGGTTTGGCCCAACATGTGGAAAGGTCTTTCAGCCAAAACTGGGACGAAGTATTTGCGGAAGGATCAAAAGATGATCTGTTCAGCTCCCCTGAAGTAGTGGGAGATGCCAGTTTCCAAGGCGAAAGGTGTCACGGCTTGTGGAGGGGGAGGAAAAGTCTTATGAGGAGAGGCTGAGGGAGCTGGGGTTATTCAGCCTGGAGAAGAGGAGGCTGAGGGGAGACCTTATTGCTCTCTACAACTACCTGAAAGGAGGGTGTAGAGAGGTGGGGGTCGGTCTCTTCTCCCAAGTCACAGGCGACAGGACAAGAGGAAATGGCCTCAAGTTGCGCCAGGGGAGGTTCAGGCTGGATATTAGGAAAAATTTTTTCACTGAAAGGGTTCTCAGACATTGGAATGGGCTGCCCAGGGAGGTGGTTGAGGCACCATCCCTGGAGGTGTTCAAAAGACCGGTTGATGTAGTGCTGGGAGGTATGGTTTAGTGATGATGCTCCTTGTTTGTTGTGCGGGTGTCTATTTTTGTCAGTTAGGTTGACGGTTGGACAAGATGATCTTTAAGGTCCCTTCCAACCTAGAAGATTCTGTGATTCCCTGAAAAAAGGCTGAGTGCGACTGGGCTGGGGAAGAGAGAGGGAACTGCAGTGTCTGGGCATCAGCATCCAGGGGCTGGTTGTAAATAACGCTGCTCCCGGCACTTTGGGATTTTGCAGACTGTGGTGTTGAGGCTCTATTGATTCCTGGGCACCGGTGCTGAATTTCAACATCTGATGATAGTCCTTCACAACTGCAGTTCTTGAGTTCTTATTTCTTTACAGAGGTACAATTTCTGTGTGTGAAAAGAGCCCTGTGTTCAGAAACACCCCAAGGGAGGGGAGCTGGTTATATTAGGAAATGCAGAAGCGGCTGGGGTGGGGAGCAGAGGCCGTGGCTTCTCATCTGATGTTCCTGCCGGGTCCTGATGAGGTGCTCACAGCACCTGCAGAGCAGGACTTTTCCTCCTGTCCCTGCTGCCATTCCTGCTGCCTTGGGATATTTGTGCTCACTGTCATTTTCTTAAATGCGAAAATAAGATCTCACAAATGATAAATACCAAAGCAAGCACTTCTACTCAACTTTACAGTACTATAAAAGTAGCTTGACTTTTTTCCTAGTTTTGGAAATACCAGTATTTTTCTACTCAAATCCAGAAAAAAATCAGATTCTGTATATTCCACTGAAGATGCAGAAGTGTGTAATAGATGCTATTACTCATCTCTAGGCTGAAAATCCAGCCACAATGTTTGAACCTGATTCAACAAAAATTTACTTTTTCCTGTGTGATGTCCCTTCTTTACACCTCTTTTAAGTACTGGCTTCACTTCATCCACAAGAAAAATCACCTTTCTGTGTAGCACAAACTCTTGGCAACGCTGCACCATCGATCCTGCCATGCCTGCAAGAGGAGCTGGATCTCCTTCTCTATGGCTGCTCCATCACTGCTCCCCCTGGAACTGCCAGTCCAAGCACGGACAGTGGTGGTGACCCCCACCTACTCCTCTGGGTCTGGATCAGACCTTGGATGAGGCTGCTGGGTTTTCAGGATCACAAAACTATGATCGGGCACGTCTCTGAACTTCTTTAGTAAGATCCTACAATAATGTCCCCATTTTGTATCTCTGTGTGGATCCTGTACCACTGCTCTGTGTATTTAGATACTTTTTTTTTTTATTATGTGGAATATACCAAATTTGGTTTGCTGGGCTGCAGCAGCAGGAATCTATTGTATTTCCTCACATGAGGTAGGCATCTTTTAGGATGCAGTTGTGTGCAGAGTAATAGCTGCTGGCTCTAATGCAGTCATTACTAAGCAATCACAGGAGAAGTTCAGAGAAAATAGCAGAGGACTGCATCCTGCAAGCCACGCGGGGAGGGAGGAAATGAGGCTGCTGTACTCCGAGCCGGAATCTAAAATGTTTTAGATTAAAGTCAGGGGGGTGGGCTGATGTGCAGGTACATCATGTGATGACTGAGTTTGGGCTGATGTAAATGAACATCTTGGAATGCCGGGGGCCACAGTGGAGACCTGCTGTCTGCTCTCACTGGCGGCCACCTCGCACCCTTGCTCTTAGTTTCCACTTCCATGGCAGCTTCTCTTTGGGGCCTTCTGCATTTGGGTTACACCAAGCTGGGCATCCAAATATTCACATGCAGTGAGAAGGGGAAAGAGGGATTTTCCTACCAGCATGTGAACACAAACCTAAGCTGATATAACATCCCTGTTAGGAAACAGGCAGATGGGAAAGCAGGTTGCACTGATTTTGCCTTATTTAACTTCACTCCTGTGTTGGTCCCTCGGTGCTTTATTTTTGCATCTGTCTTAAAAGCTGAGGATCCACCTTATATAAATGCATGACGTTACCTGACGTGTTACCTGATGCTGTTGTGCAAACTGGTCTGTTCAATCTGTCAAATTTAACCGGCCTGGTGAACTGTGTGAGAGCCTCGGCTGCCTGCTGGGTTTTGCTCAGTCCTCCTCAGCGCAGACAACCCTGGAATTTATCAGCAAGCTAGAAATTGCTGTACAATTTCCCTTCTTTCCTTTCAAAGGCTACAAGTTGTGACTGGGCTGCCTAAGCTGGGAACCATCTGGCAATTGCGTGTTGTTTCAGAGCAGGCATGTGCTCTGCTGCAAACATTTTGGAAATCAGGGAGGCTGATTCTCATTCATGTGAAGGACCACATGTGCCACGAGGGAGGGAGGGAGGATTCAGCGTTGGCAGATGTGCAATTTGCATGTGGATGGAGCCTTTCAGTGCTTTTGTGCTGCCAGGGATGCAAAGGGCTCCCAGCCCACTGAGTCTAGAGGATATTCATGTCAATCAAATCAAAGTGATCCCTATTAATGGATGGGGGATGGAGCGCCCTGACGGAGCACCATGCAAGGATAGCAACTGCAAAAAGTCTCATCAAGACCTTTTGGAGTCTCCTCCAGGAGAAATATTAGGGGTCAATACTAGGCCCAGTCCTGTTCAACATATTCAATGACCTGGACGAGGGGACAGAGTGTATCCTCAGCAAGTTCGCTGATGATACCAAACTGGGAGGGCTGGCTGACACTCCAGAGGGCTGTGCCACCATCCAGCATGACCTGGACAGGCTGGAGAGCTGGGCAGAGAAGAACCTCATGAAGTTCAACAAGGACAAATGTAGGGTCCTTCACCTGGGGAGGAAGAACCCCAATACAGGTTAGGGGTGGATCTTCTGGGAAGCACTACTGAGGAGAAAGATCTGGGAGTCCTGGTGGATAGCAAACTTTCCATGAGCCAGCAATGTGCCCTTGTTGCCAAGAGGGCCAATGGAATCCTGGGCTGGATAGGGAAGAGTGTGGCCAGTAGGTCGAGGGAGGTCATTCTCCCCCTCTACTCTGCACTGGTGAGGCCACAACTGGAATACTGCGTCCAGTTCTGGGCTCCCCAGTTCAAGAGGGACAGGGAACTACTGGAGAGAGTCCAACATAGGGCAACCAAGATGATCAAGGGATTGGAGCACCTCCCTTATGAGGAAAGGCTCAAAGAGCTGGGCCTCTTTAGCCTGGAGAAGACTGAGGGGAGACCTCATCTATGTTTACAAGTACCTAAAGGGTGGGTTGAAGGATGATGGAGCCGGACTCTTCTCAGTGGTTTCCAGTGACAGGATGAGGGGCAACGGGCTCAAGCTGGAACATGGGAAGTTCCATTCAAATATGAGAAAAAACTTCTTTACCGTGAGGGTGACAGAGCTCTGGAACAGGCTGCCCAGGGAGGTTGTGGAGTCCCCTTCTCTGGAGATCTTCAAGACCCACCTGGATGCAGTCCTGAGTAATGTGCTCTGGGCAATCCTGCTTAGCAGGGGAGTTGGACCAGATGATCTCTAGAGGTCCCTTCCAACTCTGACAATTCCGTGATTCCGTGAAATTGTATGAAATGGCCTAGAGAGTGCTGGAGACCCAGCGTCAACACAACTGTTTTACAAACTTTAATTAGCTGAAACTTCATTTTGTCAATCTATCCTTGTTGCAGGAAATGATAATGCACTAACAGAAGTAACCAGTGCAAGGATATTGATTTTTAGGAGTATGCTGATAAAGGAGGAGCACAGGAAGCAGACTTGGCTGGTCTCCAAGGATTGCCAATAGATAGATAGGAGTAGCAAAAAGAAAAGGGGTACTGAAAAATGTGGCCCCATCCGATACCCACAATAGCTCAAGGGAAGTTTTCTGTTCACTCCAGTCATTTTTTTCTGCATTTGGCCCATACCAAACCTGGTGAGAGCTCTGATGGAAGTTTCCTGCCAAAGACTTCGTCCCTCTTCTGAATTCAAGAGATTTCAGTCCAGTTCCACTAGGAAAAAAACAGTCCTGCTCTTTGAATCTTCCCTGGGGAGGGGGAGAAGAACAGGAATGGCTGTGGCATCCTCCAACGGAGCTCTGTGGGGACAGAGGAGGAAAACTGACATGGGGGAGCAGCAATCCATATTAAGATTAATGTAGGAGAGGCCAGTGTGAAAAATAATAATTTATTTTCTCAGTTGCGCTTAGCAGTGTCTCCAGATGATTCTGTCAAAAAAATACATGGGTAATGAGACAGAAGTACGAGGCGGTTAATTTCTTATCTGAGCCATCTTTTTCTTCTGGCAGATCACTCACAGCTTAAAAAACCCCAAATTGTACAGCTTCAGCTAAACAGCCCTGGCTTTCCTGTGCATCCTCTGCATGAAAGTGGTCTCTGAGCCCCTAAATCAATATAGTCCTTCCTGTGCCTCTGAGATCACTTATCTGCAGTTACTTCGCCGCTCTTCCTGCAGACTGCTGAGCTCGTTGGTTTGCCTATTGAGCTGGGCACGTTGCAAGAAAGCATCAGATTCCCCTGCCCCAGCTCAGTTTGCTGGTTTGAAGGCATTTCCCTCTTCTGTCGCCACAAAGCCCCATCCCTGGAAGCTGCAACTCCTTCTGCCACCCCATCCCCCTGTGAGGCCATTTGCCATCGGTGACATAACGAGAAGGTAATTCCTGATGAATAAGTAAGACCTTTGCTGCAAATCAGCCCAAGTGCTGTGAGGCTCCGTTACAAGCTGCTGCAGTGGAAATCCAGTGTTTATTTCAGAGGGTTCAGGCAGGGGCAGTGCTGGACCCCACTCCTGCCCCATGCTCTGGAGTGGGATGCCCCTGGTTCTGCCCCACAGCTGTGCAGCACCCCCACTTAGTGCTACATCATCAGGTAAATGAAGATGCTTTTACCCTCTCCAGCAAGTTTTAGCTACAGCTCAGCAGGTTTTTGAGCTTGCAGAATGGCTTTAGGTTATACCTTGATATATTCTTCGTGGAGACCGTGGGGAAAACTCTCCCAAGCTCCATGCCTTTCCCTCTGTGTGTGTGCCCCGAGACAGGGGATGCTGCTGGTCCCCCCCTTGCCTCTTTCCCTGCAGCCCCAACCCCTTGCAGGCTGCATTGCTGCTCCCAAGCTCTGCAGCAGGGACATGGAGTGGGGCCCAGATCGCTCATGGGCACGTGCCACACACCACGGCTTTCACAGGGTTGAGTGGTTCATTTGCCTGCTTGGAAGGAGAGGGAGAAAAAGAAGTGTGTCTGTTTCACTGCCGTTTACACAGCAGAGCCACATGTTGTGGTGCTCCAGGGATGGAGGCAGCAGCTTCCCACCACCACAGCCCTGAGCATCAGTGGGTACGGACAGACCCAGAGGTACCTCCACATCAGGCAGGAGGGGGACGAGCAGGAAATCACACGGCCATAGTCCAGCCCTGGCCCTTCCCCGACCATGGATGACGTATGTGCACATGGGTTTGTCCTGGCATGTCTCTCCTGGGGTGGTTCTCATCCTGGATGCAGAAGGCTTCCCGAGCCATAGGCGTTGGCTGTGTGGTGAGAAGTTGGCTCCAGAAGGCCGTGCTGGCACCTATGAGCTTGAAAATTTTCCCTCACCCTCATAATTGACATAATTACCCAATTATAGGAGTGAGATGTCAACTGAGATTCATGTCAAAAGGGGAGCCAGGAGGATGGCTGCAGCCAGGTGAAATTCTGGGTAAAAAGAAAATACCCTCAGCTGTGGCTTCTGCTTGAACGCCAGGAAATTTCCTCTCGTCCCTGCTGTTTCCCTTGCCTGGTGTCCCTGTTTTTCACCAGGAACCGAGCAGCAGCCATGTGTCACTTTGTGATTTCACAAACACAGAAAGCCCATCAGCGTGCCCTCACCTGGCCCCGGGAGCCAGGCACGGCGCGGCCATGGAGAGCATCCTGAAGACGGCATGTGGGTGGTCAGGGTGCAGCATGTGTTTCACCTTCAACAAACCAGGAAGAAGAGGGAGAAGATGGGGAGGAGATCTGCCCCAGAGGTGTATCTTGCTCACATGCAACGTTTTCTTTTGTTGGCTATTGAAGGCAGGCAGAGACTGCTCCAAGTCAGAGGGTGCCTTGGATGCTCACGCTCTGCCTGCAGAGACGGGCACGGCTGGATGGGATGGCTGCAGGTAGTCCTTCCCTGCTTCTTGGTGCAAAGCGTTGGCATCTTCTCGGCACCAGCAAACTGTGACGAGAAGCAAAAACGGGTGGTTGCAAAATGCCACCGGCCGCGCCGAGTATGTCAGCTGCGGTAAAGTGGAGGAGCACTGAACGGTGGCCACTTCCTCGCCTGAGGAGCAGCCCCTGGGTTTCGCTCATCTATTTTTAAAGTACATTTTATTGAGACTTACACGTGTGCAGTGGCGCGGAGCCGCAGCTGTGCTCTGAAGAGAAGAAAGCATTTGGGCTCTTGTACAGGCTTTGCCAAAAGTAAGTTGCCCAAAGCAAGGTTCAGAAGTGCTTCTGGTCCCCAGCACCCCCTGCCTGCACTGGCCTATTGACCCTGTGTCTGGACACAGGAGATGTTGGTCTCATCTCATGTCCCTTAACGGTATTTTTAAATTTGCTTTTTCAGTCTTTTACTGCTATAGATCCAAAAGGCTGTCATCACCTGGGAAAAGCCCTCCTGAAGGAGAGCTGGGAGGGTCAGGTCAGGATGACCTGTCCTTGGGTTAGAGGTGATGGGCTGCTCCAGGCAGACCCTTGCTCGTGTTTGCTGCGCTGAGTTGTAGGCACACTGTTTGGAGACCACCCTTGGGTGTCCCCTCTCCGGTCTGTCAAGCGGGGTGGGAAGGAAGAAAGCAGAACTACAGCTGCAAAGAGCTCCTGGGGGCTCTGGGCTGGGGACCACCTGCAGGTTGCTAGTGTTGTTCTGCTGTGACCGCTGCCAGATGGAGCAGAAACAAACGCAGCAAGAGAATGATCTCTCTGCTCTTCCCCTGAAGTGGGAGACACCCCACAGATAGGCTGTGGGCCAGCACCAGCCTGGCAAGCAGCAGTGCTGTCCCTTTGAAAGGACACGCTTGGGCAGTGGGTACAAATCCTGCACCACCACCTTACTGCTCCGGGCCAACTTGTGTCCTCCCTTCCTCAGTGAGATGGATAAAAAGGACAGAACAGGCTTTTCCCTGGGCTGAAGCAGTGCACAGCTTTTTCTGCAAGGGAGGATGAGCTAAATAAAACTTAACTGACTGTTTTTTTCAAGGAAGCTGAGCCCAGGTGGGCAGTAGGTGGGCTGGGACCCAGCACTGCATGAGTGAAGGTCCTGTTGGCCATAAAGATGTCTTTGAGCAGCTCCCCAACACACCAGAAGCATGGGGGGTAGGGGGATGCATAGCCAGCATCCCTCCCCCTCCTCATCTGGCAGTGGCAGACAGACCCCCCCACCCCAGGGCAGGGGTACCAGCTGAGGAGCATGAGGCTGGATTGGTATTTAAAGGCTTCTCTGGCCTTATTTTCTGTGTCTCTGCTTCTGTGCTTGGGGTGAATTTCTTTGTCAGCCATAGAAATAAGAAAGTCTGTGTTATTGGGAGATTTTTATTGCCAGATATATGTATCATTTGACCTTTTGCTCTCAGTTGTCCAAGACGTGCAGCGAGCCCCACAGCAACCTTTTCACACCATCATAGAAACGATCGCTGTCATACCATGGAAACTTAATTTTAGCCTAGATATCTGAGGAAACGACGTGTGTAAACTCATTCTAGCTGTCTGACCATCTGTCTCACCAGCCAGGCAGCCAGCTGGGTCTGTCTGCTCTCAATGGCTTCTGATGCCGTTGATCGACCCTACCTCAATCTGCCGGGCAGGTGGTGGTCCCAGCGGTGAGAAGCTCTTAGAGGTGAGATGAGGAGGGGATGAGTGGGTGGGCAGGATGGAGACATGGAGTGGGAAGGTGGGAGCGTGAACTGGGTTATTCATTGCTGGTTTGACCCACTGATGGCCAAGTCAGGGATCTAGGGGCCATGGCACAGTGCGTGGCGATGGCCCATCTCCCACTGGAGTTACTGGGTAGGTGGATGCCAGCTGGGGATAGGGGTGGGAAATAGGATGTGAGTTACGACTTCCTAAGGAGATGAGCAACTGAGCGGGTGAAGATTCTGGACCCATCTTGGTAGGACATCAGGCTTTGCTCCCTCTGCTATCCCCAGGAAAACTGCCTACAAAAGCAGAGCTCGGGCTGGGCAGCTGGGAAAGGCGGAGGCGGGCGAGAAGCCGCCCGGGGCTGGCCCAGAGGACATCGTTATTTCCCTGTTATTTCCCCGTGGTCAAAGCAGGGCAACACATTTGCATTTCGTGTGAGGTCCGAGGGACCGGGCACTTTGCCTCCCTTCCTGCCCGCCCCTGCCTCCAGGATCTGCCTGCCTTCAGGAGGCCACGTGCTCATTAATTTAACTCCTATTGTGCAGGCTATGACCGCAGCTTGGGAAACCCTGATTTATATTTCCACCGAGTGCCAAGCACGGCAGATAGAGGCCAGGGCACCACTTGGCACAGAACAGGGAACCAAATGGTCCTTTTTCATCCTGTGGATGTGCTCTCTGAACTTGGGGCTCCCCAGGGTTTGCAGGCTCCCGGCAGCAAGAGGAGGGTGGAGAGCAGTGAGGAAGGGTTTTCCCATTTTGAAAATAATATTTTGATTAACTGTAGTAACTCCTGTCTCATTTTTCATCTTTTCTGTTTTTCTGGCCCTTTAAACATGTAGACTTAAAAATATCTTTGGGAGATTTTACGCAGAAATCATTCCAAATCTCATAAATTCAAACACACTATGTATTCCATTTTCAAGCATCATAAGCCCCACGGTGAGGCTGCAGGGGGAAACACGTCTAGATATTACCAGGGCTTGCTTTGCCACATCACTGATTTTATGGGGATAAGACTGTGCTGCAGAGTGGTGTCCAAGAGCCTGTGGCGTAATACCCCTAACTTTCCCTGAATGGTCATAATAACATTTTTAACAGATCCCAGGTGAAAAGCAACCTTCCCTGGCTCACAGATGCCATTTTGCTATGTCCAAACATCTAGCCAATATTTAAAGTCTTGTAAGCTATTTTAATCTGGAGAGAAAACAGCCCCGGGCATTCAATGTATTTTAAGGG
Source organism: Calidris pugnax (assembly GCF_001431845.1). Lineage (NCBI taxonomy): Eukaryota > Metazoa > Chordata > Aves > Charadriiformes > Scolopacidae > Calidris > Calidris pugnax. The sequence continues at coordinate 22,853,323 of NW_015094510.1, forward strand.
TTTCTTCTTCTGTTGCCTAGAATTTGTGTCTGTTGCCCGTTGGTCTTTTTACCTCCATTTTCAGTCATGCCTGTTCCCGCTTGTGAATATCCAGGCAAACCCACTCTTAGGGCTTGTTGTCTGCTTGGGCCTTGCAATGATATTGCAAGGAAGGAGCTGCAGGCATCTTACATTTGTCTGGAGTGGTGGCTTTCATACCAGTTGGCACCACTAGGATCTCCAGGCCCCAGTGCAACAATATAAAAGGGAAGCTTTTCAAGGGCAAGATGATGACTGGGTTGTAGGTTGGTCATCTCCCATGAACCAGATGAGAGTATGCTAAAAAAACACAGGTTTGCAACACTAAAAGACCTTTTGTCTCCAACAGATGAAGCCAGGTCTGCACACATCTTGGTTGCATGATGTGACTGGGCATCGGGCCCTTCAGAGGAGCAGCCTTCCCTTGCCACGACTTGCTCTTTCCAGAGCCTTTTTCCCTTCCTGCGCCTTTCAGAGTCAGTGAGATGTGAATCAGGCCCCTGGAGTGAATCCTACCACATCCAGGGGGTTTACGTACGCAGTTGCACCCCCCTCTCACGGCCTGCATGGCTTCTTCCACTGCTGTTCATCACTGTGATGATTTTTGAAAATAATTTGGTGCAACTGTATGTACCCTTAGCTTCACAGAAAGCAATGTCACAATATGCCAGAGCCAAAGCCTGTCGCACAAGAAACTGGTGTTGGTGGAGCTGGGGACACAGAGGTGTGTTCATAAAATAGTTTGGGTTGGAAGGGACCTTAAAGATCATCGAATTCCAACCCTCCTGCCATGGGCAGGGACACCTCCCACTAGACAAGGTTGCTCAAAAGCCTGGCCTTGGACACCTCCAGGGACGGGACATCCACAACTTCTCTGGGCAACCTGTTCCAGTGTCTCACCACCCTCACAGTAAAGAATTTCTTTCTAGTATCTAATCTAAATCTCCCCTCTGCAAGTTTAAAACTATTACCCCTCGTCCTATCGCTACACTCCCTGACTAAGAGTTCCTCCCCATCTCTCATGTGGGCCCCGTTTAGGTACTGGAAGGCTGCTATAGGGTCCTCCCCAAAGCCTTCTCCAACCTGAACCACCCCATCTCTCTCAGCCTGTCCTCACAGGAGAGGTGCTCCAGCCCTCTGATCATCCTTGTGGCCCTCCGCTGGACCTGTTCCAACAGGTCCATGTCCTTCTTATGTTAGGGGCCCCAGAGCTGGACGCAGTAGGTGGGGTCTCACGAGAGTGGACCAGAGAGACAGAATTACCTCCCTGGATCTACTGGCCACACTTCTTTTGACGCAGCCCAGGATACGGTTAGCTTTCTAGGTTATGAGTGCACATTGCTGGGCCATGTTGAGCTTCTCATCCACCAACACTCCCAAGTTCTTCCACTCAGGGCTGCTCTTAAGCCATTCTCCACCCAGTCTGTATTTTTGCTTGAGATTGCCATGACCCAGGTGCAGGACCCTGCACTTGGCCTTGTTGAACTTCATGAGGTTTGCACATACCCACATCTCAAGCCTGTCCAGGTCCCTCTGGATGATATCTGTTCCCTCCAGCATGTCAACCACGCCACACAGCTTGGTGTCATCAGCAGACTTGCTGAGGGTGCACTCGATTCCACTGTCCATGTTGCCAACAAAGATGTTAAACAACAGTCCCAATACTGACCCCTGAAGAACTCCCCTTGTCACTGGTGTCTGGGTTGATCTGCCATGGTCCCACGGGAGGGTTCTCCCAGAGACACCTTCCTCTTTGCACCTTCCCAACTTCCTGGCCCAAGTATTTTTCAAGCAACGGCATCACTGCAGACCATCTGTAGGGACATCAGTCCTCAGTAAGCTGTGGGAGGAAGGATGCAACAAAATCAATGGGCAGCATCCATTTACTGTAATGGGCTTTGGTTTGGGTCAATGGGTGTCTTCCTCCTATTAATTATCATTGCAGTCCAGCAAGCAAAGGCAGTGCTGGAAGCTAAAAGGGAAAAAAAATCCCGTCCCTGCAGAGAACAAAGACAACCCATTAGCGACGCACGCGATGCTCTTGTGCTTGCATTTGCTCTGCCTGTCTTTTAATTGCAACCAGGGTTACAAGTGGAGGAAGGGCTGGGCTCACTTTATATATCCATTTTTCATTAAAAGGATTACTTGAAAGGCGGTGTCCTGAGCACAGGATTCCCTGATTAATCCTTGACATTTCTGAGAGTCAGAGGTCTCCCCATGCTATACAGCTTCCTGACAACCTTTTCTTCTGGCTTAACTGATGCTGAAATTAGGTTTTAAAATTATCTGGTAGTCCACGCAACTCCTTATGGAGAAGTCAGGAGTTTTCCCAGTGATGGGAGACAGGTACAAGCTCCCAGCTGTGTACCACGAAGAGCCCCTCATCCCCTGGTCCTCTCAAAATTTCCACGGGAACAGGCTTCCATGCACGCTTGCCCAGCACAGCCTCGCTGGTCTTCATCCTCAGTGATGGGGAAGAGCCAAGCTGCCTCCACAAGTGTGTGGGGACCAGATTTTCAGCCCCCAGGGGAATCTCTCCCCTGCTCTTTCCACAGGAGGGTATCAGCAGTGAGGCACCCATATGGGGAAAATCATTCATCTGCCAGTGCCAGTACTGGGTGCAAGCTGCAGGTGCTGATGGGGGCCAGGGCTTGGTGAGACCCAGCCTGGACAACTACAGGGCTTGGCTTGCCCGGGGCTGATGAGCCTGTAAGTGAATAATGAAACTGCTGGTGATTAATAGACTTTTTAAACGGGGCTAGGACTTGGAGGCAGTCCAGGGAAACACAAGCTGCTCACAGCTATGTCATGACACACAAAGGAGCTACGCTCGTCAGATAAATTATTCATTGCCATTTTCCCAGCTCAGTTCTCTTGTTGACCTGGTATCACTGATGAAGAAAGATCTGCACAGAATAACTGACGAGGTGGGACCGAAAAGAGCAGAAAGTTTGGACAGAGTCTCAGCGTGCCAGTAAACATCGTGTCAAATGGAAAACAACAGGAAGAGGCAAAGATTGAAATGGGAGGTGGAAAACAAGGACAAGACCTGGTGGAGAACTAATGGCAGTGATAAGGGCTGTGAAACTGGCACTGGGAGAAGTACAGGACTAGAAATTCTGCAAGGACTGGAGTGTGCTCCCAACATTCTGCCGAAGCCAGGAATGAGCACGTCTAAGACAGCTCCACTGAATGGGTCAGGGTGCTGGAGCATGAGAAACAGCAGTGACCCAGGGATGGGGACCGTGGAAACAAGCCGGCTGGAAAGAAGGCTGCCAGGACCAGAGCTGCAGAAAATAAAAGATGATGTGATGATGGAAACAGCTAACATGAGAAACTGCCCTGCTACTGAAGAGTCAAAAAAGACAGCTGTGATGAGTTGGATGTGTGTCAGGAATGGCCCCTAAAAGATACCCTACATGGCAACGCGTATGGGCCTGTGAGGCACTAGAAATAGAAGAATACTGGGCACAGGGCAGGCAGAGTGAAGAGAAAAACTGAGCTAAATGGCTTGAAGACAAGGAAAGCTACTCCAAGACCAACAGGGTAGAAAGAAACCTCTTCACTGAGCTGATGGACTAGGGAAAAAAAATAGAAATCCATTGTAATTTTCTTGGTTCAACTCATTCATAGAAGGGTTTAAACCTTGACTTGATTGATCCAAAGAGCACCTCTCACCCAAAGAGCACCTCTCACCCAGGCGTTGGAGCTGCTGGTGTAGGGCAGTGTCCTTGGGAGAGCTGTGGAGGAGCTGGAAGGAGCCATCCCACCCTGGGGAGGGCATTAGGATCCAGCACTCTCCTCCAGTTACTACTTACAGCCAAGCCAGCAGCATGCACTCATGGTCCCTTGTTTGTTTGGGGGACACAACTCATGGACAGGCCTGGATATTTTATTGAAACCTGTGGAATAACAGTTTTCAGACCATCTAGGCACCTACTGTAATCCTTGTTGCTGCTGGAAGAGCACCATCCTTCCTTAGTTTTTTTTCTACCAGGGAGGAACCACGGGGCATCATGGCTGCCTGCTGGGAGCGGGGACGGTTCAGGAAGCTTTTCCATGCAGCTCTTTGATGGTTTTCTGAAATTCCTCTTTGCTTTGATTTACATTGAAATTTATATGCGCCTAGCTCATGTTTTGGAGCTTTGAAGTGTACTTCAGGTAGCAGCAAAGGGGCGGCGGATATTAAATGAATAATTAAATGAAGAGAAGCAGTTAGTACAGACACAAACCAGAAAGCAATACAAAGAAATGATCCCATTGCTCTTCTCATAAAGATAAAACGCGTTATGTATGCAGATCAGGGTATTTGGCTTTCAGGAATGCAGATGGGACTGACTTAGTTGAAATAACAAATATGGCCAAGGAAGAGGGCAAGAGCTTTGATTTACATTGTTGAAGGGGTGCTCTTCCTCAGGCAGGATGGCTTGCACTGCAGTGGCTCTCGTGCCCACCAAAACCCGAGGGGGACCATGCCTCTGGGCACAGCCACCAGGGAAAAACAGGGGAGGAATCAGTGCATCAAGTGAGAACGTGGTTGCTTAAAATTAATTAAAGGAAAGCAGCCCTTTGCAAGCAGCGGGGCAGGCTGTGCATCTCATGCCACCGATGGCCTCTGGAGGGACACCTCAAAACTTCCTCCCTTCCTGCCACTAGTGAGGTGAACCCTGTGGCATGAGCACCTGGGTTTGCAGGACCTCCTCACTGTAGGGGGATCGTGCTTTATGGAAAACTGGGGACATGGATAAAGTGTGTGTGTTTTCTTCTTACAGATGAAAACCTGTAGCTATAAATACATATGCAGAGCTGGCCTGACTGATAGATCCATCAGGGCTTGCTCTTCTCCAGGATTTAGCTGTCAGCCTGTCAAAGGCAGCTGCTCAGAGGCCGAATTTTGTTTCTGTTCCCACAGTCATCAAATTTTCAGTCAATCCCAGCCTGGGTGACTGCTGTAATCCTTCACCATATCAACAGTATCACCTTCTTTTCTCTTAGCGGGGGCCCTGGGGTGGGAGGGGAGCTCAGGAAGGTACCGGTCCCCCACCTCCAGCACCTCCCGGCATCGGTGGCACTCAAGAAAACCCAGGAAAAAGGAAAAAGTGTCTTCTTTATTTCCATAGGGCTGTTTTTCAAGCATTCAAGAAGTGCTGGAAATGGACTTGTGGCTGCAAAAGCAATAAAATTGCTGAGCTGTAGTAATACAAGAAAAAGTATCATTTTTTTTTCCAGGAGAAAGTATCATTTTAGGGGAATTTTTTTAAGGGAACAGCTAAAGAAAAAAGATTGAATAAAATCCTGGAAGCAAAGAAGGAAGCATTGCACTTAAAGTGATAAAATACTTTGCTTCAACCCTTCCACGGTGAAATGCTTGGCTTACTCTTTTGTGAGGCAACATATTGTTCTGAAATTCATTTAATGTAAAAAAAAGCCCTGTCAGTTGTTGAAATGACAACAAACGCTTTTGACAGGCATCAAAGGATCTGCTCGTCTTTCTCGAGTTTAGTTTCATAGGAAATTCCAAAACTTGTTGGTTTCGATCCAGCAGAGAATAAAAGCCCATTGCAAAACCGGGGGAATTCCCTGCAAAATGGAAATTCCAGCCCCCACACAGCGCTAGTTACTCTCATTAGCTTTAGTTCCTTGCTTGCACGCTCCCTGGCTTCCCTCTGCTTCCCAGGACCCCCTGATGGAAATGCACAAAGGTGGCACAGCCACCTCTGCCCCCTCCCCTGCCCCGCTGTGGCCATGGCCACCTGGGAAAAGCACCAGCTCAGAAGAGCCAGGAGGAACTGGGAGCTCACCCAGCATGGGAGAAGGTGTCCAGGTTTCTTTGTGTTTTGCACCAAAAGCAGCCCAGGAATAAAGAAGAATGAGGCTGGCAGTTTGGCCATGCATGGTCATGAAGGCTGGGAGCGCGCTCATGCCACCAGGAGGGGACACTTTACTGAGGAGGGAAAAGCCCTCCTCCAAACTTGCCGGCAAACTGAACTAAGGTTTGGGCACATTGTCTGCTAAAGTGGAAAATCAAAGCCCTGGTGGAGGGGCAGCAGGAACCAACCCAGGTTCCTCCTGGGCTTGTCCCTGGCAGGAGTGTGCCCGCGTGGATCTGCTGCCTAGGCAGAAGTGACTTCTTCTTTTCTGCCTGGGCGTCTGTATCTACCAAATGAATGGGATTGCTCCAATTGCAGCTTCTCTCTGCTCTGGAGTCAGGTTATTTGTTGAGGGACGGACAGATGGATGTTGAAGCACCTGTGGGAAAACTGCTTTTCTCCCTCCCCAGCATGACCGTGCCAGCTCATCCCCTTGAAAACTTGGCCAGAAGGGGGTTGAATGTAAAATCATTTAGCACCAGATAGAAAATTCATGGGAAACTTTTTCCCACCCCTAGAGTTTTTCTCTCTATCTATTTTCCACACTTCAGCATCACACAGAGAATTGCTTTTCATGGAAAAACCATACTCACCATCAGGAAAATCAGCTTTCAGCTCTTACAAGCAACAGAGTTGCTTGCCCAGGCCAGGAGGTTGCCATCCCAGACTTGCATTTGTGTGGGCTCACCCTGGCTGGACCAGGGCAGCAAAATATTCCAACATGAAGCTTCCCTTCCACATGAGAAAGAGGTTGGACAAGAGCTCCAGCTGGGGCTCCACTCTGCAGTTCTCTGAAACACCCCTGCATCGCATCACGTATGTAATTTTTACACAGTTTTGGCAAACACTTCTGCTCCCCACTGCAGCATGCACCGGAGCAAAGAGTATCATGACCTCCAGGAGCATCCCCACTGGTCCCACACACAGGTCTCATCACCCAGTGACAAGGGGGATGCACCAGCATGCAGACCTGGGGCTGGGACATGCCTCCAGTCAGGGACAAATAAACTACTGTTCTAAAGAAAAAAAGAAAAGAATTGGGAGAGGGAAGGGGAAAAGTAATGATCTGAGAGAATAAATTCATTTGATATGATAGAAAAATAGTTCTCTATTGTTAAAGAACAGGGTATGGTCTAATTTAGTTTCTAGCTGTATCTCTTGTGATTCACAGACTGACTCATATCAGAGCATTGCCAGTTCTATAAAGGGATGTATTCTTGAAGATATGTGGTGGCCTGAAATTTTCATAATGAATAAAATTCAGTCTGGGGCCTCTGTTGTTCCACGGCTGGATCATCCTGGCAGTGACAAACTATGGAAAGAAGCAAGAAGAGACTGAAGTCACACAAACCTGTACTTTAAAATTAGGAACTTGTAAAGTTTGTCCCAGATATGGGCTCCCCTGCAAGACACGCTCAAAGTACTCCACAAAGTACATCCAGGTGGATGTGGGGCCCCGAACGCCAGGTCAGAGGCTGCTCTGAGCCCACTGGGACCCTCGGAGAGTGCCCAGCTGAAGTGCAGCCATGGCAAGCTGCTATCAGTTGGCTTCTGTGACAGCACTGGTTTGCAGTTCAGAAAGCTTCTTCAGCCTTCCCTTGCTTGCCCTTGAGGCATGAGGAGAGAGCTCACAGTCCCTCTCAGCTCCTCTCGTCAGGCTTGAAATGCCCACTCCATTAGTGTCCTCTCCAGACAGGGAAGAGTGGCTCCCCCAGACACCCAGCAGCCATCTCTGCTGGCTCCAAGGAGATTTGTTTGCCTTGCACACGGCTGAGCAGAGCGGGCGAGGGTTCACCAGGGCTTCAAATGATGAGGGGTGACCTCCCATGTCAATGTGAGGCAACGCAGACTTGCCCCACGCTAGCACCACAGCATAGACACAGAGTTTTTTGCTCCACCAGCTTTCCCACCTGTCACCACAGGTTACTGCGGACATGGCTATCATCTGTCAGGGCACCCCTTGCACACCGTGCTGGTGCAGTGCACTCTGTTTCTTCTGCTGTGGTCCTCAAGGTGAAATGATCAGGGGTTTGGCAGAAGATAACCATTTGGAAGAGCAACATCACTGAACTTTGCAAGTTGTGAGTGTCTCACCCATAGGAACGGATATTCTCCACTGGATGTAGATGGACACTCACATTATACCCAGCTCCAGGTGATATGAAGCCTGGAGGCACATGCATCCTTTAAGTCCTCATCTTCAGACATGGGTTTCCTCAGGGGAGATCAGGGCACAAGCAGGACCCAAATGCTGGTGGAGTGAGGAAGGTTTTAGTACTAGATGAATACATCTAACTTGCCCTGTCTGATGCTGATGCTACAGCCACATTCCTCGTGTGGTTTGGTGCTGTGATGGGGCTTTAATCATAGAATCATAGATGTTTAGATTAAGTTTTTATTTGTAAGAGTAGTTGCTTCATCTATTTTTTTCATTCCATGTTTCCACTTATAAGGCACTATTATTGTCAGCACCTGGGATACTTAAAAGTGAGCAATTAGGATAATTATTTTTATTAAGATAACACCAGAAAGCCCTCAGTAAGGGTGAGGACTCTATCATTTCATGTGTTGTTCAAAGACAGGGGAGAAACTGTTTCTGCTCTACCTAGTAGTCGGTCTCTTGCTTGTTCTTTATTAAGGTAAACAGCAGTCAGCCTCTCAAATAAGCCCAGCACAGAGACTGAGCAGGAGCTGAGGATCTGGCCCACTGATGTTGCTGCACGGGCAGGGCCATGGAGAGCTGTCCCCAGGAACGCAGCTTCCTTCCAAATGAAGACCCGGGGAGAAGCTGATGGACTTTGCAGTGTCCCTCAGAAGTTTCTGGGGCACAGGAACCCCTGCTTTGCTGGCTGTGGAAACGCTGCGTCCCACGGTGGGACACAAGATTCATGTGGAGCAAGCTGCACCAGAAATAGGCTGCTGAGGGCTCACGACCTCATCCTGATGCAGAGCTGCTTTGGAGGCCAACAGAGTGGGTATTCCTCTGTGGACAGGGTTGTGGCACTGGAATTCTGCTCGACATAGGCAGTAAAAATGAAACAACCTGCAATAAAAGCAACCTGGCTTGTGTTTTATGAAAAAACTTGCCCTGTGTATTAAGGGCTAAGCCTTAACATAAAGGATGGTTGAGTCCTTAAGTGTCCTGCCCAAATGCCCCCTGTGGCACAGATATCCAAGGAAGGGGTTTACACCCCTGACTTCCCAGTGTCGGCTCTCTATGGCCTGGCTGAGGAGCAGGGCATATAGTCAAACCATAATCTACAGGTACCTCCCTAGGGTGTTTTGATGGCTTCTCTTTATTGACCATGTAAGCAGCAGGGTTTGGGAATGCTGGAAAATTGCAGTTTGAATTGCTCGCTCCTCTCTCAAACATAAACTCCACAGGAGGCACCAGTGCCAATTGTCTGTGTCATAGAAAATGCCCTGCATATCATCTTAATCTCTTTTTGAGACATTTGTCTACCCCAAGTCACCACTGATCTGGACAGAGGTTCTTAAGTAATGATTTTCCCCAAAGACATCTCCATATAAAATTCCATTATTAAAACCTTAATTATTGCCTAAAGAACTTCTATAGCTTCATTTCAAGCTCCATCTGAACAGACCCATTGGTACGTTAGGGAATTATAGCTAATGCAAACAGAGCTCTGATGTATTTCTTCACAATATTATGTTAAGTAAAATCCTTGAATTCCTCCAGTGTTATTTTAAAGAACTGTGTGTGATAAGTCAACTTGGTTATGTGCTCTCTGTGAAAAATTGCCAAATATCCCACAGGGCAAATATGAGAAAGCAGCAGAGAAGACATTCTGAAGAAATGAGACTTTATTGACTTTTTTGTCCCACCTTCAAAGGCCATCAATCAAATATTGTTGAAGACTGTGATTTCACAATTTCATTGCGAATCCAGGTGGTGAGTAATAAAGGGAATCTCATGTCGGCATGTCATTGATTGTGTGATTTTTGTTTTTCAAAACAAACAAACAAAAAAAACCAAAAAACCCACAAAAAAAACCCAACAAAGCAAGAGAGAGAACAGTGATGGAGAGCAAGGAAGCAATGAGAGTCCTTGATTCAGTCCCTTCTGATATCAATGACAGCTGGTGCTTGTCTATCACAAGGACAGGATTCACACAGAAGAGGAATAAGACGGGAGAGCAAAATTCATCATCAGGGAAATTACTTCTGAGCAGATCAAGAAAATCTGGATCCCGTACTTTGGTTGGTTTTGGTTTTTGTAAGTAGAGAGATAATGAGTCGTGACACAGGTATCTATTTATTCTGCAGTATAATTTTCTTGATCTTTTCTCTTTTGCAGTTGCCAAATAATGCTGTTCCAGCAGATCAAAAACCGAATAAGGGCTTTTACTCTGTGCCATATCATGTTTCTGTTTTGCAAGTGGTATGTCCAAACCGGCATATGATAAACCTATTAATTCAGGGAGGACCACCCACTGTCACAGCTGAAGTTCAGCAGTAAAGCTCCCAGCGATGAGTCAGTGCACAGGAGCACAGCTGTCCTTCACGGGCCTCCAACTCATGCACAGTTGCACTGGTTTTCTCCATTTATCTGACCATGAAGATTTAGGGTCTGCTCTACCATCTTGTTTCTACCATCTTAGTCTCTTAGCTTTATGTCTCATATTTCAAGGGCCAGAAGTTTTCTTTTTCCTCGTAACTTGTTAGACCCCATATAGATTCTATCAACATCTTTTTATTTATTTATATCTATTTTTACCTATCGCCAGTGTAGTCTCTGTCTCAAAGAACTTACACTATAAGCTTGAGAACAGAGATCCATATACTCCAGTGCCTTTAATGGCCTTCAGCTTTTAGTTTTCCAGGACTACTATGAATGACACCAGGCGAGGAACTGACACTGATAATTTACAGCATTTTTAAATGTAGTCTCCTAAGCGAGTTTGTGGTGTGAGCAACAAAGGAAAAGGAGAAACAGGGAAGAGCCGGGTGCCAAGGAGGCAACAAGGGACGCCAAGGAGGAGAGAAATTGCATGTGGGAGGATAAAACTGGGGAGGGGCCAGGCAATAAATAATGAGGTAGCTTGGGCTAAATTATGGCACCCAGCTGTGGGTGAATTGTTGCCATGAAGTGGTGTCACAGGTGAACCCAAAATGTACAGAGGCCCTTAGCGTTTTTCCCTGGGATCCTGTTTCCAGATGTTGTTTCTCAGGGTTCAGGTCCAGCTGGAGATGGGACAACATGAGTTTAAATGCTGCCAGTCCAGTCACTGACGCTTCTTCCTGGAAGGCCGTGAAGAGCTATTTTTCTTAACATTTCAAATGAAACGTCCTTGAAATGTCGGTAAGTGTGACAGTGTGATGAAAAGGATTTACAGCAGAGCTGCCTGGAATGTGTATGGGGGGACAATGACAAGCAAGAAAAGAAAGCAAGCAGAGCTGTAAATGTGTGAAAATATAGGGTTTATGTATTAACACAGAATTTAACATCCCAGTAACAACCCAGTCGTTCACTATTGCACCAGAATATGTCTTATACACCAGTGTCTCCTGCAAGGCTGTTTCTCCGAGCAGGGGGAGCCTTTCTTTCCTCCTAGACTTTGAATCTGATTTCCAGATTATCTTAATTACTTTCCAACTGAGTCAAGATACTGGAATGTTTCTTTTGGAATTGTCCAAAATGAGCTTTTTCTTCTTTTCTTGGAGATTCACTTCTATTCCTGTACAGAGTTCATGAGATGCCTAGCCTTAAAATCTTGTGCAGCTGAGCAGTTTCAGTGGCAGTTCCGCACACAAAAAGCTTTGTCCAAACAGACCCTTGGCGCTGCTGCAGATGAAATGCATTAAATAATCTATGTGAAACTGCCTGATTAGACATGTATTTTCCAGTAAACTTAAAGGGAGGAGAGTATCCAAGTTCCCTTGACAACTCTGACCAGTCTTGCAGCTATTTCTGTGGTGAGAGTGGCTGATGAGAAAGGAAGTGAACGACAGGGAGATGCATTGAGCCGCTTATCTCTGTCATGTCTTGATCAATTCATCTGAAAGGCAGAAGCTGTAATTGAACATGGGGTCCCACGCCGAAGTCACTGAGATAGATACATGCTTTGATGGGAGGAGAGCAGATAGGCCAAGCTGTATTTGGCATGTGAATATTGCTAAGTATTATGTTTACCTAAGCATTAAGGAGAAAAAAAATAAAAATAAAAAAGGGCTCTTCTCTGGGTTTAAAATATTAAACAGAGGCTAAATGATCGGTTCTGAGCTTTGAAAAGCCTGCTCACATGAATCATTGACGAAGTGAAAATGTGAACCTTATTTAATGTATTCGTTCCTGGAATGGGACTTTGGGCTTTTTACTGTGGAAATATGTTCCCTGAAAGTAACTGCTTTATCAGTGGGATTAGCTCGGTCCAGAGTCAACTCCCTACTGGAATCAATGGTCCCTCGTGAGAGGCCCAGGACAGTACTCGGCTCCTGAGAGAAGTTGTCCTTCCTCGTGCAGAAGTGCTTAAAGCAGGGAGAACCCGTCCCTGGGTGACACAGCTATAGTTCATGGGACTGGATTTATCTGTATGCTGGGGAACGACCTGATCACTCCACTATTGTACGAGCCAGTTTATGTTGTGTTCTTGTTACGCATGTAATTCCTTAAGGGGAAAGACTTCCTGACTGCAGTTGTATTTGTTCTTATTACAGCTCCATTCCCCATCTCGTTGTGCTTAATTTACTTTTCTAATGTTGTCAAGTTGCTCTCAAAATTAGAATCCAAGTTTGGATATACCAAAAATATCAAGCGGGACTCTCCAAAGTACAAGAAGTCTGAAGCCTGTGCAGAATCACCGCCCTGGAGACTAGTGAATTATTGGAGAGAATTTTTTCGAACAAGATAACGAATAATAGAGCTATTTTTGGATGTTCTTTTAAAATCACTGGCTGTCTAAGAATGGTAGCTTCTAGCACAGGCTTCACTGTAACTGGAAAATGCATCCATCCACAGAGCTCAGCCACACATATATCACACAGGCTGACAGCTCACATTCTATTACCTTTCCTTAATGCTCCATTTCTAAATGGTAATTATTTTAATGGGTGATTATTCTAGTTTTGAGCAGTTCAAGGAATTTCTGATACGGGTAAGAAGGTGTAACTTTTAAAAACCTTTGCTTCGAAAAAATTTGCCCTATAATTGATCATAAGTCTCTGTGATACAATCCCTAAAAAATGATCTGAGTAAAACCTATCATTTTATCCCCTTTGAGATACTTAGATCCATTAGACAAGGTTCTCCATTCTCTCTTTAATTATTTGTTCTGGCAATAAAACCTTTGGTGGCTGTTTAAGAAATAAACCTGGAGTTAAAAAACTCCCAGTAGGAATTGTGGTGAATATAATTTCATTATACATAGCACAGAAAACATATTATTCTCTCTGCTGAACTTTTTGTGAACTATTGGGAGAGAGAGGAAAATGTCTCCTTCCATGGACTGCAAATTGGATCATAAAATCATAGAATGGTTTGGGTTGGAAGGGATCATGGAGTTCCAACCCCCCTGCCATGGGCAGGGACACCTCCCACTAGACCAGGTTGCCCAAAGCCCCATCCAGCCTGGCCTTGAACACCTCCAGAGACGGGACATCCACAACTTCTCTGGGCAACCTGTTCCAGTGTCTCACCACCCTCACAGTAAAGAATTTCTCCCTAATATTCTGAATGGTTATGAAGACAGGTGTGCGAGTCTGATGAGCATATTGGGAAAGAGGAGTTGCTGCAAACCATGGTGTTCCCTCCTTATGGTCATGGGGGAGGATCTGGTCTTGTCCTGTTTCTTACAGCCCAGAGAGGGTGGCCGTGAGGAGGCAATGCAAGGCAAGGCAAGGTATGGCAAGGAGGGGAGTATATAGTTTGCAGTTAGAAAAAAAGATGTGGTATCTTGACATTTTCTTTGACTTGTCCCTGAACATACTTATCAGCTCCAAAGGCTAAATTGCCCCATTTGGTATTCGGGAGGCCTGCAGTGTCCAAAATATCCATCATATTTTTCCTCTTCTGGTTACTTTCTTATTTCTGATGAATATATATATATATAACACAAGTTTGTGATAAACTGGAATAAGTGTATTGGTAAGAGAGGACAGCCTTCCCTGTCACAGTAGGTCATGATAAGTCAATAGTACCTTGTATATGTTATCAGCTTCCACTAGACAGACACTCATGGTCTTGTTTTACTGTCTCAGTGTGCCCTGTGAACAGGGAGGTCTCCATGCGATGTGGCTAAAGCTGCAGCCTTTGTGAAAGTCAGCTGTCCTCTGGTCTTGCAATTTTATGTGGACTTTATGCAATTAAAACCAGTATTAAGAAAAAACCCCACCAAGTGTGACTGGCTCAGAACAGCGTGGTACCAGCCACACATGAAAAGACATCACTGGCTGTTAAGGTGAAACAGTCTCCTGTTTCATTGACAAGGCTTCTGTTCATCGACAAGGATGTTTGGAGAGGGCTGATTGCCTGAATGGTTTGGGCTCCTCTGTTACTCCCAGACACCCAACATGCAAATCTGGATACAGCTCAGAGGAGAGGTCTGGCCCTAACACAGTGTTTACAGACCAAGCACTCTGCAGTGGATGTCTACAGACATCCCCCGTGCAGCCCTGGGAATGTTTCAGCCTGCACAGTTCTTGGATAAGCAAAAATTACCTCTTTGTCAGCTCTCCAGGAGGATGGGTGATCTTCTGTCTCCATTCCTAGCCAAGACTCATTCAGTGTCCTGAAGGGCAGAACTCCTTTGATCATGTTTCATCAGCTTGCTTCGCCAAGCAGATTTCAGCCAACTTCTGATCCATGGCTGGTTATACATTCCTAATTAGCCAGCAGCCAGTTCTGCAGCCAGATGTCAGCCCCTGGATTCAGGCAACGGGCTTCTTGAGGTGGCACCTGCTGTGGAAAGGGTCTTACCCTGGGCTGACATGACCACAAACTACTGCCTCATCAGACACATCTGGATTCACTGCACTCTTGTGAAAGCAGTTATGATATCCTGACAGGAAGAACTGCTGGTGGTTGGCTGTGAGAGCTACACAGAAGCCTGCAGTGAAGTCACAAAAGCAGTTAAAACACCCAGCCAAATGACAGAATTGCTTTTCTTATCTGCAAATGTATTTTCTCCCTGTAGGATAGCATTCCTGAGGCATATGCGATCAGTCCAGGCTCTCCATGTCCTTCTTTCTCAGTAGATGATATCCTCTCCCATGTCAGGACAACAGTATATTTGTGCTGGCAGAAAACAGGTGACCTCTAAGTAAAGCTAATGATCATAGAATCATAGAATGGTCAGATCTTGTAACTCCTCCTACGCCCATCCTGACTTCCATTTCTGCAGTTCAGTCAAAGCAGAGCAATTCAAAGACTGCAAGGTACCTGCCATATTGGGATACCTTTTTTTTTTTCCAATAAGTTGGTCACACACATGGAGTTCAGCCCCGTGGTGCTGTCAGATCCACCTGTTCTGCAGATGGCCTCAGCCTGCTCTTGCTGGAGGAGTACTGTATGTGGAAGTGAGTCTTTCCTCTTGTGAATCCACATCTGCTCACGTTCAGGTGGGTCCAGCTTCTTGAAACAGTCATGGCACTTTGCTCAGATGATCACTGACCATCTAGACAACAAAGCCACGGACGGACTAGGATGGGGTGAAGGCCACCCTTGATGAAAATTGCATTGGGTGGCTGATTCTCTTTCCAAAGATCTTGGATGCAAAAGAAATTTCAAAGAATAAATATCTGAGTCTGCACATTTGAATGCATCTAGTGAATCTTGAGAGAACAGCTCAGACATGAGAGGGTGACACCTACAAACTGCCATTGAGTTTAGAATCCTGCTTGCACCACAGTTTACCGGGCCAAGTGCACGCCTGGCTGCCAGCTGTGCTGGAAGCTGTGTTCTCACTTTCCCTGATCTCTACGTTGTCAGACGCACCCACAGGGCTCTGTCACCATGACAAGAGCACCCACCAGCCAGAAGGCAAACAACCAATTCACCAGCTGGGACCATGCCACGGACCCGTCTCCTTTTCTGAGCTTTATTGTGAAGAGTTCGTTTTGAGGAATATTGGATAGGCTACAGTAGGAAATAACCTACAAAGAAAGAGAATAATTTTCCTAATTGCTACCAAATCTCCTGGGTGGAAAGTTGGGGAAGGAGCAGAGGGGACAATCTGGGTGTCACTGAGCCTGCCAGGCATGGCTGTTTGTGTGGGTATCACTGTTTTAAGTCCTATGACAACAAAACACATCATATTACAGCTCCAAATAGCACTGTGTGCCATCAGGCAGCTCTTCTGCAAGAACCAAAGCTGTGCGGGGTCTGTTGGCCAGCCATGGCTTGCCTTTAGCTTCTCAGCTTGATATGGGATTCTCATTAAGCTTCTGTCATGGGCCTAGCTCTTAATTTAAACTACAGCTCAGCAGCAGTATTTAAAAGGTTTTAACTCAACAGACGTCTTCCCGCATGGACACCATCGCTGGTGCCTGGATACTGACCCTGGCTGCAGGCTGCACCAGTCTCTTTGGTACGTATAATTTTCTGCCAACAGGCCAGGACTTGAACTGAGCCAGAAGAGATTTGTACATCTTCTCAGGAGTGTCTGTCCCTATTGCAGTCTTGGAACAGGCTGTCCAGTCTGTGTAGGAAATCTCTCTATTCCAGTGATTTATCCCCTCTTCTCCCAAGAGGCAGACGTGTGCCTAATGGCCATTGTGTCCTCTATCACCTGAGCCACTGGAATAAGGCAGCCACTTCTGCACTAGATGCATACAAAAGTGGTTTAGTTTTGCCTTACTGTCAGTGCAGGCTGCTTTTAGCTTCTTTGGAAAAGCTGCTGCAGATGCAGGTTAATGCTGACATTTCTTTAACTGTTGGCATCAAGTAATAACATGGTTGATGTTGCCTAGGGGATTAGCTGGACCCTGCAATGTCTCCTGCTGCTTCTTGGTGCTCTTGGCTTGTGTATCTGCTGTAATTGCTTTCCCTGGCATCAAATCAGTGTCAAGCTACGGCCTCTCTGACACCCAGTGATGTCTCTCACAGCAAAAAATAAAAATCATTCCTGTAACATTTAATCATGAAACCTGCTGGTGAATTCTGCACACTGTGCTGGGGTGTACGGGGCTGTGAAAGCTTCTCCAATAGAATCAACCTTGCACTGAGAAAAAAAGAAAAAAAAAATCCTCTCTCATGAAATATTAATTCAAGCTGCCAGCATCAGCATTCTAGGATTTTCCTTTTTCAAAGTCATCAGGTTGAAGGAAAACACATTTTCAGCCTTTGGCTCACCAAATACAGAACTGAGTTGTTCTGAGAGTTGTTTGTCAGCCTGATTCTTGCCTAAACTGCTTGAATTTTATTTTTCCACTTCGTCTAATCATCCCCAGCTTTGAAATGAATTGTTCTGGAGCCAGGATCTGGCAGTGGGAGCACCCAGACCCTGCAGGCATTGTTAGAGCTGGGTTCCTGCAGAGACCGTTCAGAGAACTCTCTCATTCTCTTCCCAAGTTTGTTTCCCCACTGTCACCATATAGTGTTTTCTCGTTTAAATAAAAGCTGCCCATCTGGTCTGGTCTCTGCAGTCTGCTTATAGTCAGCTTTTAGCAAACCAGCCTGAGGAAGTGCAGCACTTTCTGGGAAAAATCCCAGCAAAACCCCCCTCTCCACTAGCCAATAAATCCAAGCTCGCACTCCAGCACCCTCTGGCAGGAGGGTGCAAAAATGGTATTACCACAAAGGGGGAAGGAATCCCAGGAACACACAGAGAATAATAATAAGAGGAGACTCGTGATTAGGCATTCCTCAGCAATAACAGTGTTTTAGAGGCTCTTGCCAGAGCTACTCAGGGCACGCTGCAGTGCTGCGCAGAGGCTCCTGCTACACGGTGCTAAAGAGCTAACGAGCAGCTAACGCTGAAAGGAGCAGCCCCTGTCAGCTGTCTGAGCTCTGCGTGGTTACCGAACACCATGTGGTGCCACATGTGAAATAAGATGGAAAATACCCCTAGTGAAAGAGGGAAGCCATTCAAGGAAAAGACAGAGCACAAGGAGCTGCAGGCTCCGTGGCAGACATCACAAACAGAGACGCCGCCTGCCATTTGGAAGGAGATGCAAAACCCGCAGCGGCTCCATCACTTTGCAGCATTGACAGAGGTTGCCAACAGCTCCAGAGCACAAATGGGTGATTAGCCCCAAACCAAACTGGCTATTTGTAAATTTTAAATTGGATACAGATGCCTGAATCAGCGTGGTGGCAGAAACAGTTTTATTAACACTGGAAGAGACACCATAGCTAACACAAGAGATGTCGGAAACCCTAGAGACTTCACAAACTAATCTTTACCGAGGAAGGGTGTGAAATGGAAGCTCAGTTAAGCACCAAAGCGAATGTAAATTTGTTACATTCAGGGATATGTATGTGCAGGAAACAGAATCTCTTTATTATTTGGTAAATCTTACATGCTGTATTTCAACAGAAAGTATGGACACCGAAGAGAAAGGAGGCTGAAAGAAATGAGAGATCAGAACTGGGGAACATACAAAAACTTCTGCTGATGAAGAGATTTCAAAGTATTCCTGTAAACGTGTTGGAAGGGAGGCCTTTCACTGCACGCAAAGGGAATGTTTTCTTAAGGGTATACATGATGCCAGATATTTTTCTACACTTGACACTCCAGTATCAGCAGGTCTCTGGCAAAGCCGTAGAAAACCAGCACATGTTTGTTCACATTGAGCGCTCTGTTTGGGAGGTATTGTTTTCTCCAACAACCACTGAATTTGCATCCAACAGCCCAGATGTTTCATCAGATGAACCAACCACCTTTTGCTTCTCTTACTGCGGGGCAGGATGGAGACTGCCCTCACAGGTCTTTTGAAGAGTACTTCAAGCAAACAGCTGTCAGGTGTAACACTGGTAAAGCTGATGCTGCATTTGTGCTAAGAACTTAAAATCAATCATAAAATGGGTAGAGTTGGAAAGGACCTTAACGATCATCTAGTTTCAACCCCCCAGTTTGACACAAGGCCCCTTCATTCTGCACTTTTTTCTGTACTAAGATCTGGGAAAAGCAGTAGAAGAGACCATGCCAACACACCGAGCCGCTTGGTGCTGGAGCTGGAGCACTTTGGCTAAAGCCAAGTGACATAATGGAAGACAGCTGCAATATGGTTGTCCTACCTGATACAAAGATTTACCAAAAAAATAAAGCGTGCCACGTCGTCCTCAAGCAACACCTGGAAGCTGCAAAGAGTGAAAAAATGGGATGCAAATCTTATTCATGTGGAGAAACCGAGGGAATCACTTGAAGTCCTGCTGTAAGGGCAACAGCAGGTTGGCTGAGGTCACTGTGGGCAGAGCCAGGGGATAGGTTTGTCCAGGGTGCAGATATCTCAGCGCAAGTGCCAACACATACACCTCAGAAATGAACAGGACATTTTAAATCAGTGGGGTTGTTTATTTATGCTGGAAGCTAGGCGTTACGATCGTCTTGATTGTTACTTGCTATTACATTTGGCTGGGGGAAGAAAAGGAGAGGGGAGCTGCCTCTTTAAGGGAGCCTGGCAAGAGGCAGGCAGAAAGAGCTGTGCTTGCAGAGATGTGTCACGCAGCCCGGAGTGGCTGGACATCAGGGTTTGAAAGGAGCGTGTCCCCACCAGTGTCCTTCGCTAGGACTGACTGCAGAACATATTTAGCTTTCTACCATTTAAATGTACAAACGACTGCTCTGTGACTCAATTAATAGCTCCAGTGCTCCTGGCCAGGCTCTCTCCCTTGAAGGGCAAAAAGCAGCTCTCTGTGACTATTAATGTTCCTATCATGCTGCAGATTTGTTTTGATTTTCATGATGTGGCACCCCAGACCCAGAGGTGATGCTGGCCTCCCAGATGGCCCTCCTGGACCTGCCTACCCACCATGCACCCTCTGCCAGGGCAGCACATCACACATCCCCTTCCTCGGGGACAGACAAAGGGCCAAACTCTTCTCTTTGTTCTGCAGGAAAATTGCTGCCAATTCTGCAGGAACTGAAGTTACAAGGAATCAATTAATTACCTCTGAGAAAAGAGTGCCCCATTGGACACCCATTTCCTCTCCAGGCAGTGGGACCCACTCTTGACTCCTATGAGCTATTCTCTGCCACCCAAACAAGTGACTGTGGGAAGGATCAGAGCCTGGTGCTCCTCCTATCCCCACAATCCATGGTCACCAACATGAACTGCTCTGAGCTCTGTCATGAGCTCCTGCAGTCCCAGGACATCAACAATCATTGTGTTATTGATCAGGAATGCAGTGGCTTCATGCTGAGTGAGTGTCAGACGGACAGTGATGGTCTTGTCAGGCTCAGGGGATCCTGCTCAAGGTCAAGGCCATGGGCCACATGGTGGGTGCTCCCAAGCACAGGCTTTCCCAGTGGTGGTGACATGTTTTCATAAAACACTTCTTTGGCTTCCAAAGACAGGGAGAACCAGACTTGTTTTGGGTGAAAACATTGCATAAGGTGATTAGGTATTTTCTGACAGAATTTAACTTTGCCAGAACCCGAGAACAATAACACAATGGGAGAAGTTAGAGACCATGAATGCCAAGCTGCTATGTTTCAGAAACAGCGAGGAACCAAGGGGACAGGGCAAAGAGCAGAGCAGCCTCTGCTGTCAGAAAGACAAATGTTGTTTATTGAGGGACTGTTATTGAATGTTATTATATGAGAGACTCCGGCCCTCTCAATATAATTGGGCTCAAAATATTGTGCTCTGGAGAAAAGTATTAAACACTACTAATGGGAGAGGGAGGCCAGGGGATTTCTAGATGGCATCTCAACTGGGTTGGAACTTAGAAACTCCTCTGGAAAAAAACATAAATAACAGCCAACCACCATTACATCTCAGGGGACTGCATCCAAGATCAGTGCATAAAAATAAAGCCATATTACAAGCCTAAAAGTGGGAAGCAAATGACTAAGAACATGAAAAATCTCCTAACACTGCAGAGGAATGGCTTGTATTAGGAAAGTATAAAGGGAAATCACCATGGACACATAATTCCATGCTGCATTTTCACTGTCATCCCCAAGTTTCCTGCAAGAGTAGCACTTGAAACTTCCTGAAAACTGCATAAAATGTTCATTTTGATTTCCTGGTTGGAGGTAAGCATCTCACAGTAGGAGAGGGAGACAGAAGAGAGGGGGTGGGGAAAACCCATGAGCAAGCAGAAGGCACAGATTTTGTGGGAAGGGCAGCGAGCAGAGATACTGGAAACATGTTCCTACCTGGGAAAGATGTCCATATCTGCTTGTCACTGCTTTGGTATGGCACAGCTTGAGGGAAGGAGGGAATAGAAGGAAGGAATCTCAAAGATGCTAGCTTGAGAGAGACTGGTTTCCAACCACACCTGATCTAGGCCGATTTATCCCTCACAAGACAGCCTGTGGGACTAAAGCAGAGAAGACACAGTCCTGAACTGTTTCATCATGGCAGGGTTATTGAATACAAAAGAAGAAAGATCCGGTCTGAAGATCTGGAAAAGGCTAAACAAGCCACCTGAAGGAGAGGATCTGCTCTGAAGCTTTTGAGGTTATGCTCAAAGACTCATGAAAGAACAGGAGCAGGGTCCTTGCAGAGCCACCTCCAGCAATGTTGAGGTTACCTCTACTCGCTGCTGGGGGCTGCACTCAGGAAAATGTAGGATCTTTGGGACAACACAAGGTCAGCAACAAGCAGCAAAGAAAGACCCCCTGCTTTTTGGCCGCTGGAAGAAGGTATAGACAGTCAACCAAAACTGGGGGACTACCAGCATCTAGCCTATGGAGTAACAGCAGAAATATAAAGGGATGTGGAGTGTCTGGAAGCACAGATCACCACAGACACTGAAGAGGAAGGAAGAGTGATGCTCCTTCAGTGATGGGGACTGCCATAACATATACAAGGTGGCTTTGCTAGGATAACCAGGATGACTGGGAAGGTCCAGGCTGCTCAAGGCTGTGAGCTGGTAACCCTGGCTGACATGTTTTTGACCAAGAACAGAAGGTGCCTGCTTCAAGGCATGGCAGATCTGTAGACACAGGGAAAGGTACTGGCCACATAAGCTCTTTGAGAGAGGGATTTTAATCATAGGAATGCCTTGGTGGTAAAGGTGATACTAGAAGGAAGGGTGAAACAAGGAAGAAAGCAATTAGATTTGAGATCCCAGGGTGAAGGTTTGTTGGAGGTGTCAGAGGAGATAATCTGACACCTCTTAGGGTAGGGGAAGTGGTGTAAGTCTTTTGTGTGAGTGAGGTCAGACTGTGGACCTGGAAAGATCTACTTTTCCAGAAAATGGAAAGAGTTTTCTGAAGGACAGCAGGGTCTAGGTAGGGGAATACAGGCAAAGAAAGAGCAGTTAGCTCGGAGGAACAAAGATTTGGGAACCAAGAATAGGCTGCAAGTTGATCAGCCCAAGTAAGAAATGGCTTATGTGTGTGAGGTCCAGCTGCAAGGGGCAAGGGACTGAGCTGTGGAGGGCATTAAGCCCACTCCTCATGGACCAGTGGGAAGAACAAAGGATATTTCAGGGTGGAGAGTAATTTGGGGGGGGGGGGGGGGGGGGGGGAGGTCCCCGGGGACACACTCGGGATACGATCCACGTCCCCCCGCTCCGGGGAGCGGGGCCGCCACCTCCGCG
>NW_015094510.1:22875933-22877426 GCF_001431845.1 Calidris pugnax
TTTGGGGGGGGGAGGTAGTTGGGGGGGGGGGGAGGACTGACATAAGTCAAATTTCAAAGTCCATGTGTCCTTTCGTATAATTAACCAGGTTCAAGTAAAAGATGTAATAATGGCCTCTTTTGCAGGCAATATCCTGATTTGGGAATCTTCTAATATGGAGGAAGATGCTCTTCACTCAGGAGCACTATTCAAGGCCACATCCAGGGAGACTGCTCTCATGACACCAAGAGCCAGCCTTGGGACAGTTTGATTTCAGCACATGCCCCACTGTGTTGTCCACGCTGGAGATGTAATGAGGACTTGGTAGTCTCCCAGCTCGGCATCTGACCTGGCTAAGATCTGGCAGATCTAGCCCCAGATTAGCCCCACCAGCACCTTTCATACAGTTTGCATCTTGTTTAAGCCAACCAATAGACCTAGTTTCACCAGAGTACAGGCTTTGGGTGGGAATGGTTTTCCCCTTACATGTTTATGGAATTGTGTCGTGGGCGTAACATAACTTCTGGTTGGAAATACAACCACTACCTCTAAAGAATGCAAGTGTTCAACAGTTACAGGGTTTGGAGTTTTCTCTTTGCTTTATTTTCATGTCAATACAGGGGAGTTTGTAGGGGTTTTGCTGGGGAGTTTCTCCATCAGCCCAATGGGAAATTCCACCTTGGCTGGAGAATGTGGCAAGAGATTAAGACCTACAGAGCAATGTAGGTGCCAGCACCCCACTGAAATCATAAGATCTAGGTACCCAGATGTTTTTGTGAGTTGGTTCCTCCTTGGGGAGAGGAAGATTTGGGAGCAAAAGGTCAGGCCGGGGAACCAAGGGGCTGTCCTCCTTAAGGACAGCAGTCACTCCTGTTCCAGGAGCCCCCCACAACCCCTGGGGGCTTCAGGAGAGGGGACAATCTGGGGACTGGCTGAGGAGAAGGTGAAGCCCCAGCGACGCCCGCCTGAGCCCGCGGATCAGCCGCCTTTCCCGGCCCCAGGGTGGGGGCTGGAGGCGTCACCCCGCCCGTCCCTGTCGGCCCGGCCCTCCGCACCGCGGGTTACGGGAAGGCCGCGGCGCCCAGGCCCCGGTGCGGGCCGGGCACAGGCGGGCACAGGCGGGAAGGCCTCGGCGGGGCCGCGCGGGGGCGCCGCAGGACGGCGGCTGCGGCCGGGACAGGCCGGGGCGGCCCGGGAGGCGGGAGGGCCGCGGGCAGGGCGGGCCTAGCGGGCAGCTGTTGCGGGCTCCTGCCCGGCAAACCCCTGAGGGTTCCGGCTGGAAGGAAACGCGCCCGTGGTCGCGACATGGCCCGGGCGCGATTTCTAATAATTTGCGTTGTGCTTAAGCACAGCAATGGTGGTCACAGGCACAGTCCCCTCTCTTTTGCTGTGGCTTTCCTGGCTTGTTCTTCACAGGCCTCGGTCACGTACCCAGAAGCCACCATACGGTCCAGTTGCAGAGGGACTGTAAGAGTTTGGCTTACCCTGGGTTTTCAGGGGAGATGTGGAAAGGA
>NW_015094510.1:22877440-22897637 GCF_001431845.1 Calidris pugnax
CGCGGGGGCGCCGCAGGACGGCGGCTGCGGCCGGGACAGGCCGGGGCGGCCCGGGAGGCGGGAGGGCCGCGGGCAGGGCGGGCCTAGCGGGCAGCTGTTGCGGGCTCCTGCCCGGCAAACCCCTGAGGGTTCCGGCTGGAAGGAAACGCGCCCGTGGTCGCGACATGGCCCGGTCGCGATTTCTAATAATTTGCGTTGTGCTTAAGCACAGCAATGGTGGTCACAGGCACAGTCCCCTCTCTTTTGCTGTGGCTTTCCTGGCTTGTTCTTCACAGGCCTCGGTCACGTACCCAGAAGCCACCATACGGTCCAGTTGCAGAGGGACTGTAAGAGTTTGGCTTACCCTGGGTTTTCAGGGGAGATGTGGAAATGAAGCAAGGCCATTAGTTCCTCCCCTACAGAGGATGCATGTGGAGCCCTACCACCAAAGCGGGGTCCTGTTCAAGAAGGGACTGTGTCTAATTTGGGTAAGAAGACAGAGATAACAAAATCCATGCATTACTGCAAGGATTGAGCTGGAAAAAAGAGGCAGCAGAACAGGGTGCACGGATGTATATAAGCAAGAAGACAGGACCATAGAAACAAGATTTGAGTATGGAAGAATATGTCACGTAAAAAGATTTTTGATGGCTCAAACTGAGGATTTGTCTTCTGAAGTACCCTGGTTCTGAAGTACCCTGGTTGTTCCTGGTATCATGCATAATTAAGAGCAGTGTGAATATATATATGCACACACACACACATTCACTATACTCCTCTGGGAGTAGTTTTCCAGTCTCCATCTCTTTTCAGTCAGGGGATTTCCTGAGTCCAGCTTAGTTTAGCTGTAGCTCTGATGGATCCCTCTGCCAAGCATTTGTCCTGGGGCCCTGCATGCATTTTGCATCTCAAGCACTGTTTCCTGAAGGACTCCACAGACCTACCAGGCACCATGAAAAGGGCTGCTCCTTCTTAATTTTGAAACTGTCTTAGTGTCATTTTACGGCTCCTGGTTCTTCTTCTGGAAGAGAAGTGACCACCCTCTCTGTCAACTTATGGGTTCCACCTTTCCCACTCATCATTTTGCAGCTCTGCTAGCATATCTTCTGAAGTCAGTCATCCCTTTCTGAAGCTGAACAATTCAAGCCTACTCAGCTACTCCTTAAATGTAAATCATTCCATATCTTTAATGTTCATCCTGGTCTTCTCTGAATATTTCAGGTTCTGGTATCTGCTTTTGGAGATCTGGGCAAAGTTCTCAAGATATGAGCAAAAAGAGCCATAGCAATGCTTTCTGTACTGTTCTCTGTCCTTTCCTAATGATCCCTGATATCGGATTTGTCTTCTTGATCATTACGGAATGATGATACAGTGACAGATAATAAAACTAAGACAAAACAGGAAGAAAACAGATGAGTTGAGTCAAAGTCTTCTGGGAAATGATGATGAAGGGGAAACATGAGATGGTGTTAGAGGCCTCTTTTGCAAAACCCTAGACCTTTAATGTCTCTTTAATATCAATAATAAATACTACTGTGAGTTGTCAGTATGCAAAAGTTTAATGTTTCAGCTACAAACTCAAGAATAAAGGGATGTGATACTACTCTTGCTTATCCCCACAAGCAAAAGGGGATCTATTTTGGGTGTAGTTTTAGTAGTGAACATATTACAGAAAAACTAGTTGCAGTAAATAATTCAGTATCAGAGTGCTGGTAGCATTAAAATGGAATGGGGAAAAGGATAAAAAATACCTTTCTGGGTACTGTTGGGTGGATGTGTTTGGTTTTTTTTCACAGGGAAGATTTCAAGAAATTTAAGAAAAAAGCAGTGAGTGGAGTTAACTGGTTTGACAGCTCAGGGGTTGCATATGAAAGAGCACAAGATCTTACATCAGAGTTAGAAAATCTTTCTGGGGTTTGCATGCTAAATGGAGGAAAAATGAATGAGGAAGTTCTGCAGAGTTACCTGGATGAATGACTCCCAAGGAAGGATGCTAGGTGTAAACAGTCTATGAGAACGGATAAAGAGGTCAGTCGGTCTATGCAGCTCTTGCAGTTCTGAAGGTCAGAAAACATAGGAATTCAGCACCAAGTGCCAAACCTCCAACTGAGTTAGACCTTGCAAAGATCTGTGAAGATCAGTGCTGCAAGGTTTCATAACTGTATAAATAGAAACAAAATAAAAAAAGAAGGAAGTGGGGCTGCTGTGTACAGAGTAGAAGGCTGAGATCAAACACAGTATTTGGATCACACTTAGATCAAGGGCCAGACCCAAGAGGGTACACAGGACTGTAATGCCAGGAAGTTAATTTGGCTCTGGGAACGGAATTCACAATGCTAAGGATGATTCCTTTGTATAGTAAATGAGAAAAAGTTACATTCCCAGGACTAAAATCTACCATAACCAGTGTGGTGTCTGAGATGCTTACGAGGAAATGCCAAAGACACCTGTCCAAAACTCTGTCTTGGCTGGTTATAAGTCTGTAACAAAGCTTCAGCCTCTCTGGCTATACCTATGATAGTAAAGAAAGTATGGTGGAGGTCCAGGACAGTGTACTGGTCTGTGCTTGCCCATGCTGTTTAATGGTTCCTGTTACAAGTATGGGCTGTGCAAGACAGCCCTTTCCCAGGCAATGCCTGGGCACAGTTCATGGAACAGCATGGGATTGCTCTTCCCAGTGAGCAGTTTGGAGGTGGCCACCTTGCTTTGGGCTTGTTTTGGAGAAGAAGATGGTTTTGCTGTGTGGATGCAAGCTGTGCTGTGCAGCTTGCCCTCAAGGACAGAGAACAGGACACAACCCATCTTATTTAGTAGCATAAGTCTAGCCTCTGAGACTGGGATGACTTAAATGACTGAGATGTTACGGAGGCAGAATCATAGAATCACAGAATGGTTTGGGTGGGAAGGGATCTTTAAAGGTCATCTAGTCCAACTGCCCTGCAATGAGCAGGAACATCTTGCTCAGAGCCCTGTCCAACCTGACCTTGAATGTTTCCACAGATAGAGCATCTACCACTTCTCTGAGCAACCTTTGCCAGTGTTCCATCACCCTCATCACAAAAAAATTCTTCCTTATGTCTAGTCTGAATCTACCCTCTTTTAGTTTAAAACCATTGCCCCTTGTCTTACCGCTATAGGCCCTATTAAAAATACTCAAGATACCTTGGATGACCTCCGTCATGTACTGTCAAGGGCCATTAATGACCGGGTGACTGTTTTTCCCTTAAATTGGTAAGAATGTCCTGCATAGTACATTTGCAGTTTCTTGTCTATAACCTAATCTTAGACCCTTCTCAAGATAATGTGCTCTTGTCTGACTTGCTGGTAGAATTCTCTAGGCAGCAGGATGCGTCACACTTTATATCCACCCATTTAAGCAGAGTCCTTAGGTTTAGAGGAATTCCTGCGTGGAAAAGGGGAGTGAGAGAGGCAACATGGCACTTCCTCTGTAATAAGGGCAGTCAGATTGGCAGAGGAATTCTTGGGGTTCAGTTGCTGCTTCAAAAAGCCCTGCCAGCACCATCTGAACTCGGCGCTTACACTTTGTGTTAGTTCTCCAAGTGTTATTAGGTCTTTGGTACTAGTGGGAAAGTGGGGGTAATTTGATGAGATGGCATCTGAGTTAATCAGCCTCCATGAGTCTGGGAGAGGAGTACGACCACTGCTCTGAATGCAGAAGCCTTTACTCAACTGAAGTTGCATGTTAAGATGCCAAGTCCTTCCTTAGATTTTGTCCTAACTGGACAGCAGTTCCAGCAATGATACTGAGAAGGGCAAATCTGCATTGTTGTTGGGAGCAGGGATGCACACAATTGATGGTGAAACTCTACAAAGAGAACTTACAGATTTTAATGTACGCTAGCAGGTCATCTCCATCCCAGAGCTGTGAAAAGATGTGAGCACATAATTGAAAATCTGGAAGTAAAGATTTTTGTTACTTTTTTTTTTTTAATTAGGGTTGGTACCACACAACCAGATGACTAGCAGTCATGGGACTCTGATTTTAGTAGTATACACGGTCTTAAGACACCTTTTGAATACATACCTATACAAAGGTATGGATTTAAATGAAAAATGGAAGACAAAGGCAGGCGAATTTACAAAAGGAGACCATTTGGTCTATTTGATTAAAGCAAATAGCTTTCTAGACAAGAGAAATGCAGTATATCTAACCTACTTGGGCTGCAGTAAAGTAAATGAAACAGAGGTATCTTGCAAACTGGCTGAACTGAGGAAAGGGTTAGTACGAGGGAGGTGAGAGGTGGTAGGGAACTAATGAGAAAGGAGATGATGTTGACTGTGTTGAAAGAGGACTACTGACCTGGAGGAAAGTTATTAATGGAGTTCCTTCAGGATCCATCCTGGGATCAGTTTTATTTGGTATTTTAATGGATTTAGCACCAGAAAATAGATTGAGTTGATAAAACTTGCTTAGATCAAAGTTGTGAGATACCAGAAAGTCAGGTTTGGAGTTCCTGATGGCAGTTCTATTGACTTGACTGGGATCTTTCAGTTCTGTTGATTTGACTTCATCCTATGAAGAAAGGGACTTACTACCTGGAACAGTGTTGTCATTTTTATTGCTGTAGCACCAAAAGACTTAGCCACAGTTGTGTTGCATCGTGGTGGATTGGAGGTGAAAATCAACCTGTAAATACTACAGGGGGTGAAAGGACCTGCAAAGCCTTGTGTAGAACAGGCCAGCAGATGCTGTTTGGTACAAGTTACACAGACAAATAGTGAAGGGCTGCAAAGGGAGAATCATGAGGTGAATACAGCAGGCTAGGAAGGGGGATATTTTTGCAGCATTTCGGTTGGGTGTGAGCAGGGCATGGCAGAGTGTGTCAAGGCACAAGAAAAAGGTGTTACAACAATCAAGGAACAAGACAGGAAACTAAAGTGTAAGAAATCACGTGTCACCACCTTCAGTCCCTCCCAGCCGCAAGAAAAAAATTCCTTAATCACCAGCATCATTTGGTCCAAAAAAGCAAAGAGCACCCAGTCAACACCTTCCACCTTCACACACACACACTGTAAACACTGGTGCATACTCTAAACCAAGAGCACCATTTCCCCCTCCTGCTAGTTTCCCAGATGAGTTTGTCAGGGTATGACTATAGATGAAGATGTAAACTGGAACAGGAAGGGCTTTCTGTGGTATAAATAATTTAGTTCATCCTTAAACACAGTTTTGGCAAACTTAAAATTCTTCCTATGCATAATTCTGGGCTGAAATTCATTTGGCTCTTGAGACACTCAACATGATCCAGCAATGTGAGCTCGCAGCCCAGAAAGCCAACCATATCCTAAGCTGCATCAAAAGAAGGGTGGCCAGCAGGTCGCAGGAGGTGATTCTGCCCCTCTGCTCTGGTGAGACCCCACCTGGAGTACTGAGTCCAGCTATGGAGCCTTCAGCACAGGAAGGACGTGAACTGTTGGAACAGGTCCAGAGGAGGGCCACAAAGATGATCAGAGGGCTGCAGCACCTCTCCTGTGAAGACAGGCTGAGAGAGTTGGGGCTGTGTAGCCTGGAGAAGAGAAGGCTCCAAGGAGACCTCATAGCAGTCTTCCAATACCTAAAGGAGGCCTACAGGAGAGATGGGGAGGGACAGTTTATTGAGGAATTGGAGCAATAGGATGAGGGGTAATGGTTTTAAACGGAAAAAGGACAGATTTAGATTAGATATTAGGAAGAAATTCTTTATTGTGAGGGTGGTGAGACACTGGAACAGGCTGCCCAGGGAAGTTGTGGATGCCCCATCCCTGGAGGTGTTCAAGGTGTTCCTGCCCGTGGCAGGGGTGTTGGACCTAGATTATCTTTAAGGTTCCTTCCAACCTAAACCGTTCTATGATTCTATGATTTCTCACCTATGGCAGGAGCCGGTGTGCTGAGGGCTCCACAATGTTGGTTGCTGAGAAGCTACATTGCAGCCCACAACAAGAGTCCATGGGCTGGAGGGTAGAATTCCACCCATGGACCTCCCATCTGGGGACGTATGTCACATTTGAGAAAAGTGATGCTCAACCTAGATGTTTTAGTTACCTTTACATTTGTAATTAACAGCATGTTCAGTGATGTATCCTATTGACAGCTAAGGCAAGTCTCTAAAGCAGTTTAAAAATGCACCTTATTGCAATATACAGAATAATTAAAATGAACACTGATGATCTGTTTATCTGTCTCTTTTCTTTCTCGTGCTTGGTTGTGAGAGTGACTTGCTCTGTCCCAGTTTATTCAGCCTTTCAATAATAACCTCTGGCAAATAAAAAAGATAATTACAAACAGGTATTTCCATTTCAGTGGGAAGATCTTTCCTGCGTTGGCCACAGCGATGCTCTTGTGTTTCATCCTTTCTGATTTATTCCGTATCTTTTTTCTCTGCTTATGCATTGATGAATTCACCAATAGTTCAGGGACCCAGGAACCAAAGGAAGTGCATCAAAGCTGATGCAACAAGAGCTGGGCCAAGAGGTCACCTTTGAATCAGACTGTCAATTTTTAAGTCCTCTCAGCCAAATTTTATTCCTGCAGTGCTGAAAACAAGGAGAGATGTGACTGCCAAGAATAGGGTTGCTCCAGACTTAAAACAGTGAAATGGCAAGAAGCGTGTTCTATGCGTTTTCATAATTTTAGTATAAATCTAAAGAGACGTCTTGGAATGCATTTGGCCAAAGCTGTGGGAGGTGGTGGTGTAACGTAAGACTTTTTGTACTCATTTATAGACGATTTTTATCTGAAGCCACCACCTTCAATCCCACCCTTTTCTCTATAATCTTTGCTTAAAATAACCAGAGCTAACATCCTGTTACCGCTTTGGATTAGTCCCATTCTTAACAAAGTTGTTCTTTCACCTGCTAATACACTTGGGCTAGTTTTCTCATTCATCTTCTCCCTCTTTTTTTTTTTTTTTCTTTTTCCCATTAGTATTTAATGGGTGTAGCGGACTTCCTTCAGAATCTTGTGTTTATTTGTGGGGAAGCACGCCACAAATTGATTGAAAATTATTAGTATAATTGGAGTGGTTTGTGTTCTCTGAAAGCGCCAGAGATGAAAAAGACTTTTGTACTTTCCGCTCTTGAAAGATCATTGTTTCTGGCAAAGTCATTTAGCATTTTCCAGGCTGTGAAATGATATCACTTACAGGCCAAGCATGGAAACGGCTACATCCAGGCATGCCAGAGGATACTGAGAAGTGCTAAGATGATTTTCTAGGGAAAACCACAGAGTCTGTGACATATGTTGTCCTTTTAGCTTTGTGCATTTATTCAAAAGTTGAGGAATAGGGTGGATTCAAATGCACTTTCCATGTGTTGCAGAACAGGTGGCTTAGCTTTCATTTTCTGGGAATTTTGGTGGGTTTTTTAGTGAAATTTGAACTGCATATTTAAAACCAGTAAAAAGTAAATCCTCAGAAATAAAGTATTCTAGACCTACAAACCATACAGCTGCATGGTCTTACCATCGTTGACCACAGTCTTACTGTTGACATCCTATAAATCATGTTATGCTTTGCAGATTCATCACATCTCATACAGACAGCAGGAAACTCCAGCTGATCACCTCCTGGACCCCGTTCATCTGTAGCTGAGCCTGTATGAAGCTCACTCATTGGCAGGACAGAACCAGACATTTTTCCTCCTGCATCAAGTGGTTCCTGACAAGCCATGCCCCATGGGAGAAGGAAGCTCATCTCAGAAGGACTCTCATTGCAGTCTGTTACAGGACTCGCCTTGTGTGTGCACACTCTTCTGTGTGCTGGAGAAAGACACCTGAGAAGGGCCATGTAACCTCTCCTGGGGACACGCTGGAGTCTTGATTGATGGGTAAGTGGATAAAATGTTCGTTTTACCATCTGAAGCGACACCCTCTGACTCTGCTGAACTCAACATAACATAGCCATTAAATGGGTTCCAGTCTAAATTTCTACCTCAAATTACATGCTGTGATTTGTCCACTCTACTTGGCCAGGCCTTTGTTCTCCTCCTAGTTAGTGGAAAATGTCTTCCCCAGGATTGGGGAAGAATTAAATCCTATAATACCTTTTCCTAAGCAAACAAGAACAAATATAATTCCTACGATTTCTTTAAAGTTAGGATTGAAGGGGAGCCAAAAGCTATCTGTTTGGTTGTTTGGGGTTTTTTTTTCCCTTGTAGAGGACACATCTTCACATTTGGCTGAATAAATTCTTCAGGGAACGACCCACTGCTTAGTCACAGTAGGTCTGCCCACCCCGTTGCCTTTTCTAGGGGCTGTTGTGGTAGACAAGACTGTATTCATCATACACTGAACTTCACACATCTAGGCCACATCCGTGCTCTTTAGTTGAACAGGACTAGGGCACGTCCCTAAGCACCGTTCCACGAACAGCTGTATTGACTGCTTTTACATTAGACTACTAAGCTTGCCGAAGTCAGATGATTCCTCTGGAACAGAATGGTTAATGCCCACACTATTAAATCCTCTTACCCTCCAAACCAGGGTGGTGGTATGTAAACAGGGAATGGTCACAGAATCACAAAATCTTCTAGGTTGGAAGGGACCTTAAAGATCATCTTGTCCACCCGTCAACCTAACTGACAAAAATAGACACCCGCACAACAAACAGAAGCATCACCATCACTAAACCATACCTCCCAACACTACATCAACCGGCCTTTTGAACACCTCCAGGGATGGTGCCTCAACCACCTCCCTGGGCAGCCCATTCCAATGCCTGATAACCCTTTCAGTGAAAAAATTTTTCCTAATATCCAGCCTGAACCTCCCCTGGCGTAACTTGAGGCCATTTCCTCTTGTCCTGTCGCCTGTGACTTGAGAGAAGAGACCGACCCCCACCGTCACAGGTTTGTGCTAACTGCTCCTGTGTCTAAAGATTATTTGAGACACTGTTAGTTGGCATGGATGAAAGCTGTGCCTTAGGCCTTTATAAAAATTAGCCAAAGGGTGATTAAGGTCCATTAATATTCCTTAGCTTGTGTAACTTACAAGTATAGACAGAGTCAATGTCACACTGTTTGTGTGGTCCCTGGGACAGTTTTGGCCTGGGGCAGCTAGCATTGCCTTGAACAATGCACAGGGATTGGTTTGGAGGATGGTATGGGTCAGGGACCATTCTTAGTAGGTGGATGGGATGTGGCGAGGTCATTCTAGATTATGATTCATCTGATGCACTTCAGTCATATTCCTCATAATGAGAAAAGAAAAGGTTCAGAAAGGGCACTGAGGATGATCAAAAGCATGAGATGGCTTCCATGGTAAGGATGACTAAGTTGGTTGGGGCTTCTCAGAATAGAAAGGAAGATCTTGTAAAGTATGTATTTGGTAAACTCATAGAAAAGCTTGCAAAACACAGAGATGGAAGTAGGGGTCAATAGTTCACTATCTTCTCCAATGCAAGAAAAAGAAAGCTAGCAAGTGGCAGGTTAAAAAGAAACAAAATGGTGTAATATTTGAAGCTACATGTAGTGAAGCTGTGCAATTTCAAGTCACAGGATGCTGTAAATGCTAAAATTTTGCATCCAAACCGGGGAATCTGGAGAATTTAATGGAAAATGAAGGACATCAATGGCTACTACATACAAGGATACCATTTCTGTCTCAGTTGCGAATTGCTGGAGATCAAGAGAACGTTGCAAAGAAGTGTCTTCATGTGTTTGCTTTATCATAGTTTCCCCACAGGTCCTCTTGGACTGTTCTCAAAACAGTGTATCGCTCTAGATGGACTATTGGTCGTCCAGGCAGCTGCTCTTAAGATTTATGCGTTGTGCTCCACGAATGCCTATTTTTGTGCATTGATCACAAGAGAAGATATTATGATGTGCTCATGTGGAGATATTTGTATGGTAGATGCCTAAGGTTAGGGGAGATGGGTATCTTATGACTGCCATTGTATCCAGATGTTCCTCAGGATTTTTAATCAGCTCCCCAGCATAGCCTGGGTGAACCTCAGTTGTACACAACCAAAATACTAAAGGCAATGATAGTATCACTTCTCAATTAAACAACAGCAGGTGGTACTGAAGTGATCAGTAGTGAAACTTCATTCATGTATTTTGTTTTATTTCATGGTGGCCTTCTATCAGAAATCTCTGTCTTAGAGCTAATGCCAGAAAAAGGCTGAGCTCCAGGAGGGAACTCTAGAAAGGAGTTCAGGAATGGGACTAATTTTAATTAATTGTGGATGTCTGTAGTACAGATATCAGCATCTAAGTTGACTGCTGCAGGCTCATTCTAGTGTTGGGCAGTACACTAGAGACTCCCAGAGTGATACTCAGCTGACCTGTTTTAGACTTTTCCTTGTCTGGTCGACTATGAAGCCTGCATGGGGGAACTAGCTTGGATGTCGCCAGTTCCGTTTGCTCAGCTTTTGATGTTGCCACATCTTTTCCAAGGAATCTGAACTGCAGAATGAATAATCTTTCACTTCCTCCCCTCCTTCCAGTCCATTCCTTTCCTACTGCACAAAGTTCACGTAACCAGAGAGAGCATATCATGAAAACTCCTACCTTGCACCTCCCACCACCAAGCCGTGAGCATAAAGCTTCAGATCCTCCTTGGTTTTGTTCAGGTGTTACCTTTGCAGCCCCATCAGCGGACAGGACTTCCTCTATAAGCGGGCCAGGATGATTACATACAGCCTGACTGTAAGACATGCTCAGTCCGTGCCAGGTCTTCAGCCTGGAAACATTTGGCTGGGAACGTTTACTCACCTGGATGATCAAAGCAACAAGGCCCAGCACAGCAGAGAACGCAGGGAATAATGACATTCCTAGGTTCCACAGATTAAGAAGAAACACAGCAGCAAAACATTGTTCGAAGACTTTCTGTGAACGCACACACCAAAATGTCCTCCAGCCTTCCCCAGCCTTGCCAGTGGGTCAATTCATAATTGACGTTAAATGAATTCTTTATTATTTATGCCCTTGCCTGCTTATTCACTGAAGGACTGCTCTACTCTTCTGCCTTTGTTCTGGAAAAGAAAAACAATTCCTTCAGCTTTTCATTAATGAACATGTTTCTTATCAGCTTTTTTTTTCAGGATTCTCCAAAGTAAGTGTATTTTTTATGGTTAAATGTCAAAATAAGCACAGTACTCCAGCTGAGGTCTCAGCACTATAGATTACAGCTTCATAATTACTTTCTAGATGCTATGTAAGCTTCCATTACGATGCTCTACAAGAAAGATACAGTTGTTTTGGTTTTGGGGTGGGTTTTTTTTTTTTTCATTAGTACCATGCAGTAGTCTCATGCGACTTTTGGCATCCACTGTAATCTCCAGACCTTTTTCTAATGCACTGCTCAGCCAGCTATTTCCCACTGCTTATTTAGTTTTGTTTCCTAAACTATCAGTCTCCTTCTTTATAGAATTCCACTTTATTTTGGACAGTTTCTTCAAGATCCGTATTCATATGCAGTCCCATCCTGCAGCACACTTGAAGCTCTTCCCATACTGGTCTCACCATGGAACTGATGAATGAAAATGAAAATGGGATTTACCCAAGTCCTGCACAGAACCCATGCTATTCCCCTTCCAACATCCACACCTCTTTTTGGCCATTTGCCTGTTTTGGGGGCAGCTGTGGCAATTTCATCAACAGCTGGGGGCACTGTGCTTCACGGGAGGCAATGCCAAAAGCCTAATCCAAGTCCACCAGTGTCCATTTTTACCTATTCCATACAACGGTTTGGGTTGGAAAGGACCTTATCTATTCCATACAACGATAGAACGGTTTGGGTTGGAAAGGACCTTAAAGGTCATCTAGTTCCAACCCCCCTGCCATGGGCAGGGACACCTCCCACTAGACCAGGTTGCTCAAGGCCCCATCCAGCCTGGCCTTGAACACTTACTTCCAGGGATGGGGCATCCACAGCTTCTCTGGGCAACCTGTTCCAGTGTCTCACCGCCCTCACAGTAAAGAATTTCTTCCAAATATATGATCTAAATCTCCCCTCTTTCAGTTTAAAACTGTTACCCCTGATCCTGTCGGCACACTCCCTGATAAAGAGTCCCTCCCCATCTCTCCTGCAGGCCCCCTTCAGGCACTGGAAGGCTGCCTGGAGCCTTCTCTTCTCCAGGCTGAACAGCCCCAACTCTCTCAGCCTGTCTTCACAGGAGAGATGCTGCAGCCCTCTGATCATATTCTTGGCATCCATTTCATGCCAGTGTCACTGGGTCAGCCACGTTGTGCACAAGTCCATCAGCTGGCAGAGCATGGCGGGTGGGCAGTAGGACTGAAGGGAGGGGTCTGTCCAACCCTCCGGCCTCATCCCCACGGAGTCTGCGGGTAAAAAAATCAAGCAGCTTTTCCACCCAAGCCGACCTAATAGCACGAAACGCCCGCCTGTAACCCACCTTTGAGTAAGAGGGCCCTTCACGCTCCCACCTTCTCCTCCCTTCTACTCCCTCGCAAGCCCAGCGGCCCCCCGCGGCCGACGGAAGAGCCTCGCCCTCCCTCCAGCCCGCCTCCCATTCATTTGGGGGCGGTGAAGGCGGGGCGCGGTGGGAGGTGTAAAGCGGCTGCGGGAGAGCGGTGCGGCACCCTCCCCTCCCGCCTGAGCCCGCCGGCGCCGGGCTGCCCCTCGGCGGGGCGCGGGTGAGTGCGGGGCTGCGCCGCGGCGGGCGGGAGCGAGCGGAGGGGCTGCCGCCATTTTGCATCCACGCGCGGCATGGCGCGGAGCGGAGGGCTGCGGGGGCCGGACGGGCTCCCCTCCCGCCAAAACTGCTGCCCCAACTCCATTTTCTTTCTGTGGCTTCCTTGCGGCCGCTGCCCCCGGCAGGTTCCTGCTGGGAGCCATCCCTTACCTCCCTCTCCCCCCTCCTCCTCCTCACCGCGCTGGCGGGGCCGTCTCCCTGCCCCTCTGCTGAGGGAGGGGATTCCCCGAAATGCCGGGGCCACGCCGGCGGGAAGGGCCTGGGCTGGGTGTGGGACTTGCCATCATCGGCGGCCGAAAAATAACCCGTTTCCTTGCTTACTTTTGCCTGGCGACACGAGCAGCGCCGTGGAGAGCGTGCTTTGCCGGGAGGTGAAGGCCTAGGTGTCAAGGAGAAACCCTGGGCCCTTTCCCTGGCAGTCTTTCCATATCCGAGATAATTCCTGAGTGCCTGCCCTGCTGCGCTTGGCTTTCTCTTTTCAAATGGCAGAAGAGGCCGAGAATTTGCAGAAAAGGCAGGTATTGCCCGTGGTGCCCACGTGGGCCCCGTGCCCTGCGAGCTGCTGCTGTGCCTGAACCTGTTCCGGGGATGGTGCTTGTTTCCATTTTGTTTCGTGGCATTTCGCTGGTGGCCGGCGTGACTAGCAGATGGATTTCCGATTATTTTTTGCATATGTGTGAATGTTTGTGGCCGGCAGGGGAGAGGGAGGGCAGAAAAAAAAAAAAAGCTAGAGAAGCTTAAGAGGGATTTTATGTATATCTAAGGCTGGACCGAAAGATTGGCGCTACGTACAGAAATGCTTTTAGTTGCGTTGGCTGTTAGAAGCCTTAGTTTCAGAGCAGGGTGTTGTCATTGCAGGTGCTGTACAGACTCGGGACAAAAAGCAGTTGCAGCTCTCAAGAGTTGACAGGCTGCAGATCAGGCAGAAGAGCCGAGCTGATCACGCTGCTGCAGCTTTGGGTTAACTGTCTCTTAGCCAAGTGGTTTTGCCACCTGCCTGGGGCACATGTGGTCATTTACAACGGTTGACTTTGCGCTTTAGCAACACCCTTGTGATGGCCAGCGTCAGGCAAACCAGTGGACATCCTGCCTCCCTCTGTCCACTGCCGTGGGCTCCTCTAAGCCGTGGGGGCAGATGGGGAAGACGTGGTAGGTGTTGCATGGGACCCCTCTGCAGTGGGAAGCTCTTCGCCGAGTGGCGCTTGGCTGTCTCTGCCTCCCCTGAGTCAGAGGTAAAAACAGTGAGCACCTGGAGAGAACAGGCAGAAACTTACCTTTCTGGTCAGGTGCTCTGTGGACTTCTGTTGCCTTCAGCAGTCAACTGAAATGTCTTTTTATGGGATTTTTATGGGATTTCTATATAATGGAAAAGAGGAGGGAGTCTAATTGCACAGCTGCGTAACTGCAAGTGCCTGGCACAAAGCAGGAGCAAGCTTGTTGATTGCCACAGCTCTTGAAAGTTATTGTGCTTTCAAGTAGTTTCAGTATCTTGCATTTTGAGCCACCTGAAAGGACACCTTGACTGTGCTCCACTGCATTCATGCTTTAGGTAGTCAGACTGGTGTTGAAATAAACCCATTTCCTGAGCAGGAGGACTACCGGGCGTTTAGTACCTGCTTTATGCTGTTTTCCTGGGATGTGTAAAGTTCCGAGCCTCTCTGCTCATAGGCTTGAGCTTATCACACTTCTTGTTTTGGGTGGGCTGTAACGGAAGCCGTAGGCCAGCGAGGCTTCTAGTTCAGAGAGTTCAGTTGTGAGTGTGGGTGAGACATGTGATTGCACATACGTGATATGCTCTTCTCTCCACGTGGAGAGAGGAGGATTTGCTATAAAAGAAATTAGTTTGGACAAAAGAGGGAACACAACTCTTTCTCTAACATAACCAGCTGTCAGAGTAACCAACTCTCAGCCATATTTTTGCTGACATCTTTGAAACTCCCTCTTTTTATCTTTTTTTTTAATCTTTTTCCTGTTCAGCCTACTGCCAGATCTGCCAGATTTCAGGTAAGTTTCATCCCTGTACCATGTTGTGCCTGAGCTCTGTGTGTCAGCTTTAGGTGATGTGACATGTGATTGAGGGTTGATGTGTGCTGGTCTAGCTGGCATTGAGTGTACTTTATGGTCTGGCTTGTGCAAGAGGGAGGGCAAAAAGGTGTGGTGGTCATTGCTTAGTCTCAGATGGGAAAGAAGACAGGGAGAAATACAGTTTGGGTGAAGGAGGGCAGGGATCTTCTTGCAATTACTGCCTCTACTACCTTTTGTTCACCCTTGGTCTATCAAGTTTCTCAATGTTGATCCACTATGACAGTTTAATGAGACTTCAGTGGCCTTTCAGAAGTGGCACTTCCAGTTGTACCCCAGCTTTCGGAGTGTAGAAAATAATATGGTGCTTTTAATTCTCTTCTCTTGGCCTATATCAATGATGCCAAAAGTTCAACCCCATGCAGTGTAGGGCAGGAGGAAGAGAGGGTGATTTACTTTGGCTGCAGATGTGGCCAGTGGATGCTGTCTTCATTCTTGCGAGGTCTATGTGCTGAGACACAGTGACGCCAAAGGGCAGATGGGGATGTGGCGGAGCCCATTTGCTGCTCCTGAAGGATGAGCTAAGAAGTCCTCCTGACTTAAGTATTTGGAGGAGCTAGTGTCATTGACCAGCAATGGGTGATGTGGAGAACTAATTCAGCAGTTCTGGGCAGAGTTGGTTGATGCCAGCTCCAGTCAATACTGTCCCAGAGTTAGTAACCGTGGGTGAATCTTCTCTGCTATTTACGCCTTTGTGTTTGGCAGTATCCTAGGGCTTCTTACAGTACCTGCTGTGTCCTCATCCTTCATTATTCTAGGGCCAAAATCCTTGCATATCTGCCATGTGCTGAATAGTGTTGAAGGTGGCATTCGTCTGGCCAGATGTAGTCATCTACACCCAAGTTAGTCAGCCCTGGCTACGGTTACGGTCAGCCAGAGGAAGGGTGGACATTCCTGGGGTGTGATTCATCTCAGCCCGGTACGCTGAGGCATATGAGTAGTGACCTGAAAGCTGCTTTCCACTGACTATAAAAGGAGGCATTGAGGGATTAGCTTGGATGTAAAAAGTTCGCACTATAAATGTCTAAGTGTTTATCTCAATGAGCTTGTGAGGTTCTTGGATTCCTTGGTGACTTTGGGAAGAGTCCTGGCTGTTTGCGCTATGGGTGGGTGTTTTCTGGTATTTGAGCACTCCCTCCTTAGTGCCACTGTTGCAGTGTCACTGGCTACTTAAACCTACTAAAAAAACCCAAAAACAACGGAGAGGAGGGGAGAAAAATGCATAGCTGAATCTGTTGGCCAAATAAAGCATGGGGGCTATGACCTGCCTATGATGGGCCCACTGGTTGCACCATTCCTGACAACTGCCTGTGGTTCCTGGGCAGTTTGGGGGTGTCAGGGATCAGGAGCTGGGGCTCCCACCTTCCCACTGCTCTTTGGCAGCAGTGGCCAGAGCCACCTTCCCTTTGTGGTGGGTCAGCAGCTGGTACCCTGGCCAGGGTCCCTGACTCGGCTGGAGACCACCAAGGTGATGGGTCATAAATTCCATGAATGGTATCTGGTACAGAAATGCCTTATTTCAGAGTTTCCAAAATAAGATAGCGTGAGATTTTTGATTCCATGTACATTTTTGAGTTTCTGGGTTTTTTTTACTCAAGTGAAAAACAGTTCAAAAAACTTTATTTTCTTAGAGGTGCCACTAGCTTCTTCACTGAGCGGGATCCTTCAATAAATTTTCCTGTTAATCTGACGTGTTCCTCAGTGCCTGTAATGCTGTGCCTTGACCCCTTTTCTGAGAAATCCATGCAATTGCTCTAATTACTAAAAATATCCCAACTGCCTCTTCTGAGCTTATTCAGATTTCACAATTCACTCTTGCATCATTATTTCCTGCATCCTTGTAATTTATTTGTATCATTCCTTGTAGATCTTACTCGGCCATTTAATGTTTAAAGTTTTTTGAGGACTTGCAATTAATTACTCTCCTTATTTACTAAGCTTATTTTCAGGCTCTTCTTGAAACTTAGTGGTTATGTGACAGCCATCCACTTCTGAAAGTTTATTATAAGCTACTCTGGAGTTCTAAAAAAAAAAAAAAGGTAAAATTGAACAATGAGCTTTTTATTTAACTAGGGTTTGTCCCTGGTACTGATTCAGGGAGACAGTTAAAATCCCTTGCACCAGGTAATATGTTTATTCCTGGAACCTCTTCTGTCAGATGAGAAGGTGTTCTCAGCATAAATAGCTGTGTGACCCATAATATGTGACCCATATTATTCCTGGCTGTGTGCGAGCCTGCCTGCCTTACCTTGCCAGGTATTTTAATTCAGGTGAGAAGAGCTGAGTTGTAGGGCAGATGCACATCATCTCGGGCTGCAGTTGTGCCTGCTGAGAAGTTTGCTGCTGGCAGCTGCTGGCTGGCATCCCAGCGGCAGAGGGAATTGCTGCTTCAGTTTTCTGGATGATGTGCTTTGAGAGAGCTCCCCTCTGACTAGTTTCAGCTCAAATGAGGCTGGGTAGCACAGACTGCTGCAGTGGTAGATCTTTGCTAATTTGAGTTAGCAGCTAGGTTACATCTTTAAAGCTTCAGCTAGCACAGTAAATAGTAGTGGTGTTTCTTTAGAAAATGTTTGCTAACTCCAGTTAGCAGTGTGTGAGTGAAGGGATGAGGATGCTGCACAGCTCAGTGCATGGAGCAGAGAGGATGATGACATCTGAGAGGTAGAAAGGCAGGGGTGGTACCAAGCATTTTGGGACATTTGCCTCTGCAGCTGGTGCACTTGGAGCCGTAAGAAAACCAGTGTCTACAATGGTACAGTGCTGCTCTCTGTGCCTGCAGGGGACTTCATCGGTTCCGTTTGGTTTTGATTTTCAGGTTTGATTAAACCACAGGTGAGTTTGCTTTGGCTGTGGGGTGTTGGTGGGGTGTGGTTTAATGTTTGCTTTCCATTGCTATAAAAGCAATACCATGCAAAATTGCCTTTTAATGTGAAGAGTAAAGCATGCTGATATCAGGGCTTGGGAGAACTTGGCTTCCAAAGGACCTGCTTCCCCAAACTGCCTGTGCAGTGGGGCTGGGAGGTGGTGTAGCTCTGTGGAGAGTGGGTGAACAGAAGGCGCTCCTGTGAAATCTGGAGTCAATAAGCAACACCAATTCTGCAAAATAAGAAGGGGGGGCGGGGGGGGCAGGAGAAGTACAAGCTATAAACAATAACAAAATCAGAGCACCGATCCTGCTAGTAGTAGTTTCATTTGGGAAGACTAATGTGGGAGGTTTATTCAGATGTATATGTGGCAGGAGTAGGCTTACTGTGCAAGAAACCATGTGGTTCGATGAATGAACTGTTTCCTTAAGCTGAAGAAGAGCTTGTCTTCGTTAGGTGAAATATTATTAAAATAAACTTGTTGGAAAAACTGCATTGTTGAATTTGTAGAACTAGGTTATTTTGTTGAAGTGACTCTCTTATAAAGCAGTTTCAGCTAGGAAAGTAAATACTCTGATGCATCTTTAGAAGATATTCCAGAAGGGATTAGTTGGCTTGGCTAAGCAGAATATAGTCTTTTATCCTTAGGTGGCTGATGAAACTCCACGCAGGGTTGCATGCTGCCTGACAGCTGTTTAATGAGCCGTGTGAGATAATTCCCCAGCAAAGGATGCTACTTCATGCTGCACTATTTGGTTT
The DNA here is from genome assembly GCF_001431845.1 of Calidris pugnax. Lineage (NCBI taxonomy): Eukaryota > Metazoa > Chordata > Aves > Charadriiformes > Scolopacidae > Calidris > Calidris pugnax. The sequence goes on from NW_015094510.1 coordinate 22,895,778, forward strand.
TTTACTTCCAAAAAGTTCACTAAACAGGATGATCTGTAACATACATGTTGTGAAGATTTTTATTTTTTATTCATTGTTGTGCTTTGCAGTGGGTGTCTGTGCATCAGACTGGTTTGTGTGCTTACAGTTTCTGAAAACTGAGAGCAGGCCATTAAGAAGTATACAGCAAAATCAACCTCTCCTCTTTTTTGCTTTGCCTAGAGTGGCAACAGAAGGGTTTTTTGCAAGTTATTTGCAATAAGAATCATGTAGCTATTAAGAGATATTGGCAGTAGATGTATAATTGTCACCACAGAAAAAAAAAGTCACGTAGTTAAAGATCTGACTGATTTGTCCAGCGCGGTTTTAGCAACCCATTGAATAAAGGCATGTGGATGCTGTATAGAAAGGAAGTGATCAAAATGGGTATTTAAAAGGCTGTGTTCTGATCACTACCTGAATTTGGCTGATACAGATTTGAAGAGCAAAAGTACTGTACTGTTGTATATTCACCCATGCTGACCGAGGTGCATTAGGCAGGACCTTTCTGGCTCTGCAACCTGCTGGAAGAAAGGAGCAAAATGTTCTGGCACTCTGAGCAAGAAGAAAGTGCAACACCCAAAAGTCGGCAGCTGAATGATGGATTAGGGTGGAGGTGCCACATCTTGGAGGAGAAAAACAATAGGTGTTTGTTGTGATTTTGGAAACAAGAACTTCTGTGAGATAAAAGTGGGAATTTGGCCTCTAGCATCTTTTCAGTTCAGGAAAGGTACCAACACAAGCAGTAGAGTGGAAAGCATAACAGTTAAGTAACTGGAGAAGAGCAGAAGCAAAACATTTATGCTTTGCTCTGAAGGCGCTGGGATCAGTGCTCAGGCAGTCCTGAAATCCAAAGCTTTGTTCAGAAAACTCTCATATTTTTGAGGAAAGCAAGTGTTAGGAGGAGCCATTGTTCTTGTGAGGGAAATGGACTTCTGAATTGCTAAAGCCCCAAAGACCGTTGAGAGACTCTTACATCTTTTTATTAACTGCCCATGGAAAGACAGGTCAAACTCCATTGAGGTGTTTTCCTTCTGCTGGCTCTAGGTTCAGTCCATTTCCTATTTTGAGGTGCAGTCTGAGTTCCTGGTAGAGTTTTCATAGATGTCTGCTAGAGCCCTGCAGTAGCAAGGGAAGGCAGGCATCTCTGAAGGGTCATTCCTGCCATCTCCCCTCTGAAAGGATAAATTTATGCTTAGAGGTGCTTGTCTCTGCCTGTTGATTACAGAGTGGGGAGAGATGGTGCCCTCAGCCCAAACATCTGTTTTGGAGCTGGCTAAAGCTAGTTGAGAGGAATCCTACCCCTCGTAACCTGGTTGGAAAGTAAAGAAACACAAGGATGTCCTTCAAGGAAACTTGTGTAAGTGATGAAGCCACACTGTTGTGCTTTGGCTGCTCCAGATAAACGGTCACAGATGTTAGAGTGCTTTTGAACTTGCTTTTTCCTTTGGAGGAAATACCTGGAGAGCAGAACAGTGTGGTGCAGGGCACCATCAAAAGCACAAGAGTAGCTCTTTGCTTTTCATGCCGCTGTTCAGACCCTTGGGGGAAAGTGCTAATTATCACTTGTTTCATAGTTATTTTATTTTAAAATCACACATATCTTTTTTTTTCCCAAGTCCCAGTGCAGTGGGACTAAGGAAAATATTTACATCCAGTAGTTTGTTTTCTTCCTGTTACCACTTAAAGAGCCTAGCAGCAGCAGAACTTATTATACTTCAAAGTTTCTTGTTCTAGAAAAGTGACAAGGGGAGAGAGCGCTCGGAGAAGTATGTTGAAATGTGTAATGCAAATACCTCTTGAAGACTGGCATATGTAGGTCTCTCTGTGTACCCCCCCCCC
>NW_015094510.1:22897647-22961851 GCF_001431845.1 Calidris pugnax
ACTCTATAATTATAATTGAGTGATTTCCTTTGATATGGAATGATGATGTGGAAAAATATAATAAGGTCCTTAAAATGTATGAGGAGACTGAATGGTATTAGTATTTTTATCCCAATAAAAAGTGCGCACTTACTCCAGACACGATACTTTTGCAGATAGGGACACAATAATTAAGGACAGCTGTATAATTTCTCTTGACAGGACTACATGCTGAGTGGCTTCACTTGTCCCTGTCACCAGGTTCCAGGTGCAGGTTTTGGGGCAGACCAGGCTTCTGCATGGAGAGGCTGTGGGGCAGTGAGATGCACCTGGCAATTCCAATAAAATCAGAAATGCAGTTAAGATTTTAGCCTACAAATTGGTCAACTGTCAGGCTGATGAGCTCCAGTGACAAGTATACGGCAAATTTCATTTTGCTCATTGGAGTTAATTTCTACTGTAAGTTGACTTGAACTTCTGAGGGAGCCAGAACAGACTCCCTTTGTGGAGACGCCTGGGTTGCGAGAGCTGGCTTTCTGCCACACAGGCGGCAAAATAAACTGTAAGGCTGGCTACAAGGTAATGCCTCTCCTTGTGCAAAATGGGGGCCTGAGTCCACACTGTATTTTGCAGTGGCCTTGTGGCTGGGCTCCGGCCAAGTCTACCAAGATTTTGCATTTCTTACTTGCCTCTGTGTTGTCCCTGCTCTCGCTGCTCCCCCAGCTTCATGTGAGGGTTGTGCCTTCCTCAGCATCTCTTAGTGGTGGTTATAAACTTTGGTCTGGACACCTGCTTTGGCTGGTGGGTGTCACCTTCACTTTTGGGGGGGGAGGGGGAACCCAAACTCCAGCAAGTCATGATTCAATCCCAAGCAGGAATGGGAAGCCTTTTGTCATACTTTGAGAAAGAGTCTGAGATAAATATGAAATGGGCATCTCTCTTCTCCAGGCCTTCCCCACGTAGCCTTGAACGTTTGGGTTAGGTGGAGGCAGAACTCCTCTTAGACAACAGCCTCTTTGGCCACACTGACTTCACTCTGAGCACTGCCTGCTGCCCACGTTTCTGACATTACAACCTTCCCATTGCCCCCATGTGCGGCAGCAAATCGTGGGTGGCCAGGAAGCTCTGTTGGTCCCCCATCAAACCTGGGGGTACAGCCCAGGCATCGACTTTGCCTCTCTCCTCCTGCAGCGCAACCATCGGAGAGCAGGGGAAGGCTGAACGGTGAGTTCGTGGCTAAAAAAGAGCATTTTCCCAAAGCAAACAAACCCCACACCTGCCTCACTGTGAAATTTAATTCCGCATCAGTGTTGTACCTGCTTTCTGATAAGATTTATTTAGGTAGAATGTATCAAACATGGGCTCCGATATCTGTGTGAAAACAGGAGCGATTGGTTACCGCATCGTCAGACCGATCAAACGTCCCCCTTGTATCCTTATACACCAATAAGCTCTGTGCTTATTGTAGGCTTAAATGCCTAAAATGGATGCAGTTTTCAGAGGCATTTTGTTGTAAATCCATCCGTGCTTCGGAGCTGCAAAGTCTTTACAGTGACAGCTTGCGGGATTATTTGCAAAACACTTCTGAGACTGATTTCCCCCACCTCCACCCCCCCGTCAGACCAGTAATCCCATTTCATATGCCTCTTTTTTTATTAGTTGAGTGCTCCTGACCTTTTGCATAGGGAATTTTCCTAGCTCTGGTGGAGTACGGGACTGAAGAACGGCAGAGCTGGGCAGGATTGGGTCAAACGCTGAGACGAGAGCAGGAGACTTGTGCAGTGTAAAGTTTCAAAAGCAAGCGGGCAAGTGCGTGGGCGAAGCTGCCATGGAAACTGCTTATAGCATTTGCAAAAAAGACCAAACTCTGGATCGCTGCTTTTCCTGACCACTAGTCAGCTTTTAGCTGCCCTCTCCGCTCGTGGTGGCTGGAAATATTGCAGAGGGCAGCTACCTGGGAAGAGGAGGAAGGTGGGAAGATGATGCAATACTAGTAGTTTGTTGCAAGCCTGGAGGCAGCACAGGTAGTGGTGCTGGCTGGCCTGGGAGAGCCAGGGTGGCCAGTCGTGGCCAGGATGGTTTAATGTCAGGTGAGAAGTGTGTCCCATGGCCCTGCCACGGTGAGGGATGGCCGAGGGAGCGGTGCTTCCTTGCAGGACGAGAGGTGAGTGTGATGCCCATCAGCTCTGGGTGTGCTGCTGCACTCCCAGAGGGGGGGTTACCCCCTACCTCAAATGTGGTGGGGCTGGTGGCTTTTATCACCTCCCCTTTCTTCCTACTTCACACAGCCCTGTGCTTTACATTCCCTGCTCCACCTCTTTGTGCTGTCCTAGGCTTCTGTTTTGCTGTGGGTGTCTGTCTAGACTATGCTGATGTTGACACATTCTGTGGTCCTGGCAGCCAGACTCCGTGGCTGCCCTGCCCACCCAATTTCCATTGCAAAACAACAGTCCCTGGTGAGGCATGTGTCATGGACTGGTGGGGGGGGTGGTGGTCATTAGCCATCAGGAAATTGGAACATCACCATATCCCGGTTACACTGGAAGTGTGACCACACCATTGGTGCTCAGCATCTCCATCTGCTTTGGTTTGGGCTGCCTGGACCCACAACCCAGGATGTCTCCTGACAGGAGAGCATCTTCCTGTCAGATGCTCTGCTCCTTGTGGTGTTCCCAGGCAGCTGGGGCACTGGTGGCCCCTCCAAGACATGTGCTGCTGGCTCATTGTCACTGGGTGACCCTGGGCAGTGGGGTTTGTCTGGTGAAAGAACAGTACTGGTTTGATTGGACAGTAGCATTGAGTCATTGCATTTAATCCAGTGTGCCTCAGGGCACTGTTTCTCAGAGGAAGGTCACAGATTCACAGATTTGACAGAGTTGGAAGGGACCTCTAGAGATCATCCAGTCCAACTCCCCTGCTAAGCAGGATTCCCGAGAGCACATTCTCAGGACTGCATCAAGGTGAGTCTTGAAAATCTCCAGAGAAGGGGACTCCTGAAGAACTCTCCAGCAGGAATTACTTGTCTGCTAGGCAGTGGTTAAAAGCCACCCCTGAAAGTGGAGACATGCATCATCCTCTCAGCTGCAGGAGAGCACAAGGCTGCGTGCACCAGCGAGGGGGGCTGTGAAGTGCTTGTTTGTGCCTGCAAAGACCAACACGTGGGGCTTGGAAGGAGCTGATCCCTCTCCAGCCCTTGAATTATGGCTGGAATGCGGGAATACTAGGTCTAAAAGCAAACATTTTAGCTCCTTTCACACTAGGCTTCTTTTTGGTATGGTGTAAATCATATTTGCAGAAAGCATTAGTTACTAGGTCCATAGTCATGCAAATGCCCTCAGAAGCTGTAACATTTTTGAATGCAGCTCGGTTGCTTAATGAGAAATTAATTTTGATTTCTTCAGAAAAGGGAAGTCTTTCTTAATTCTTCCACTATGTTGAATAACTATCCAACAGCCACATCAGGGTACGGGGTTGGCAGATCTGACTTGGACGTCTCTGTGGGGCAAGCCCTTAAGAACGGCCTCCAAATCAGCAGAAAAATTCCTGGATTAATGAAAAAGTATTCTAATTACTTTCCAATGACTGTTTTGATTACCTAAGCCCAAAGGAATCATATAGCATAATTTGATGTTTCATAGAATCTTAGAATGGTTTGGATTGGAAGGGACCTTCGAAGATCGTGGAATCATAGAGTGGTTAGAGTTGGAAGGGTCCTTAAAGATCATTTGGTTCCAACCCCCCCTGCCATGGGCAGGGACACCTCCCACCGGACCAGGTTGCTCAAGGCCCCATCCAGCCTGGCCTTGAACACTTCCAGGGATGGGGCATCCACAACTTCCCTGGGCAACCTGTTCCAGTGTCTCACCACCCTCACAGTAAAGGCTTTCTTCTTGATAGCTAATCTAAATCTCCCCTCTTTCAGTTTAAAACTGTTACCCCTCATCCTATGGCTCCACTCCCTGACAAAGAGTCCCTCCACAAGATCATCTAGCCAACTTGTCCTGCCATGGACAGAAACATCTTTCACTAGATCAGGTTGCTCAAAGGCCTGTCCAGCCTGGCCTTCAACACTTAATTTGCAGACACAGTTTCCTGAGGATAGCAAAACCTTTCTCAGAAGCCTAGAGTTATTTTCTGTAAGACACAGGGAGCTCTGTGACGTGCCTGTGTACAATTTCTTCTCCCCTTCTTCCATGAATGAGTGCGTGTCCAGCATGGGCTGAGCTCTCCCTTGTGCAAGCAATTCCTCTAAGGTTTCCTACAGAGCATTTCCTCTAAAAAAGCTCTTCAAACACTCCCACCTCTTACACAGAAACACTGTTCCTGCTTTCTCAGTAAAGGAAAGGGTTCCTTTGCTTCAAGTCAGTACCCAATTATGGTAACGGAGGAAGTTTTTCATTGGATCAGCAGTGTGGTTATGAGCCATGCACTGCTGCTGGGAGTGTTCCTGTTTGAGAAACATCTGACTTGCAGACACACTGGTCTACAGGGGTGGCCAAGCCCTGGTCCATTGTCCGGCAGGACACCCATGGCTGTTGGGCAGGTGTGATCAGTGTCTGCTGCTGCCACTTGGCCCTGCCTCCAGCTGGAGCTGACACTGCTCACCACGAGCTACCTGCTGGCCTCCACCTTCTCACTGTTGCTCAGGGATGTCACAAAATCCACTGATACATACCCACTTGGATTTGCCTCTTGTCCACACCTGAAAATCCTCACTCAGCTGTGCCTGCCCTTCTGGTGAAATGATGATGTTTGGGGAAGTCTTCTCCTGCCTTCGGTCTGACTCATTGGATGTGTCTGTGTATGATGGTGTTTGTTGTTCCTCATGAAGTTTGGGGCTCTTAAGTTTTTATTTGTTTACCCACTACTGTTTTAATACAGTACTTTTTCTAACTTGCTTCCTTATGTCCTAAAGGCCTTTTCCCACCTTCTTCCAAGGACTGTTGTCCAAGGACCACAACTGGAGCATGCTGAATGACATACGGCTAAGTGTTTTGGCTAAGCAAAGCTTTGTCTCCATTTTATCTGGGTTTAAGAGGACAGAAGCTCATTTATTTAATATTGTTTCCCAGAGCATATTTTTTTTTTCTGCAACATACCAAGGCCTAGTCCCTGGCAGATTATGGGTGACTTGTCATTTCGAGTAGGTCCCTGGCAGTCTGTCTTAGGCTTTCATTTGGGAAGTCTAATTATCAGTGGAGATCCCCTGGGGTTTTATGACAAATTGAGGGAGTTATATCAAGCAATTTTCTTGCAAAGTGTAATTTGAAGCCATGATGATGAACTATTTGAGGAGACTGTACTAGAACTGGTAGGAGACTTCTCAGTTAGATGCTTTTTCATCCGAAAACCATGATTCATGTAATGAGAGAGGTGTGATGCCCTTTATCAGGAAGACATCTCCTTAACTTTTTGAGCCCTGAGGAGCTCGGGATGGCAAGTGTGACTCTGTCCTCCTCCTCCTCCTCCAGACAGCTGGGTGCTGGTTTGTGGTGCTGCCTGCCAGAGGATCTTCACCAGCTGAAGTCTGAGTTGGGGGGTAAAAAGGCTAAAAGCATTGAAAGTGCCTTTCACTGGATGGTACTTCTCGGGTGGGAATCCATCCTGGAACGTGTCCCATCTCTCTCCTCTGTCTTGTCTGCTTGACTTGCCACCCAGTTGGTTGTAGGCCCAGTGTTGGGTTCATTTGCAGCACGATTTCCAGCCTGGGGAGATGAACATACCTGGTTTCATGGCTTAAACCTGCCAAAATAAACACACTGTTGGCTGCACCTGAGAGTCTTCCCTGCTGTGACGCAGGATGTGCTATATCCAGTTTGTAACTAAGAGGGTTTGGATCTTTAACCCATTCTTGCAAAGGTGGTGGAGACTCATCATGTATCCTACTCCCACCTTCCGTCATGCCTGCAGTTGGAAAGGGATCATAACATCAAGTTCCCCACTGCAAATTGAGCCGAATACGTTATGTGTTTCTGCAATATCCAAGGAGGGGAGTTATTGTCTTACCCAACCTTTTACTTGTTGAATGGCTTACTGCAAGCCACCTTTGCTGTTAATCCCAGCTGAAGGTTTGTGGAGAATGGGCATCAGTGAACTTCCATTTTGGAAATTTTGAAGCTTGAATTCTGGGAGGTTGAAGCATTCCCCTTGGGACTTTCCGAGCAGGAACCTCCATCCTTTATTTTGGTCAAAAATCAGTACTTCTTTCAAAATGGGTTTCATGTATCATCACAAATAACCCAGATTGAGTTTTTTTGCAGATGTTAAGACAAAACATTGAACTTTGCCTGCTTTGAAATTTTGGGTAAGTTGAGACTTCTTGCCATTCAACAACTTGAGAGGAGTGCTGACAGCTGTAGAGGTTTCCACGTTTCAAAATGGATATAAGTGTACGTGCGGCAATGTTGGGTGGGGGTTTCTGCTCACTCTTCCTCTGAGGAGGTACCTGAACTCTGGGGAGTTCATCGGGCATGTGGCAGGGTCAGTCTTGGGTTTTCTTCTTTCCTTTGTAGAAAACTTCTCATTCTACATAATTGGCTTTAATTCTGTGCTCTTTTGCAGATTGGGTAAGAAAATTCTTAGGAGCAGGAAGGCCTTGAAATAGATAAGGAGTGGTTTTTCAGAAGCTGAAACAAATTCAAATTTTTTAGGAAGTGATAGTACTGCTTACGTAAAATGGTGTCCTATCAGCTTATTTTTACACATGGTGTTTTATGTTTAGCTGAACAGATGTTTGTTATGGTTTACTTTTTGCTGTTAACCAGATGCAAGATTGCTTGTTTTCTTATGGGATTGAAGAATGTCCCTTTTTAAAATGTTGTTAATGGGGAAGGAAACCTATCAACCTAATATAATAGGTATGTTAACCGTTAGATAAGAGGAGAAAGAATATCGTGTTTTATTTGAAAAAGACAATACAGTCAAGGCATAAGAATTTAGACAGGGAACAAAACTAACAAACATAAAATGCATTGTAAATAAAAGACAAGGACCAGTAGCAGTGGGTGGCGTTCGGCCGCTATTGAAGTTGGTGGGAGTGTTGCCATCCACTTCACTGGGACAGGATTTCACCCGAGGATGTGGCCCCTGCCCCAGGATCCGCCCTGTTAGGTTATCAGGTTGTCATTGCTTCCCACTGCTCTCAAAGCCCTCAGCTCCTGATGAAACATGAAGGTGTCCAGAGCCTTGGGATGAAGCCATTTCCTACCCAAGGTCTCAGCAGCTGGAGCTTGCAGCTTGGTGTTTCTCATCAGAGGCGTGAGAACGAGGTGTGTGCAGAACAAAGCTAATCTACGTTCATTATTATCAAGTTTCCTCAACTTCAAGGTGGATGTGTACCATCTGGTAACGTTTCTGGAATAACCGATACTGGTTTATGTGATTAAGGCTGCGTTATGCCACAGGAGTACTGACCGTACATTCAAAAAAAGGCTCATCGTTTCAAGTATGGTTGGGAGTGGGAGTGAGAGGAACCAGCCCAGAACACATTTCCTCACTTCAAAGGCAAGAACGGCTGTTTCAGAAAGCGAGATCACAGCCGGATCCAACTTCTAAGGAGGGAAAAATGATAATCTGTGCCAAAATCAGCCTTTGATACAATTGCGAAGATAACAAATAATATCAGAGGAAAGGTTTTGGGCAGAGGTGTAATGGCCCCTGTACTGCATCCTGCTAAACCAAAAGATTTTTCTCCTGAAAAAGATCTCACTTGTCTTTATTGAAGGTCTCTTTGCCAAGCTACAGTGAATATAATTGAAAGTGAAAGGTTGATTTGGTACCTGCTGTTTCAAAAGCATCAAAAACATGTAAGAGATGCTTAGGATGTTGGTTGAGATGAAGGGCAGCGCTGTGTGTGAGGGATGCAGAGGACGGCTGCAGCGCGGGTACCGTGCCCTGCACCCAGCTCCCTGTCTGTTAGCTGCAGGGCATAAGAAGTATTTTATTCACAAGAGAGACACTCAGACATTTCTGATGCTTTTGGGACAAGAGAAAGTTGATATCTTGATCTCGAGATCAGCCAGAAGAGCACTGTCTGCTGGCACTAAACCAATTGTAAGATGTTTGCTTTAATTTCTCGGTTTGTCATAATTAAATAGCCCTTCTTTTAAACAAATTATCCACAAAAAGCAGTTCTGCTTTAGTCTTGATAGCCATATGACAGCTGTGAACACCTGTAGGTATGCCTGGAGGAGCTTCAACCTGAAATCATTTTGAAATATGTTTATTGTGAGATACTCTTCACTTATATATAAGCCTGAAATAATTAACTAGATTTTTTTTTTTAATGAGTAAATCCTGTGTTCCTTTCCCACCAAATACCTTGCTTAGCTGGTACCCTGATCCTCTGTCCTTGCAGCGAGGGGCTGTTTCTCTCCTGGGGATGTTCCACCTCCCCAGCCCATGTTCTTGCCCAGGAAGTGATTTGTTGTGATGTGTGTGGCAAAGGAGGGCGTCGGGTACCAGATCTGCCTTCATTTTCAGTGCAGAGGTAAAGCTTCCATTGGTTTGGGAACACCAAGTCATGTTCATTTTGCAAGACACCAGGTTTAGATAAATGGCTGGGTAGGAAGCAAAAGGTCTGCCATTACTGTTAGGCGGTACGTTTTTGAAGCAGAGGCCTTGAGCCAAATCCTGAAAGAAACTTAGCATCCACAGCTCCTTGGGCGTCGGTGGTGGTTGAAGGAGGGAGAGCAGTTCTCACCTGTGGGGGACCTTGGCCCAGCTGTACCTGGAGGCACTTAGATAATGTCAGACTGCACAGCCTGACCTCTGCCTTTTGCTTTTGTTCACCACACAGCATGTCCTCCTCGGAGCTTTTTGCGGGGTATGGGGACAGTGGGTTACTCACACACTGCACGCAAACATATTGTTAGTGCCATCTAGCTCTTAGGGTTAGACCTGTTCCTGTCATGTGGGCATGTAGAAATCCACATGTTGATTACTGGGCACACATCACAAACTTTTTCCTTCTGCATGTTATGTGGTGCAACCCTGTAAGATACCCTCCTCCCTCACCTTGATTTTCCCTGTAAGAAATGTTAAGCACCTAGTAGGATGAAACCCAGTATGCTCAGCAAGGTTGATGTCAACTCAGAGGTGCAAACCCTGAGGAACAGAAAACAATGCGTCAGTCACTGGGGTTTAGGGAGGCCTGGAACTGTAGCTTCACCCAGGGTGAAATGTCTGTGGAAGATCTCTGAGTTTCTCCACTATTTCCTTATGGGTGGTCCAGCTCAGCCTTGGGGGTCCATCTGGGCCTGCCCAGGGGCTCTCTGCAAAGGCCAGGCGAGCCCTGCCCAGCTGCGCTGCGTCTCTGTGGACCTCCCTGGCTCATTGCTTAGCTTCTCACTGAGCTGGGCCATCTTTCCACCTCTTTTCTACTTTCTGTCTTTATTAATAGCCTCAGCTGGGACTCTCCCATACTATTCTGTGTTGTGTCTTACTCCTCTGTTCAGGCCATTGGGTGTCTAAACTTTGCCGTAAATATTGACTTAGCAAGAAGTAAACTGTTTTTCACTGGCCCTTTGGCATTTCTTGATGTTTCACTGCTGCAGAATAAACCTGTGTTTGTTCTGAAATCCAGAGTTTGGTTCTGCATCAAACTGGTCTTGACTTTCAAACTAGTTTTGGAAAATAAATCCATTAACACATCTCCTATGGGTATCTTGCTCATAGTTGGCTGCAGTTTATGGCGGGATTTCTTTGTTTTGTTTCAGAGGAGGTTTTTTTTTTGTATCTTCTGTAGCATTTTTTCTTTTTCTTGGTACTCAGCACTGGGATCCTCCCCATTTCATGGAGCTCCAGACTGAGTGTCAACCAGCACCACCACCGCTGCTGGGGCAAGGTGGATGACTTCGCCTGATCTCGGTGGTCTTCATAGTTTGCAGGCAGCAGTAGGATCTCTGCATCGCTCTGGTGGGAGTTAAGCAAAGCCTAGGACTTGCGTTGTCCTAGAAAGCAATGAAATTCATAGGGGATGCTCTGGCGCACCACTCTTGTTGTCATCTTACCCTAGATCTTACCCTAAGGTTCAGGACTGCCTTGTCCCTGCTTCTGCAGAGGTGGGCAGGTGTCCAGCTGAGAGCAATCCTGGCTGACGTGGACTTGGGTAAGCTTCAAGTGGGAAGGAGACTGCATGAGCGAATTGACATTTGAAGACACTTAGGTAAACAGGTCTGTCTTCCTTCTGAAGAGAGAAAATAGTTTTCCCTCTCTGTGTGCGTTGGGAATTCCCTTGGTTCACCAAGTGAGAGTTTTGTAAGATTGGCCTGAGGCCTGCCTCTCTCCCTTAGTCTGAATCCCTGTCTCTCAGGAGTGTGTTTTGGAGCTGTTGGTGGATGAGACAATTCCTGACACTGTGGGACTTGTTCCTGCAGTTGTAATTACTTTCTCATAGTAGGAGAGTTATGAAGCATTGGATTTAATAGCCCACTCAATTAAGTTTTTTAGCATGTCTTTTCCCACCTTTTATGCTGGGTTTTAGCTGAAGCTGATGAAGTACCAGTCTCACTCAACCGTACTGTAAATTGCATTTAGTAATATTTTTGCCTCCACATTATTGTCAGCATGCTATTGATGGTAGTGTGCAGTGTGTCCTGCCGTTCCAAACCGGGACAGGGGTACGAAGCACTCATCGTTCACTGGAAAGTTAATGCCTCAGTCCAGCGTTATGTCTAAGTAAAACAACCTTTCTCCTCTTCCATCATTAATGAAGAAATACTTTAAAACTCTGCTGCCAAAGCTGGGCTCTGTGCTATAGTGTGGATATTAGATTGAGGCTTCTTGAAGCTACAGGATGCAGTCTGAGATGGAAGATGATGGTCATCCTTGTAGGCTGTGTCTGTGTGAGCAAGTAGCACAGCCAGTAGATCTGCAGAGCTGAGCAGTTGCTTCTGAGAGTGTGATGTCTGCACAACACATCTTATAGGGGAGGCTATCCTGGAGTAGCTGTTCCTGTGGGCTGAGCACCCATCAGGTTTTGGGGTGCCTTGTGTGTGCCCCTTACGTTCTCAGGTTTAGGTTCACCCTGGTGGTAGTGGGTTTGTGTACTCCACGTGCACAGTGTGAACCAAAATGTAGTAAATGAGAAGAACTGGGACGTTAGCTTTTAAAGTACCCTCATACTCAGAACAGAAGTGCTAATGGGTATTAAACAGTTGAATGTGGGGCTTACAGTAGTGATTTTGGTGCCTGGAGACAAATCTGTTTGTAAAAGCATGGTAGGTTGTTGTCACTGCCAGCTCTGTTACTCTGGCTTGGGTTGCCTGTTGTCTTTGGTTGGAGTGTGGCTTTGTGGGGACATTCAAGGCTTCTCGGTGCTTGTCACATGTGTTGGACTTCCTCCATTGGAGGCCTGTTTAAGCTGAAGAACATCCCTTGAAGCTGAAGAACATGTCTCCCCCATGCTGCTCCAACACTGCTTTATTTTAGTAGGTGTTTTTCTGTGGATGCAAATTAGGAGTAATCCAGCAGGTCCTGTTGAAGCATCCTAGCTGTGGAGAGCATCACAGTATCCAGCTGCCAAATTCAGAATGAGGATGATGATGCTGGGGTGAGGGTGGGAGGGCAGAGTGTGGGCTGAGGAAAATGGCTACAGCCAGTGGGAGCAACACTCGGAAGAGGAGGGTCAGGGACTGATAATTAGAAAGAACCAGGGCATGAAAACAGTGGTGAACTGGCAAATTGAAACTTCTGTCAAAGTAGGAGGTGATGCCCGTTGACTGGAGAAGATCCAGATAAGTGAGTTTATCTATGAGAGACTGGCAGATTCACCTGGCAGTTTTATTTGATACAAAGCACAAGGAAGATGGGTGGCTGTTGCTTGGTTGTTTTTTTGTTTTTTTGTTGTTTTTTTTTCTTTTAAGGTCAAAGGGAAGGATGATAGTTCTCTTTTACCTCAACTTGAATAAAGCTTTTGATGGGGTGCCACAGGGGAAGTTATTTAAGAAGGTGAGGACTAATAGGAAACTGGCATGGTGCAAAAGGGACTTTTAAGTGAGAAGTCAGGGACAGGGAGAGGAAAACAGACACTGGTAAAGGAGATATGCACTGGAATTCTTAGTGGTTGCTCTTGGGATGCTCTTTTTGCTGCTTCTGAGGTTCTCTTGATGCAACAAGTAAAAGGGTGCTAGTAGGATATACTGCTCCTCAGAGGGTGGTTCGGAAGTGAACAGTTGCAGACAGGACAAGGGACTGCCCATGTCTTTGGGATTTGGATCACTTACCTTTGCAAAATGAAGGTTGAGAGGTCATGACCAATTTCTAAAGGGACACTGGGGTAACCATTTGAGCAGGGAAAGGCTATTCTTGGCACAAAAGCATGTGAGTGAACATTGCCTACTGAAGCATTTTGGCTGGAGGGTAGAAGAGGAGGTTTCCAACAGTGGAGGTAAGGCTTCTAGAAATGTTGAAGGGAGGGCCTGATGTTACCCCATGGTTGCCTGTGATAACTGGGGCTAGACTTGGCAGAGTAAAAAGCAAGAAATTCTTTCTAATGCTGTGCTTATGGATTCAGGTAATGCTGTGAGGAGGAGCACTAGCCGCTCTCTAAAGGCAAGGACAATTTTGAAGCAACATACTTAATTTTTTTCAGAAAGAGTAAGACAGAACTTCCGTAAGTGGGCTGTGTACAAGGACATGTATGTCAAAAGGGCAGACTCCCTAATGGCACTGGTTCCGTGGATGTCTCCGAGGAGCTGACCCCACTGCTGGCCATGTGGGTTTGACTGATTGTAGCTTTTAATGAGCGCTGTTATTGTTGGCGTTAGGTGGATGCCTATGCAGATGGTTGAATTTTTAGGCTTTGACGAGTTGCACAGCATAATCTTCCCATGGTGTAGCACTGCAAGATACTTGTCTCTCATGGGAAGAGAAACTCCAGAAGGATTTCCCAAGAGATCCCTCCACAGAGAGGAGCTGGCTTTACCCTGCTGCTGATCCCACCACAGAGTCCCAAGCAGGGGAGCTGCATCTGGGTTGCTCACACGCTGAAGCAACCACGCACTACTGTTTGACTGTCCCAGCAGGTCCACACACAGGAAAGGTGCAGCTGCTGAAATGGGACCATGGATGGAAGCTCTGCCCCACAGTTTCATTAAACACCCCCATCCTGCAGTGCTTCTGTCCTGGGTGGGACAAGGACATTCAGGGAGTCCCACCGTGCTCTCACTTCAGTTGTTGCTGCAAAATAACTTAAGCCTTTGCCTCAGCACAACCAAGTTAAATAAAACTCGATTCTGTGTGTCCTTTCTCATAAATTATATCCGTTTCAGCCTGCGCAGTTATAGGCAACAGCAGCCTGTGCTGCTGCCTGTGGCTGGAGCTTAGAGAAGGGGAAGTGTCCCAGTGGGTCTGTTTGATGGCAAATGGTGTCATGGACTGTGGCACGTGGCCACGTTGTGCTCTAGGGAGAGTAGCACATGTGCTGCCTTATTCTGGGATGTAATGCTCACTTTGTAGCTCACCTCCAGACTTAAAAAAAAAAAAAAAATGTATGTCCCTATATATATATATATTTTCACTGAAAGAGTGGTCGGGCATTGGAACAGGCTGCCCAGGGAGGTGGTTGAGTCACCGTCCCTGGATGTGTTTAAGGGACGTTTAGATGCGGTACTGAGGGATATGGTGTAGGGGAGGACTTTGTAGAGTAGGGTAGATGGTTGGACTCGATGATCCCAAGGGTCTCTTCCAACCTCAATGATTCTATGATTCTATATATTTTTATATATCTGTCTTTTTTTTTTTTTTTTTAATTCTTAGCCCAAGAAAACTAATCTGAAAGATGAGCTTTATGTTTTTGGCTTGACCGATTGTCTGTGGACTGGGTGGCTGTGGGGCTGGGGTGGGAGCTGGAGTAGAATGCTGCATCTCTCCTGGGATCACATCAGCTTTGCAGCATGACTGGGAGCAGGAAGTGGAAAATGCTTTGGTTTTCCGTTTTAATTCCCTGTGCTAAGCCTAGGTAAAACGCTGAAGGAGACATTTTGCCATGCAAAAAGGTGGAAAGTGGGAAGTTTCCACCATGTTGAAATATAAGAGGGCTGTAGCAGTGTACCTGTGCGGTGATGCTGTTTCAGGGGGTATCCTGGTCCAGGTAATAATGGCAGCATCTTTCTTGCAGGCACAAAGATGCAGTGTCAGAAAATTATCAATTTTGGAAACCAGCTTCTTCGCCGGAAAAATGTGGACTGCACTCGAGAAGAAAGTCGGCTCTCACGATGCCTCAACACGTTTGACTTGGTGGCCCTGGGTGTGGGCAGCACTTTGGGTGCAGGTGTGTACGTGCTGGCTGGAGCCGTGGCACGGGAAAACGCGGGACCTGCCATCGTTATCTCCTTCTTGATTGCTGCCTTGGCTTCGGTGCTGGCCGGACTCTGCTACGGAGAATTCGGTGCTCGAGTTCCTAAGACGGGATCAGCTTATCTTTA
Source organism: Calidris pugnax (assembly GCF_001431845.1). Classification (NCBI taxonomy): domain Eukaryota; kingdom Metazoa; phylum Chordata; class Aves; order Charadriiformes; family Scolopacidae; genus Calidris; species Calidris pugnax. The sequence goes on from NW_015094510.1 coordinate 22,912,053, forward strand.
CAGCTACGTGACCGTGGGCGAGCTGTGGGCCTTCATCACAGGGTGGAACTTAATCCTCTCCTACGTTATCGGTGAGTATGGCAGTGTGCTTTGAGACCCTACCTTTAGTCCAGGATGGCAGCCAAGTTTGTGAGACCAGCTGTGTTTGAGCACATACGTTGCCGTTACAAAGTTAATGCCATACTCTAGCGCTCACTGAGGATTTCAGGACCCGACATGGGGTGTGCTTTTGGTGGCTCCTGTCGGTTGGCGAGGTGAGTGGTGTGCTGCAGGCTGAGGATTTGTCCTGAAGCTGCATTATTGCTGCCCTGACTTCCTCTGAATCTCCACGTCATCCCTGGCTGCTGCACACCAGGGAGCAAAGGCATGTCCCCACTGCCGAGAAAGAAGCTGCTGACGGAAAGATGCTTTTAGGCAGCAGCATCTGTACTCCTGGCTGATCAAAGATTAATTCCTGGTCCCTTTGAGACCTGTTTAAAGTATCTGGAGATCAGAGTTTTGTCTTGTGAGCGGCTGCAGGATTAAGCTTAGGGTGATCTGCAGGTTCACAGTCTCTGAAATGTCCAAACCAAATCCGTTATAAGCCCTTGACTCCCACTGGGAAAGACCTTGGATTAAGCTCAGAGCATGCAGTGTACAACTCAGCTGATACATTAGAACTAAACCACACTTTGCTAATTAAGAATTCATGGCTTTTCAAGCACATTCTGAGCATACTGCTTGTCATCATGCCTGTAATTAAGCCTGCAACCAGCTTGCCAGTTGAGAGTGAAGACTTACTAGTTAAAATGAAAACCAATGCTATGCTAAATTATTGAAGGAAGGGTTTTTCAAAAAAAATGCATTTTATGGGATGTATAAGTGTTACCTTGGAGATTAGTTCCCATGGTGCTGGGGAGGGTAAGATCGTATCAAGAACTATACAGTGACGCAGCAGCTGCTTGTCTGAGATCGTGCTGGCTCTGCTCTGTGTGCTACCTAAAACCTTTTCCTCCTCCTCATATTTATTTATTTTTTTTAATAAGAAATGAGAGGATGAAAAGACAGAGTCAATTAAACTCATCTCCTTAGGCAATCTGAGTCCTGTGGTTCTTTTATGAATCAGGTTCACTGCAAGGAGGGGATAAAACTAGTTTTAAATAAAAGTAAGCATGTAATTTCCTCCAGACTTCTAAAATGGACTGAGCTTAGCTACATGTAGAAAATTGAAAGGGACTGCTTGGTGATTTATCTTTTGTTCCAGAAAAGTGATGATAAATAGTCTCCTCTGTGCTCCTCACCCAATTAGTTATGTGGCCCTTCCCCCTATGATACTGGATCACCAAAATGACTGACATAGCCATCAAGGCTGTCGCAAAACCTGATTCTACAAATGCATGATTAAAAGATTTACAAACTGAACATTACACTCCCAGGATTGGGGGTGAGGCTGATATTTCTGAGACTTTAAATTTTTTTTTTTTTTTTGTCCTTTCATAATGGCTGTTGAACCACTGCCTCAGTTTTTATTTCAGAGTTGGCAGCTCAGTGTATTATCACAAGGCAGAAAACTCAGTAAAAAATAAGTAAATATTATCCATGTATGTGTTCAAACATGACTTTATTATTCTTAATTCAGTCCTGTGACAAAAACTCATATTTGCAACTGGCTTCCTCATAATTTGGGAGGAAGAGTGGCTAAGCAGGAAAAACAACTGGGGGAGGATATGAGTTACAAGAGGTCTTTTTTTTATCTTACCCAGCCTTTCTTACCGCGCTAATTGCCCCTCTTGTGAGCAAGGACAACTCCCAGCAGCTTCAGGGGTATGGAGGAGAAAGATATGTTGGCGGGTACATGCTGCAGTTCAGAGCTGGGGGCTGAGAGGGGCAGAAAGCCAATTTTTTTTTTTAATCAGTCATGCTGCAGAAGATGCCATACAGTGCCACCGAAAACAGGCAGGGTGGTGCGAGCTTGCATTTGTAAGGGGCTTGGACAACTCACTGTTTTTACGCTGAGGTTCTCAGATATCTGTTCAGAAAGTTTTGTGGAGGTGGAAAAAAAGAAATCCTAGAGTGCCAGGATGGGTAGCCAATAGCTTATAACTAGTTGGCTTGGGGGAAGACTGGTACGGGGTCTTGGAGATGGGTGAGGAGCAAAAACGGGCATGCAACTGGTCGATCATGATCTAGACAGAAGGAAGACAGTGTCTGGTGTGAACTTTCTTCTGGGATGAAGTGGGTTTGGGGGAGCTGTGCCAGCCTGGAGGAAGCATTTTGGGAACTGGAAGCGGGTGTGAGCTGATAATACGATGAGTACCAGCATCCCTGGAGAGTAGCTGCTGCGGGTTTCCTGGGGCAGGCAGTGACCTCCTAATCCTGTGCCTGTTCCTGCAGTGAGCCTGAGCTCAGCAGCAGTCCTGGGAGCTGTGGGCAGGAGCCAGCTCCATCTGGCAAGGTTGTGCTGACCCAGAACTAGTAAATCCTCCTGGATGCAAGCCGACTGCCTTTGCACCCTGCTCTCTAGCAACAGTAAGATATTATCCAGGTGTCTGTGTTGTTGGAAGAACGTCAGATTCCCACCGCTCCCCCAATGCTGTTGGTTACAGAGAGTTTGGGATAAATGGCTGATAGTTACATGGAACTGGCATCTAATATAACAAATGCAGGAGCTGCTTGTTCTTGGCCTAGAACATGGAAGATTAGAGCCAGGACAAAAAAAAAAAAAAGCACTAAAGAAATAATCTCTTCCCTCAAATCGTGCCGAAGTAAAGCTGAACAATTGTAACGTGGTATACAATAACTTTTGGAGCTCTTCATGATTAAATTGATGGCACTAATGTCCCACCTCTTTAAAAGCATTCACACTGTGTGCTTTGCTGTCTCAGCAAACAGAAGACTCTCCAAACAGGTCTGTTCTGCAGCTTATTTTTATACTGTTGGGAAGCTGGCTTGGGGCGGTGAGTGTTCCTGGCTGTGCTGCGGGTGCTGCCACCGCTGCTGCAGCGGGTTTAGCTCCTGGGACATGGTGTGACACGGCTGCAGGTGCTGGGGCTGGGACCTGAATGCCTGCCTCCAGGTGAGTGGGTCAGGACAAACTGTTCTGGGGAGAGGGGGCCCTGATGGTATCCTCTGAGGAACTGTTCTGCAAACTGGAACCAAACCAACCCCCTTTTTTTAGGTAATTATGTACAGTACTAATTATATCATGCAATTACCTGTGGTTATATATATATGTACTATAGAAGACATCAGTAGTATAATGATAGCCACTTTAACACGGGAGAGGGAGAAGTTGACTGTTACCCAGACCTGCTTATTTTACACAATGCTGTCACTGTTTGGTGGTAGGTCTTCATTCTTACTATTTCAGTTCTCTGAAGTTACTCCTCTGGCCCAGACAGCGTCCTGGAATTGGTTATCCTGAGACCTCAAGTTCAGTCCTCACCCTGGCAAGCTGTGTGTGTCTCGGTGCTCTTGGGAACTGCAGCAAGCAGCAGCCCTGGAGGGGGAAGTCTAAGCATTTATAGAATCATAGAATCATAGACTGGTTTGGGTTGGAAGGGACCTCAAGGATCATCAAGTTCCAAGCCCCCTGCCATGGGCAGGGACACCTCCCACTAGAGCAGGTTGCTCAAGGCCACATCCAGCCTGGCCTTGAACACTTCCAGGGATGGGGCATCCACAACTTCCTTGGGCAACCTGTTCCAGTGTCTCACCACCCTCATAGTAAAAAATTTCTTCCTGAGATCTAATCTGAATCTTTTTTCTTCCAATTTAAAACCGTTTCCCCTTGTCCTGTCATTACACTTCCTGGCAGGCAGGAGTCGTGCTGTGTGCTGGGGTCATCACCAGCAACCTGCAACAGGCAGATTTATGCTCAGATAACCTGTACCTTATATCAGGGTCTTTATCCCGCTGGGATGCTCTAGCATCGGAGGTTGGAGCAGACCTGCCTGTTGCTGGAGTGCAGAGCTTACAGAGCTGGGTGAGTGGTCCAGGCTGTGGTGCTCCAGCATCAGGCTGCCAGAGGCCAGCTGGCTTCTGTAAGGTCCCTCTAGCTGGACTGCAGTCACCCAGCTGGGGCTGCCAGGGACTTCTGCTGGTATGAGATGAGACTCAGACCTCTCCGGTAGCAGAAATTACCAGCTTGGGGGGAAGTTTGGTTCTATGATTCGAAGTTCAGGCTGCTGGGAGCATAAGAAAAAAGTCATTCTAGGCTTATCTGAAGGCAAAGCCAAGATGTGCTAAGAAGCCAAACTGCTATAGAGATTTTTTTATCTTGTCAGCTGAGCACGAGTCTGAGACCCACCACCTGTGTGTGTTACTGTCAAAGCAGATGCCAGGCATAAATACAGGCAGTGAGCTGGATCTGCAGAGGAAAGGTGGCTCCCAGCACCTGGGAGGCACATGCAAGGTCACTTTGAGGTCCTCCATGGCCAAAAGCCATGCAGGGTGCCCCCTCTTTGGAATGCGTGCCAGCCATGAAGGGTGATCTGTGTCCTTTCTGTCCTCTGGCAGGAACATCGAGTGTGGCCAGAGCCTGGAGTGCGACGTTTGATGAAATCATAGGCAAGCACATTGAAGAATTTTGTAAAAAATACATGACGATGGATGCTCCCGGAGTGCTAGCAAAATACCCAGACATCTTCGCTGTGGTGATAATCACCATCCTAACAGGTAAAAACGTGGAGGGGTTTGTGAGTCTTGGGCCTCCTTCTTCTGTAATGTCATTGTTTACTTTTGGAATAGGCATGAAGTCCTGGTTTATTTCAGACAACATATGAAAGACCCTTTCTTTGCTACAAATGTTGGATTGACCTATATAGCTGCTGTGGAGTTAGCATAGGGCATAGCCTGGTTACAAGGTTTTTAGAGGGGAACATTCTCAATATTTTTTGAGCCGCTTTTAAAACCTTCAATCAAATTTTATAAGGAAGAAAAGAAAAGATGACTTGTTATCCTCAGTCAGGTATGAAAGTTTAATCCTTCCCTCCACAAATCCTATTAAACAAGAATTTCATTCTGTTGCTTTATCAACCTTATTCGCCCTTTGATAATCTGCCAATTTTCAGTGCCTTGAGCCAGGAAAGTGAGAAAAAAGATATGACATTCTGTAACAACCTCATGTACTACTGCTTGGATTTTTTTTAAATATATATGGGCTTCAGTTTGCAGCAGTGAATGCTCCAGAGAAATAAATGTGTGATAAACAGTCAGGTCCTCTTTTTTTTTTTTTTTTTTTTTTTTTTTTTTCTAAAAATGTGCCGTGGCTTTGATCAGAATTTGGAAAAGTTTTGAAAATTTATAAAATTAAAATACTTCTGAACTTTCACATCTGCTCCAACTAGATCTTGCAAAGCATTGTCAAATTTAGACAAATTAAAAAAAATAGTGTGCTGCTGTGTGGTTTCCAGAACGTAGAAGCTGTAGTGTCACCCCAACAAGGTTATCCTGGCATTTCCCACTCCGATCAGGACAGCTGTCTCACAGCGTGAGCTGTGCTCGTAGGGACAGGCTTCATAAGGGATGTTTTTGGCATCTGGGTTTGCATTTGGATCTAGCACTATATCGAGGACTGCTGAAGTCAATAGCAGCCCTCTTTTTTTCAGGGTCACATCTGAATGGGAGAGAAGATTTTCCTTCTGGTTCATCTGTATATAATCTTGTTTCAAATTAGAATCTGGTCTTCATCTCAGATACAATTTATGTAATTTAGAGCTCCTCACCGTAGCACTAACAACGTGTGAAATGATGCAGATTACCGATAGCTTTATTCCCCTGCATGGAGCAAATTCCCTGGATAAAAAATGCAAACAATTCTTTTCTACAAAAAGCTGCTGAATGAGCGGCTTTAGTCCCAAATACAAGCACTACAAGTTTATTTCTGCTTGCACTGTCTTAGCTTCAGATTTCTAAAAAGTACCTTATAAATTTTCCTGGGCAGGTATGCCGTTTTCTCCAGCGTTTCCCTGATGTAGCTGTTCTACCTTATTTCCTATTTTTAAAGAAGGAAAAGTGAGTGCACAGGGTGCTCCCCTCTCCTTAAAGTGCCATGGAGTAGCAATAAGGACATTCTGTTGTGCTTCCCTTCTGCTTCATGCCCATGTGAAGTTTTTTACCTTCTCCGTCAGCTGCCTTTGTAGATTTGGGTTAAGGTTCTTGAAAATCAGGCACCTAAAGGGCAAACACAAGTTACCAGAGCTTGTTGTTCTGAGGAGCCAAGCTATACCTTAGTGAGATGCTGGTTGCCAAAGCCTGGAGGTGTGCTCTTCTCCTCATGGATGCTTTTAAGACCACAGGCTGAAATCCTGCTCTTTCTGAACTCTCTAGCAAAACTCCTGCTGATTTAAATGGGAGCAGGATTCCCAAGATGCCACCCTTACCTGTGTCTTCAGCACTAGAAGTAGCTGTCCTTCTGGATTCAGTCTCTGCTCATATTTTCCCCTGCTTCTGAGGAAGGTTGGATGTTGTTCTTAACTTCTGCATGTAGCCAAGACCTCTAAGATAATGTTCCTTCGTGAAAAACCACCTGGGAGGCTTTCTCCAGATTGCCAGGTGGAGTTTGAGGCTGTGTCTAGGTGGCACAGCGTGGCACCCTGAGACGACCAGACCTGGCCCTGAAAGTGCTGGAAGCAGCTTATTTGTGTTAGCAAAACACTTTACCAGAGGCATGTGCCCAATGGGCATGCTGGGCATGAAAGTGATGTCTGGGCTGGAGTCCTCCTCCTCCTCCTGGGTGAGTGCATCCTGACCTACCTGAGCCACTTGGTTTTGTGGAGAAATGATGTGTGGTAAGTTGGGCAGAGCACAGAATGAACAGAGATGGGCTACTTCTACAGGCCCTCAGCGCATGCTGCTGGTGGCAAGATACCTGACTGCCTATTTGTTGTTTTTTTTTTCCCCAGGGCTTTTAATTTTTGGCGTGAAGGAATCTGCCCTGGTGAACAAAGTCTTCACCTGCATCAACATTCTTGTCCTCGGCTTCGTCATGGTGTCCGGCTTCGTGAAGGGGTCTATTAAAAACTGGCAGCTGACTAAAGAGGACATTTACAACACCACCCACAGCATTTATGGAGCCAAGTAGGTTGGATCTTTTCTTCTCAGCTCTGAAATTGATGCATTTTCAATGGCAAGTTTAAAGGGGGGGGGGGGTGGAGTGACTTTGCCAAATGCCTTGGAGACAAAGCTGGTTTTGGTGGGCATTTGGTGAGAGCAGGCTGGGCTGATGTGCTGAAACTGATAGGAAGTAAGCTGTGTCAGTGTGGGCCCTGCTGCAGAACTGGTCATTTCCAGCCTCATGACCAATATGGCATCCAAATTTGAGAGAAAAGAGCCTTTTAGACAACCTCCTGCTTCAGGCTGCACCAGGCTGGCTCTGGTGGCTGTATGAAGCCATGACCAAGCGTAGCTCGCTAGTTTTGTTAGACACTTGGGCAATATCCTTGAGGCACAGTTGTACCTTTTGGAGACCTTGTCCCAGGTGCCTCAGTAAAATGAAGGCAAGTTGCAGATTATTTTAAAGCATTGCAGCAAGCATATCACAAATCCATTTTTAATGGCATTTTGGAACTTGGCCCAAATCCTTTCTTCTTGTATACAAGATGAAAATAAAGGAGCTTACAAGGGTTGCCAGTGATACAAGGCTGTTCATTTTGTAGTTGAGACTGTACAACACAAAATGAAGACCTTTAAATAATCTCTGCATACATCAACTCAGTCCTGGCTTGCTGTCTGAACTCTTTATGCTGGCCTGCAAGGAAGCACGGTTTGGCGAAAAGTGGAGAGATTCATAAATGCTGCACGGGTCAAGTTTGCCTTATGTACAATCCACTTTATTGCAAGCAAATTGCTTCTATAGGAAGGGTCCCCCCTCCTTCCCTACTGCTATTCCCGTGCAAGGAGCAATTAGTTCAATAGCTTCAAAGTGTAACTGTAGCACTTTGACCTGTAGCACTTACAATTTTTGTAAAATCTGTCTGGGGTTTACTTTACTTTATCATTATTTCCAAAGTAATCCACATTTGGGTTGTGCTATTTCTGCAAACAGGCCAGTTTTCATCTAAGTCTCAACAGAGCTTCTACGAGAGAGTTCAGATGCTTACACCTGATAAGACTTGCAGATTTGGGATTTACTTTAATTTAATTGCCTTAGTTCATCTTTGCAAAGGCTTCTCCCTGAAAAAATGACCTAAGTCCCTTGCACTGAAGGGTGTGTTATACATGATTCAACACAAGCACATAGACCTGGGGTCTGGATCCAGAGCTCACTGGGATCAGTATGTGTCTGTCTGTTGACTTGGATGAACTCTGCATGAGGCTCAACAAAGCATTTGGTGCGTCAGGGCTGCCGGCTCCTTTCCTCCCTCAGGATCACAAGCAGGGTTTGGATATGAGCCTGGCACAGGGAATTTTGAAGTTGAGATGGAGGATTGGGCTGATTTTAGACAGTCATGGTACCCTGCGTTGCTCTCTGATATCTACTCACCTCCACTTTACCTGAGCCCATCTTAGGTGAAAAGTGGATGGTTTACATGTTTCTCAGTCTTCAACTTCCAGAATTACATATTAAGCTTTTTCAAAAGCTTTTGTTTAAATGAATATGTGTATCTACACACATGCAGTAATACTAGGAGACGAATTTTAACATTCATGCTATTTTTTCCCTGTCTTAGCCAAGACATTTTTATCCGCCCCGAAAAACAGGTGGTGGGAACAAACCAGGAGCCATTTTTATTCCGTGCATTCCCCAGGCTGTTGCAGGCCAGCCCAAAGCTCAGCAGTGGGTAGGGCTTAGCGTTTTGCCTGGTATTTGTATGCAAGCATGTGAAAGGGAGGGCATGTCCCTTCAAACTCCAGTTTGGGATTTTCTCATGAACAATATGAATAGTTTTGTTACTCCCACCTGGGTGGGATGGCTTCTAATCCAGTGACATGTTTTTTTAGTCAAACAGACGAAAAAGAGCTCTACGGTGTTGGAGGATTTATGCCCTATGGATGGAACGGTGTCCTCTCAGGGGCAGCCACGTGTTTTTATGCTTTCGTGGGATTTGACTGTATTGCTACTACAGGTAAGATGTCTTCATTCCACTTATGGATGTGGTTGCTGGTAGATTGGCTTTCAGTAATGTTGCAGAGCACAGATAATGGGTAATTCAGGATACTGCATTCATCATCCCTCTGAACCTCAGCCCAAAATAGGCTTTTGGCTCAGCTGCTCCTGACAGTCGAAGTGCTGAGTATGTCCAAGTCCCTGGGTGCCTGTGTGTGGACTTCTAGCTGCTGTGGCAGGCAGCTAGACTATCTAACTGCTAAAACAAGTTTTCTGCCTCCTCCTTTGCTTGCAGGGCCCAATCTCATGGATGGTCACTGATGACACTAACCATGTCAGACTCCACAGAAAACATGTCCAGCTTTACCAGTTAGGCAAACAGGGAAGGCTCAGGTTCAGATGTCTTGTACTGACTGGTGAAGTTTGAGCTCCTCATTCCAGATGAGGACATGAACAGGTTATTTAATGAACAGGTTATTCTGGAGTAGCATTCTTCAGTGCCTTCAGCTGAAGAAGCTCCACTGGCTTGGAGTATTTAAAGAGCCAGAGAAAGAGGGAGCCTCTGGGAAATCATCTGCAGCCTAAATCCACTCTCAAAATCAGGGAGAGTTTTTATCTCCAAAGGTTCAGAGGTCTCCTTCTGGGAGAGAAACAATCTGCATTGTCATATTTCTCCTGGCTAAGAGGAATCTCAGTTCCCTGGAGAAAGGAAAGATTACCCTTAATTTTGCATTTGGCAAAAACTGAGTTGCTTCAAAGCTGGACCAGGGGGAGGAGATTGTGACAAAGACAGATAAAGCAGTACTGACTCTTGTTCCAAGAAGTTTAAAAAGTCCTGGATCCATTAGTCCAGCCAGCTCTAGGGCCTCTCCTTGGAGGAGAAACACATTCATCTGCCTTTGACTTATAGGTGTATGGGTCTCTGCTTATTGGTTCATCCTCCTGAAATGCCAAACTTCAGGATCTCTTGCTTTCAGAACACAGCAGCTTTGTAGGACAGGGAGGGCTCAAAGCTGTGTCTTAATTAATCAGTGCCTGAATTTTGATTTTTTCATTTTTTTTTTACACATTCATGCCTACTTGGTTGTCAAAATTATACCATAAAAGCTAGAGGGAGTCCTTTTTTAAGAGGGATTTTCGAAGATCTGTTTGATTTCCAGATGCTGTGCAAAATCTGCCCACAAAGTCTTTGAGAGCCCCAGCCAGCATGCCCTAGGCTGGGATAAAGTTCCTGCTCATCGTGTAGCTGATATTTCAATTCATTTCTTCTAGGTGAGGAGGTAAAAAACCCTCAGAAGGCCATTCCTATTGGCATCGTGGCATCTCTGCTCATCTGCTTCGTGGCTTATTTTGGTGTGTCAGCTGCCCTGACACTCATGATGCCTTACTACAAGCTGGATACCAACAGCCCTTTACCCAATGCCTTTAAATACGTGGATTGGGATGGAGCCAATTATGCAGTGGCTGTGGGTTCCTTGTGTGCACTTTCTACCAGGTGAGGCACTGCTCTTCCTTTGTGCATCTCTCAAAGCAAACATGTATCTTATCTCCAGCTCCTTTAAGAAGTGGTGCATGTCAGGGCTTTGCCTTCAGTGTGTTCCCCTGGGTCAAGGAAGCCAAGACCAGAGATGAAATTCAGAGCTATTTGGGATTCCACCCTATGGTAGATTTCGGAGCATATAACCAATATCACTTCAGAAACTCCCATCTTAGTGGCAGACCCAGCAGGTGCATCTCTGGAATATAAATCCGGACTGAGTGACTAAGTCATGGAGGCAACTCCGCAGTGCAAGCACCATAAGACATCCCAGGCTGCTGGGTGGAGAGCAGACGTGTTGTCAGGTAATGCAGGGTGCGTCTTCTGGAGCGTATGGGGCTTATCATATCCAGGGCCACCAGTCAGCAGGTTACCTGCAGGACAACCATCTGGGTGGGAGGTGGGGCAGGCTGGAGGCAGGACGTGTTGTCATCTCCTGCACTCTGGAGGCCTGTTGTTTCAGATCAGCTTAGAGATACTCAGGGGAGCACCTCGTAGAGGCTCAAAGAAGTTACAGTTCTTTTGCTACTTGAAAGTCAGGCTGTTTTCGTGCCCCATGGCTAAGTTTAAGTATCCAAAATCTTAGAGCTGCTCCTCAGTTAGCAGCTGTCAGTAACATGGGTGTGTACAGAGGGAGCCCTTGAAGGAGAAGCTGAAGTGAGGGAAAGCCACCTGTTCTGTGTTTGTACTGCCATAAACTTGCTGTCATTTGTGTGCCTGTGCTCAGCAGCAGGTGGAACGAGTAGATTATTTCCCCCTTCTGTGTCCTTAGTCTCCTTGGCTCCATGTTTCCGATGCCTCGAATAATTTATGCTATGGCAGAAGATGGACTTCTCTTTAATTTTTTGGCTAAAGTCAATGAGAAGAGAAAAACTCCAATAATTGCAACAGTGACATCGGGGGCCATTGCAGGTAAGATCCAAAGACTTGCATGAGTGTGTGGAAAGGAGACATAAGCTCAACCTAAGGGTAGTTAAGTCTGCCTGACTCCAGCCCACTGATTAATCGGATGTATAGCACAGCATGACATCCCAGGGGGTGTCCTGGGTTTCCAGGCCATGCTCTGGAGGGGCTGGGTGAGCATGAGTAGCTTGCTGTGTGCCTGTCCCTCTTTTCTCAGAGCTCATTGCTGCCATCCTGTCTCATGCCAAGTATTGCCTTCATCCTCTCCCTGGGCGCTCTGCTGGCCTTAAAAATAATTAACCCCCTGCAAGGTGGCAGCCAGTGGTGCCCCAGCATCCTTGTGGCTGTTGGCCTAGCTTGGCTGAAGATGCCACACTGCCTGTGGATAGCAGCTCAGCAGAAGGCACCAGAGCAGCCGGAGACAGGCAGATGGCCCCTGTGGCACCAGCATTTGTTAATCAGTTAGTCACAGCTGGCAGCCATCCTGTTCTCCCCTCCCCTTTTCCGGCCCCCAGGAATATGGGAATTAAACCTCCCAGACAGTAAAGACAAGAGGCTTACCCTCTTCTTGCAGCCACCCCTTTCCTTGTGATGCCTAGCAAAGAGGAGGGCCTTGTTGCTTCCTCTTTACCTTCTGCTGCAAACGCAGGGTGAGCTGTTGGTACAAGAACACGTCACCTTTGGTGGGGAGTTGCTGCTGAACTGCCACCATGGGCTCTGAGCTCCTGTGAAAGGGCTCAGCTACTGCCGCTGATACCCACAGAACCTTCTCGCAGAATCACGTGGGGTTGGAAGGGACCTCTGGAGATCATCTAGTCCAACCCCCCTGCCAAAGCAGGTCCACCTAGAGCAGGTTGCACAGGAACTTTTCCAGCCGGGTTTTGAATATCTCCAGAGAAGGAGACTCTACCACCTCCCTGAGCAGCCTATTCCAGTGCTCTGCCACCCTCAAGGTAAAGAAGTTCCTCCTCATGTTTAGGTAGAACTTCTTGTACTCCAGTGTGTGCCCATTTCCTCTTGTCCTATCCCTGGGCACCACTGAAAAAAGACCAGCCCTGTCCCCTTGACACCCACCCTTTAAGCATTTATAAACATTGATCAGATCCCCCCTCAGCCTTCTCTTCTCTAGACTAAAAAGACCCAAGTCCCTCAGCCTCTCCTCGTAAGGGAGATGCTCCAGGTCCCTAATCGCCTTTGTAGCCCTCTGCTGTACCCTCTCCAGGAGTTGCCTGTCCTTCTTGAACTGGGGAGCCCAGAACTGGACACAGTACTCCAGATGGGGTCTCACCAGGGCAGAGTAGAGGGGCAGGATAACTTCTCTTGGCCTTCTGGTTTCATTCTTCCTGATGCACTCCAGGCTGCCATTGGCCTTCTTGGCCACAAAGGCACATAGTCAGTTCATGGTCATCCTATTGTCCACCAGGACTCCTAGGTCTTTCTCCTCAGAGGTGCTCTCCAGCAGGTCAGCCCCCAACCTGTACTGGTGCATGGGGTTATTCCTCCCCAGGTGCAGCACCCTACACTTGCCTTTATTGAAGTACATCAGGTTCTTCTGCCTAACTCTCCAGCCTGTCCAGGTCTCTCTGTGTGGCCGCACAGCCCTCTGGTGTGTCAGCCACCCTTCCCAGTTTTGTATTGTCAGCAAACTCGCTGAGGGTACTCTCCATCCCCTCATCCAGGTCATTGATGAATATATTGAGGAGAACTGGCCTTCTGGTTTCATTCTTCCTGATGCACTCCAGGCTGCCATTGGCCTTCTTGGCCACAAAGGCACATAGTCAGTTCATGGTCATCCTATTGTCCACCAGGACTCCTAGGTCTTTCTCCTCAGAGGTGCTCTCCAGCAGGTCAGCCCCCAACCTGTACTGGTGCATGGGGTTATTCCTCCCCAGGTGCAGCACCCTACACTTGCCTTTATTGAAGTACATCAGGTTCTTCTGCCTAACTCTCCAGCCTGTCCAGGTCTCTCTGTGTGGCCGCACAGCCCTCTGGTGTGTCAGCCACCCTTCCCAGTTTTGTATTGTCAGCAAACTCGCTGAGGGTACTCTCCATCCCCTCATCCAGGTCATTGATGAATATATTGAGGAGAACTGGACCCAGTACTGACCCCTGGGGGACTCCACTTGTTACAGACCTCCAGCTACATTCTGTGCCCCTAATAACAACCCTCTGAGCTCTGTCTTTCAGCCAGTTTTCAATCCACCTCGCTGTCCATTCCTCTAATCCACACTTCCTAAGCTTAGCTTTGAGGATGCTGTGGGAGACTGTGTCAAAAGCCTTGCTGAAATCAAGGTAGACAACATCCACCACCCTCCCCTTATTTATCCAACCAGTCATGCCATCATAGAAGGCTATCAGGTTAGTCAGACATGACTTCCCCTTGGTGAATCCATGTTGACTACTTCTGATAGCTTTTTTTTTCTTTATCCTCCATATGCTTTGAGATGACGCCCAGAATGAGTCATTCCATCATCTTTCCAGGGATGGAGGTGAGGCTGACAGCTTCTCACAGCTTTTATCTTCCTCTTCAGGTGGTCTGGGGTCCAGACTGGGGAAAAAAGAGCCAAATAAAATAAAAGTTTGGTTTTTTGTTTTTTTTTTAAAGCAAGCTTTTCAGTCCCTTCAGGCGTCCTCAGAGTGGTCTGTAGTGCCTAGGACCAAAGGACACACAAAGCTCCAGGGGTAGTGTTTGGCAGCTGAGCTTAAGGTTTGGGTTGGTTGTGGGGCTCCAGGTGGAGCTTTGAGCCCAGGCTGGGCCAGGCTTGGCTCTGAGATCCCTGAACTGTCACACAACTGGTGGCTTCATCTGAATGTATGACTGTGGCATCTGTCCTCTGTTTACTTGCTTCTCCTTTTGAAGGCCTTGATATAAAGGTCTGTACCACCAGGGGTTGCCTGGTGAGGGTGTGTAAGCATCCCTAAAGCATGGCAGTCTGTACCTTTTTCTGGAAACCCTCATGACAAGGCACGCTAACTCAAGATGCACTCCTTGATGCTTGGTCCCGTCACATGCACAAGCCTGCTTTTGCCCCAGCTGAGCTGAGACACTGGAGTGAGGTGCTCTCTGTCCTCCATGCCCTTCTAGCTACCTCTAGGAGATAACTGTGGCTTTAAGGGTGCTGCAGCTGCACTGGGGGACTCCAGCAGTGAGGCTGTGGCTTAAACATTTTCTCATTGCTGGTAGTTGGGTGAACATACCCATATGAGACAAAGATGCTGGTGTTTACTAATAGCAAATGGTTCCTCTGGTTCCAGCTAGTGAGTCTGTGCTGGGACGGCCCATGAGGCTTGGGGTGTTCACATGCCAAGGCATAGAATCATAGAATGGCTACAGTTGGAAGGGACCTTGAAGATCGAGTTCTAACCTCTCTGCCACAGGCAGGGACGCCTCCCACTAGACCAGGTTGCTCAAAGCCCCATCCTTGTTCAGCCTTGAACACCTCCAGGGATGGGGCATCCACAACTTCTCTAGACAACGTGTTCCAGTGTCTCACCACCCTCACGGTAAAGAAATTCTTCCTGATATCTCATCTAAATCTCCCATCTTCCAGTTTAAAACCGTTACCCCGCGTCCTATCGCTCCACTCCCTAATAAAATCCCTCCCCATCTTTCCTGTAGGCCCTGTCTCTCCCCATGTCAGGACAGCTTGAGCTTCCCTGCCAAGACCTGAGCAACAGTCACTCATGTGCTGCATTGTCATTAATGCTCCTGAGATGTGCATGTTCTGCCATATTACTGATTTTTCTTCTCTTTCTTGCCTTCCTCTCCTCCAACAGCTGCTATGGCCTTTCTATTCGACTTGAAAGACCTTGTGGATCTCATGTCCATTGGGACCCTCCTGGCTTACTCCTTGGTGGCAGCCTGCGTGTTGGTACTGAGGTATGGACGCAGAAACAGATGTACCACAGATGTGGATGTACCAATGCAGACAGAAATCCATACAGCAATAAAATGCTCTCACAGTTTTCATGGACTCAGTAAAACTGCTGACATCTCCAGCTATAAGCACGTGAAGAACTGCTTTCTTTAAGTTCGTGGGGGATTGTGCTAGTTGGATCTGCAAAGGTGTTCTCTGAACTTAGTTAATCCTTGGTTCATGCCACTCCTGCTGAGGTCAGCCCTGAATTCTGTGGGAGATATGCCAATGGGTAGGGATGAGAAATGAGTGTTACTGGATGCCTGCGTTGTCATCAGTCTTGTTCCCACCAAGGATACAGTTTCAGGTTGTCTTACTTTTGAAAGTGTGTGTATGTCTTTTAGAAGTGCTGAGCTTCCACAGCTTCCTTAACCTAAGCTGGAAGTTGAGTGTTTTCATTGTTTGGCACCTCATGGACAACAGCTCTCAACCTGTGAGGACTGTATTTTGAAGATTGTGTCACTGAAAAATACCTTTGTGTTCAATGACTTATTCAAAGTCTGGTGGAGCTTTTTTACCTGCTTGCAGCACAAGCGTTGAACTAATAGTGCCGTTGTGTCATAGTGTTGCTCTTTGCCTGTGCTGTCCACCCTGTCCCTTGAAAATTCGTGATGATTTTCCTTGCCCTTCTTACTTTTCCTCTGATTTCCCAGTCCCCTCTTCTCCATACAGCTGTAAATGGCTTCCTAATTTATTTTTGCAAGCTGCTGTACCCACTGTATGGCATTTTCCCCATCATAGGTTTGCAGAGCTGACAGCCTGGCTTGTAGCAGCCCAGACACCTGGTTTGGCTGCCCCATTGGCTGCTTAATGAAGTAGCAGCTGAATTGTTTCCAAAGCTGTAAGGTCCTGCCACTAATACCCTGCTGTGGCTGGAACCAAGGTTTTCACTGCATTTCTCAATTTGCAGTGTTTCACAAATGCCTTCTTTGCAAACACATCCCCACAGGAGCTGTTTTAAGGTGGCTTTCAAAATGGCCCTTTAGTCAGGCTTATGGCTGTGAGTCAAGGACAAAGCCTTCTGTAGAACAGAGCTGAGATTGGAAAAGTGGTTTTTTTCTGTATAGATCCACATGGTTGTGCATAAGGGCCTGCTTGAATGAGGTGCATGTCCATACATGCAAGAGAAATAATCACCATTTTTTGTTCACCTCTTCCCTCCCTGTATGGCAGCAGACAAACTAGCAGAAGAGATGGGGATGGAGGCGGATGGGGCGCCAAGAATGTCACTGTGGGTTGTGATCAGCAGCTGCTGGGGTGTGATACCTGCTGAGCTGTTAGCTCAGCCACCTTCATGCCAAAACACAAGAGCTAAACTGCTACACATAATCCAACAGCCCGGGTGTGACTGTCTGCCCCCCTTCCGCTGCTTTCTGTGGTCCTCACTGCTGTCACTCAGTTATCTTTTGGTGACACGGATGATAGGCTGTATGGAAGAGCACTGTTCAACACTGACATTACAATCAAGCTGTAGGTGATAGTAGCCAACCATATTTGCTCATGTGATGACAACGTTATTCCTTGGATTTCCCTGTGCCTTTTCTGGTGCTATAGTGATCTGAGGAGCAGCCGTGGCTATCTGTGTGGCATTTAAATGGCTTTGCACCAAACCAATATGCTCTTTGTTTCGTTTCCCTTTTCCCAGGTATCAGCCAGAGCAGCCCAATTTGGCATACCAGATGGCTAGGACAACAGAGGAGACGGATAACAACGAGTCTGTGAGCACCAGTGAGTCGCAGGCTGGATTTCTGCCAGAGGAAGAGGAGAAATGTTCCCTCAGAGCCATACTGTGTCCCCCAAATTCAGAACCTTCCAAATTCTCTGGCTCGGTGGTGAACATCTCAACCTTCATCATTGGTAAGCACTGGGCAGTGAGCCAGCAGGTGAGTCCTTGTACTCACCGTGGTGGGAAATCTCACCTCCTGGCTCTTATAATGGCCAAGATAACTGAAGATCTACAGATCAAATTTATGTCTTGAAAATAAATCCACAGGTGTGTGTGTGAAGGGGGGGTGTATAGGCGGAAGGGCATATCTCTTGCATTTCACTTTTTCATGTGTTGCTGTTTTATTGGCCGGGCTTTTAGATTCTGCTTTGCTTGCTTGTGGTTTGGGGTTTTTTTTTTCCTGTTACTAAGAAAAGAATCAGTAAGTCTTCCGTATCTGTTCACAGGTTTCCTTATCGTGGGTGGCTGTATCCTCTCTACCCTTGAGCCAAGCACTCTGATAAAGGCCCTATGGATTATTGCTGCCATCCTTGTTCTTGTTGTCAGCTTCATTATATTTAAACAGCCTGAAAGCAAAACCAAGCTCTCCTTTAAGGTGGGTGTCCTGAGAGGTGTAGCTAGAAAAGAGCTGCTTGGGAGGTGGTTGGAGGAGGAAGAGCATGTTGCCTGTATCAGAAGGGGGGACTTGGCCAAATGGACGTGCAGAGAATATGGGCATGATGAGAACTTCTCCATGCAGGGCTGCCAATTGAGCTGATGGTTTGAGCTCTCCAGCTAGCGTGGCTGTAACCTCTTGTAGTCTCTGCTCATTGCCTAAAGGGATGTCCTACCAGAGCTCAGCTCAGCCCAGCCTCCGAGTGTGGTTTCCTCTTGGGCTCTAACCTCAAATGTCAGCGTAGCTGCTTTGCTGCAAAGTGCAGCACGGCAGAAGGACTGTGCCAAGCCTGTTGCCCAGCAGTGCCCCGTGGGCAGAAGTGGATTTGGCACAGAATGAGAGGCTGAAAGGGTTAGGTAGCTGAGAGGTTGGAGGAGGGAAGCAAGAGTGGAATGCCACATGTCATCAGGCCAGAGGAGGAATCAGGGGACTTTGAAGGATATGTAAATGGTGCTGGAATCTAGCAGAAGCTGAGAGGGTGGAACCTGGTGCAGAGATGTGGCCGGAAGGGAAGGGCAGGACAGTGCTTCTGAAAGCAGATGGTTATAGGATATGGACGAGACAGAGACCGGAGGAAAATGGGGTGGTTTTGAAAGGCTGTTTCAGACTGTGGATACAGGAGGAGAGAGAACCCAAGAGGCAAGCTTGTGTGTGCAAATCAAAGGGTTACTCGCTAAAAGGCTCTAAGAAAGTGCACTTCCATGTCTCATTTAGTCCCTGTGGAGACTAAGAGATGACCATTCTCTCTAACAGCCTTAAGTACGAAGAACTCTGTCGTTTTCCTGCCCTGTCCAATCACATGATCCTTTCTACATCAAACAAACACTGGAGTGTGAAGGTTTTTTCCCCCCAGTATAATCTTGCAAGTCATGTTTTGTCATATTGATTTCAGGATATTTCCCCAATTTATTAAATTGCTTTTGGATTCTAATCCCGTCCTCCAAACTGCTCTCATTTTGACTGCTCTCCAATTACAGTTTTTCACTAAATTCTCTAATTTTAATAATTTAACCCAACCAGAGTTGCCCAGTTGACACACTTGCAGTGTTTGCAGCTCATCTTGGGGTTATGGTCTCGGAAGTGGAAACTAAATGAGCAGGAAGCTTTGAAATTGTCATATAGACTGTATTTTCTGAGCTTGCTTCTGAGGAGATCTCTTTGCCTTACACTCAGTATATTTTACCTCCTTTTTTTTCCCCCTCAGCCACTGCCCTGTCTGAGGGGAAAAAAAAAACCTAGATCTGTTCTCTGCTAAATCTGTAATGGCTGTTCCATGATTTTTCTCCAAAGTCTCTGGGAATCCAAGGCTGAGTGGTTTGTTCCCCAGTTGTTTTTCTGTATTTCTTTTTAATAGGTAATTTGTCTCCCTTCTGTAGTCTTTAGAAACCTTACCGACCTACCCAGAGCTCTCAGAGATGCCTATTAATAGTTCAGAGATCACTTCTGCAATCTCTGGGTAAATAACTCACTCCTCTGGGGAAATCTCATTTTCCCTACTGACTTGAGAAAGCCTAATTTAGAAAAATATTCTTCTTCCGATTTCTAATTTGTGTGTTCATCCCATTTCTTTAATGATGTAAACAGCTGCTCACCATAAATATTTTTTCTGGTGAAGCTTAAATGAAGAAAGGCTTACAACATTTCATCCTTCTTCTTTTTTGTAAATGTCCTTTTTCCTTAGGAGTGAAGTTCACTTTCCCCTTAGTTTCACCATATTCACAAACTTATTGTTAGAATTTGCTCTTTCTGATTTTGTCTTTACATGTCTGTGCAATTTCTTTCTATTCTGATTTTTGCATTTTGGCTTTACTGTCTCATTCTTCTTTGTTTCTCAGATCATTAAGGTATTCTTGGTACAGCTGCACTCCTCTCACAATATTTTCCTGGGTTTTTATCTGCTCTGGGACAATTTGCTCTATATTGCTTAATTACCTTGGTACCTGCTGGATGAAGTCCTCAGGTCACTTCTCTGGCATTCCCCGAACCTTCTACTCCTGGCCTTCAGGAGGTGCCTGTCAGGATGCACTCCTTGGTTTTTCCCTCTTCCTCTTTCCCCCCACAAGTGTTTAGTATTGCTGCTAAAATTTGCCTCTTGCCTCCTTCCAGACCCCAAAACAAGGACAGCCATTCTTAAAACAGGTGAACATCCCTCTCCTTTGTTTTGGTCTGACCTTGCCTTTTCTCAGCTCTGGCAGTTGAATGGTTGGTAACAGCCATCACGTCCCCTTTACAAAGGAATGCAAAGTTCTTGCCTGCTCATTGATCTGCCCTGTGCATGTAACGAATGTACCCCTCTTTCTTCTTCAGGTACCCTTTTTGCCTTTTCTTCCTGTTGTGAGTATTTTTGTGAATGTTTACCTCATGATGCAGCTAGACAAAGGCACGTGGATACGGTTTGCAGTCTGGATGACCATAGGTGAGTTGGAGAGGGTAAAAAATTGCGTGTGTTCAAAGCTACTAAATTGTGTTAACTGTAAGTCTATTGTAGTATTCCAGGGACGGGTTCTTGCGCTCTCATCATCCTTCCCTGACCTCGGTGACTTAACTGAAGCCATTTAGGCAGTGTGTCTCAAGCCTTGTTTTAAAATCCAAGGGTCAGGAAGACTTTGTGAGGACAAGGCCTTTGTAGGGCCACAAGGATGATCAGGGGGATGGAGCACCTCTGCTATGAGAACAGGCTGAGGGAGCTGGGGTTGTTCAGCCTGGAGAAGAGGAGGCTCCGGGGAGACCTAATAGCAGCCTTCCAGTACCTGAAGGGAGCCTACAGGAAGGCTGGGGAGAACCTGTTTAGAAAGGCCTGTAGTGACAGGACGAGGGGCAATGGCTTCTAGCTGGAGGGGAACAGATTTAGATTGGAGATTAGGAGAGGGTTCTTTACTGTGAGGGTAGTGGAGCACTGAAACAGGTTGCCCAGGGAGGTGGTTGAGGCCCCATCCCTGGAGATATTCAAGGTGAGGCCTAACAAGGCCCTGGGCAACCTGGTCTAGTTGGGGGTGTCCCTGCTGACTGCGGGGAGGTCGGACTAGATGACCTTTGGAGGTCTGGACAATTCTATGATTCTGTGATTCTATAAAACAGCAACACACGAACCATCTTACGGGTCTTGTTGCCAACAAGAAACCATGCAGTGTTTCTTGTTGGCTGGCCTTGAGCTGGCAGTCCAGGTGGTGGGGCTTGCATTTCTGGAGCTGAAGGAGCCAAACTGCATCCCAAGGTGCTCCCAGGAGCCACGAGGAGAAGGCTGAATTGCCTGAAATGCCCAGGGAGTTTGTTATGATGAAAACAAGTAAGAGGAGCATCAGTTTTGGATGTATTTTAGTGAGATAGAGGCTGTAGGCACACAGATGCGGAGAGAAAGCTCTCTGCAGAACAGACTGGGACAAACTCACTGAAAAGCATGAGAAGCTTATCCTGTAATCAGCATCCCCCTTTTGGGGCCTGGATAGATTGTCTTTTAAAGACTGATGCCCATGATAATGGCTTCTTTTTCTAAAGAAGGCAGTGGCTGTCTGCTGAAAGCCTGCTCTCGGGATGGCTGGACTTATCCCTGGTGTATGGGTGTGAGTAGGGGTTTCTGTTCCCTTCCAGAGCTAACGGTGCCCTCTTCCCCTTGGCTTCCACAGGCTTTATCATCTACTTTGCCTACGGAATACGGCACAGCGTGGAAGCCACCTACACGGCCTCAGCAGAGGCGGAGAGAAGCACGGAGGCCGGGTCGGGCAGCTGTAAATGACGGCGTGTTGGGCTCACGGGCAACTGGGGGACGGCTGCAGGGAAGGAGGCCTTACGGTGGGGATCCTGCACCAGGCTCCTTCTGGTCCATCCGTAACGCAGGAATAAGGAAGCCCAACGTGGGACTCCCCGGCTCTGTTGCTGCAGCTTGCAGTTTGCTTTGTAGCACAGTTAAAAGGGATCACAAGGAAAAAAGCCACACCTCCAGCATACTCCCAGCGACACTGTCAGCTACTCTGGGGCTATGCGCTTCCTTTCCTCCCTCTTTTTTTTTTTTCTTTTTTTTTTTTTTTTTTTTTTTTCCCCTCTTGGTGGTCCAGTGTGTAGAAAGAAAACTGCTTCTGTGTGCCAGTTAACCTTAAATGCTGCTATGAAACCAGGCCTCACAAAGGTCTTTCTTTCAGTAGCCCCAGGAATTACCTCCCCACAGACACTCTACCTGGTTGTACATGGAGCAGGTTTTGCAGTGCTACTGTCAGGCTTAGACCAGATCTGTCCTTCACCCGTTGTGAGCTGTACCCCACCTGTACGCACAAAAAGAGGCTTCTGCCAAGTACCAGCTTCCACCTGGTTAAAAAAGCACCTGCAAGGCTTGCATTCTTTAAAGTATCAGGTCTCAATAGTTCTTCTTGTATTTACCTTTTTTTTTTTTTAACTTCATACTCATATGCTTTAAAGCACACCGCTGCTGTGAAGTGCTGGGAGGGTTTGTGGGTGCTGCTTGTTGAGTGTCATTTGCCAGCGTGCAGGTAACACCATCAGATGTTGCTGCTGATGATAGGCTCAGCAGAGGAACTGCCAGCTTTCACCGTAAAATTCTTTATTGCAAGTACTTGAATGGCTTGAATAGAACGGGTGTCTCCAAAGAGCCATCCTACCTCTTTGCCTCAGAAATCACTGGTGATGTAGCTGTGGAAATCGCTGGTGGGGTGGGGTGGCTAGCAGAAGGGAGTGATCCTCTAACAACAAGCAGGGCCCTATTTTTGATCTCTCCACATCAGTTTTGTGTGCTGGATGTGTGGTATCAGCAAAGGGTTTGGCTGTGAGACTTTGGTTTGTTGTTGATGGGTGGAACGTGTTTCTGCCCTGGGAACGGGAAGCATCGGAGGATTCTCAGGGGCTTGAACTTCATCTGTGGGCAGTGCCTGGTGTCTGCCCTCTGCCCGGGGAAGGGCTGTGGGGGTGTGCAGGGGCTCCTCAGTTGCAACAGAGTGTGCAGCCCAGAAAATATCACTAAGATCTGGGGCCTGGCTTCCTGAGAAGAGTTTTCCCTTTGGGGCTGGAGATCATCTCTAGACCCTGGCTGTCATGAAAGGTGGGAGATTCAGAGCTGAGACCAGGGTCTGTGTTTGGTTGGCTATTGCAGGTGGACCCTTGGTTTTGCTGTAAGACGAGGTTTCTTTTTTTTTTAATTCTCTCTAGTAGCTTTCCCAAGCCAAAGTCACTACCCAAAAAAAGGCTTGCTAAGGCATTGGGAAGGTGGGCTGTGCCCATGTATGCCACTGATCTAAATTCACACTTCAGCTTGTATTGAAAAACAAATCATAGAATCATGGAATGGTTGGGTTGGAAGGGACCTTTGAAGATCATCTAGTCCAGCCTCGCTGCCATGGGCAGGGACATCTTTCATTAGATTAGCCTTGTCCAACCTGACCTTAAATGCTCCTAAGACAGGACGTGTCAAATAGATGCTGCAGAAATCTCCTCTCCTGACCTGAGTGGATGCTCCCTTAAGTGTCCTCCAGGCTACCGCTTCTGAACACTCCACAATCTTTAATCTGTTTGTCAGCATGGCTCTCACTGACAAAGGGATAGACTCTTTTCCCTGTCGTTCAGTTGGAGAACTGAAGAACAGACCCCTACATGTTGCGACCAGGGTCTCACTGGGCATCTGGTGCAGCAGAAAGGGGAACCAGACTATCTGGATTGCACAGCTGGACCGTGGACCATCTCTCACAGGTGTCCAAGAGAGACTTTATAGCCTTTCTGCCCACTGAGGAGTTTTAATCTTGGCCTCCTTCTTGTACCCTGGGAGGCTCTTCTTGCCTCTTACCACCTGACAAGCCTTTGCTCCTTGTGCATGTACAGACTCACTCAAGCAGGGAGAGAAGGGTATCGAAATCAAAAGCCAGTAGGTTGAGGTCTATTCTGTTTAAACACGGGTAAGCTCTACATGCTCCATGGCCCCCCAGGAAGCCCTGAAGATGTGGTGGCAGGGGGAGAAGGCGTGAACTCAGAGGGGAGCAAAGTTTCCTGTTGTACTGAAAATGTAGGGATGTTTTCCCTACCTTGGGTACCAGCTTCTGAGCAATTAAGACATTTGGCAATGACTATTTTGGGGTGAATTCTGACTGGAAGTGTGTTTCCAAAGAGAATTATTTAAAAATATGCAGATTTCTTGGCTGTATGTAACTTTTTTTAAAAATATATAAATGTTAACTTATTTTTGTTGTCTGCTTAGGGGTCTATTCTGGTATTTATATTCTGTAACTTTGTTTCGGCTTTTGTGGCATATAACAGCAGCACGTAGAAGAAGAGAAAGTCCCGATGGGGGTCACTTTTCTTCAGTCGCCTTTTTTTCTGAGAAGGTCCATAGGGAAAACTGTCCATGTCGCCAGATTCAGTATTTAAACGTGCCGTTACCTGTACCACCTCCAGAGCCACCCGCTCCAAATTTGCCAGTGTAGGCTGAGGATCCTTAGCTCCATCTCCCACTCCTCCATCGTGACTTCTTCAACCCATCGGTTCCCTGGTGGTGGGAGCTGCCCTCCCTCTTGCTGTTTGTTGCTACATGGAGGTGGAGGGGGCCTGCAGCTCTCTGTCTGCTTCCCCCATGTCCAGCTGGACCTGGGGACCTCCTGGCCTCCTCTTCTCATGGCTTGACCCAGGGAGTGGACCGGTGTGGAGGTGGTGAGTTGGACACACCTGGTTACTCCTGCCCCATCCCTTCCTGGCCACATCCACCCCTTGCTTGCATGTTTTGTGAGCTGAAAGACAAATTTGACAGCCTCTTCCTAGGACAATGTCAAGGACTTTACTAAATGGATGAGGTTGGTTTTTTTGGGTTTTGTTTGTTTTTTTTACCATCTCCTCTGCCTCCCTGCTGATGTCTGCATGTAACACAGATCTAGCCAGGTATCTTTGAAGACATGCAACTGCTGCTGTAACCTTGCTGTTGTGGATGATATGCCTTCATTTGAGCCTTTCTTTGTAAATAGTCGTTATTTTATTGTGAGAATATTTTGTACAGATGCAGAGCGTATCGCTGTATGGAGAGGTGGGAATGGAGGAGCTTTTGCTCGGTGTGAGAGTAGATCCTTCTCTGCCAAAGCTGAGAGACATGGTAAAAACAGCTTGCCTGATCTTTCTGGCCAGGCTCTGGCTTGAAGGACTTGACGTTATTTTAGCGTGTTTGATGGCTCCCAGGCTGCTGGCGTGGCAGGAGCCCTCCGGAAAAGCTGTTGGAAGGGTCCTACCGACCACTGGTGTGCAGCGCCGAAGCTGCAGCACGCTATGTATCCAGATTTGCTTTATAACTGCCAGCTGGCTTTTCTCAATGGAAAGTTGGTGTCTAAACAGCTCCCCCCACCCCCCCAAAAAAAGAAGTTTTGTCCAAAATGACTAGCTTTTGCTTATTTGCTTACAACTTTCATTCTTTGGTTCACTGAAAACCATTACTGGCCAGGTACTGGCCATTACTGAAATCATTACTGGCCAGGTTTTGGCTTTGTTTCACCCTTTTCCCATCCCTCAGGATGGAGTTTGCTGCTGGTTCGGGCAGCGAGTGCCCGTGCTGGGTGTCGGGCAGCTCTGCAGCATGGGGAGGGGGGTGTGGGGCTGCCCCCCTGCCCACCAGCGGGGACCAGGCTGTGCTGCAGCCAAAGTGCTGCTGTTTCAGAGCTGTTTGTGCTTGGTGACAGCTGGGGAGAGGGGGCTGCAGGGGACCACGCTGGGGAAAGTGTCTCTGGTGCTGAGGCCACAAGTGGCTGTTCATTGCCAGGGTGCTGGGAGGGTGACGTTTGAGCTGGGGGTGCTTGCCCCAGGTGCTCCCACCCTTCCTCCACCCCAGGTGAAGACAAGCTCCTATTCATGGTGTACAGAGGGGACCTCTCACTGCCTCCATTCCTACAGACTCGGAGACCAGAAGGCAATCTGATAGGATGTGATGTTTATATTTTGTAAAATCTGCATGAAATTGCATTTTATGTCCTAATGCATTCCAGTGCGATTTCATAAATTCCCTCCTCCTTGCCTCCCCCTGGAAAGCCAGGTACCAGTGAGCGTTGCTGTCATCTGCCCCAGCGGGTGAAGGGCGACGGGCAGGTCAGGCAAGCTGGAGGGGTTTGCTTTGAGGAGGAGGAGCGCTGCTGGTTCTCATGCAGAAGGGTCCCCTGTCTCTGTACCTCCCCTCCCAAAGGAAGCCTCTTCCCTCTGGCAAAAAAAGCATCTCCCGTTCTAAAACCTTGCGACATCCACTGGGCCCGACTTTATGGGAAGGTTCTGTTTCTTCCTCCTCCTTATGGAAAAATTGCACTTGTTGAAGGCTACGCCTTGTGTGTACAGAGTGGACCAACGCTCGCCACCTCCCCTTCCTGCAGGGCCCTCAGCCTCATTTGGGCATCCCAAAAGCCAGCTGATGGCAGAGCTGTCTCCCTGGTTGCTCTGCCCGCGGCCGCTCGCCTCATGGTTTGTCAGTCATTTCCCACTCCAGCGGTGATGTCTTCCCCATAGACACCCCCCCGGCTGCCTTCTGCTGGGCGTTACGGTTGGAGATGGGGTCCCGTGGGGTGCCCGACACCCAGCAGGACACCAGATGATCCAGGAACGTCTCTGCCAGCAAGAGCCAGACCTCGATTTTTCTCAGGGTATTTGCTCCTGGCTCGTGCTGCGAGACACGAGGTTCCTGTGGGGCCTGGCAGGCTCCAGCCGGCCGGGGACACCTCTGCCCCTTGACGCCACACAGGGCGATGGATTTGGCAGAGGGACTCGTGTTTTGGGGACAGCGGTGGGTGGGAAGCGGAGGGTTCCCCTGTGGCACGTTGTGTCTTCCAGCTGGGCTGGGTGTGAGGAGAGGAGGAGCCACTGGCAGCCCGGGGGCGATGTGCCAGCAAACCTAGAGTGTGTTTGGGTCATGGTAAAGGGGTTTTTACTGATTGAAGCCATGGAAGAGTCTGTATATTTTTATTTTTTAATTATTAAGCAAAATGTAAATACCTTTCTGTGTTCTGTTTGATGGTCTATTTTCCTAATGATTTCTCAGAATTTCTTAGGGGCGTGATAAATAGTTTTAATGCTTGTTCTGCAAACAAATCTATTTTTTATCTTTTGGTTTGATTTTTAATTATTTTTTTTTTTTACCGTGTTCATGTAGCGATTAAAGCCTTAAGTTTTAAAATGTGAACCTTGCCCCCAGAGCACAGCGCGGGTGTGCGGCTACCTTTTATCCTGATGACACTGTAAATGCTTCTCCCCTGAACCATGCGTTTGGAATTTGGAAGTTCACTTGTAATTATGTGGTACAGCATTAAAACGTTTTCTCTTGATACCCAGATAAGCGATGCCTGTTGTTTACCCACGTTTATAAGCCTGCCTCTGGTTCCCAGCTTGTCCCAGCGTCTGCTGGCTGTCCCAGTTTCTCCAGGACAGCACTTGCTTTGGGAGCTGTTGACTCTGCCCCGTCTCTGGGGTTTGCTGAGACCGGTGGGACAATACGTAATTTGGGGAATTTGCCACAGGCTCGGCACTGAGCAGCTGACAGTGAGGTGAGTCTCTCCCTGTCTCCTGCTACCAGTTCTGAGGGGGTACTTCATGAACCTTTCCCTTTCCTCTCAGACCTCCTGGTCCTTCATGGCTTCCTCTGGGCTGAGCAAGCCAAGGGCCTGGTGGGAAATCCTTCAGGAGAACACTGAGGCCCCACCTTGAGTACTGTGTCCAGTACTGGGCCCCTTACCACAAAAAAGACATTGAGGTGCTGGAGCGGGTCCAGAGAAGGGCAACGAAGCTGGTGAGGGGTCTGGAGAGTAAGTCTTATGAGAAGAGGCTGAGGGAGCTGGGGTTGTTCAGCCTGGAGAAGAGGAGGCTGAGGGGAGACCTTACTGCTGTCTACAACTACCTGACAGGAGGGTGTAGAGAGGTGGGGGTCAGTCTCTTCCCTCAAGTCACAGGCGATAGAACAATAGGAAATGGCCTCAAGTTGTGCCAGGGGAGGTTCAGATTGGGTATCAGGAAAAATTTTTACACTGAAAGGGTTATTGAGCATTGGAATGGGCTGCCCAGGGAAGTGGTTGAGGCACCATCTCTGGAGGTATTTAAAAGGTGGGTAGACATAGTGCTTAGTGACATGGTTTAGTGATGGTTTTTTATCAGACTTAGGTTGGTGGTTGGACTAGATGATCTTAAAGGTCCTTTCCAACCTAGACAATTCTGATTCTATGATTATCAGGCACCTTCCTGAGGTGGGACATGCCATGGCCCCTTCTTGATCCTTGTGGCAAAGCCTGAGGAACTGGTTGTCCTCAGTGGGAGGGGGTGTTGAAATGTGGGTGACCAGCACGCTACCCAGCGTGCATGTTTGCTGCCTTGCCTGAACCACCAGCAGAAATGTTCCCCTCACCTCTTGCAGAAGCACAATACCTTAATACAAACACTGAGTTTCAACAAGGCCAAGTGCTGGGTCTGGCATTTCAGTCACAACAACCCCAGTCAAGGCTACAGGCTTGGGGAAGAGTGGCTGGAGAGCTGCCTGGCAGAAAAGAACCTGGGGGTGTTGGTGGACAGCTGGCTTAACGTGAGCCAGCAGTGTGTCCAGGTGGCCAAGAAGGCCAACAGCATCCTGGCCTGTATCAGGAATAGCGTGGCCAGCAGGAGCAGGGCAGTGATGGTGCCTCTGTACTGGGCACTGGTGAGGCCTCACCTCGAGTACTGTGTCCAGTTCTGGGCCCCTCACTACAGGACGGACATTGAGCTGCTAGAGCGTGTCCAGAGGAGAGCCACCAAGCTGGTGAGGGGTCTGGAGAACAAGACCTATGAGGAGAGGCTGAGGGAACTGGGCATGTTTAGTTTGGAGAAGAGGAGGCTGAGGGGGGACCTCATTGCCCTCTACAACTCCCTGAAAGGAGGTTGTAGAGAGGTGGGTGTTGGCCTCTTCTCCCAAGGGAATAATGACAGGCCCAGAGGAAATGGTCTGAAGTTGCAGCAGGGGAGGTTTAGATTAGATATTAGGAAGAATTACTTTACTGAGAGAGTGGTCAGGCACTGGAACAGCCTGCCCAGGGAGGTGGTGGAGTTGCCATCCCTGGAGGTGTTTAAGAAACGTGTAGAGGTGGCACTTCAAGGCATGTTCTAGTGACCAGGATTATAGGGGTGGGGGTTGTTTTTTGTGTGTGTGGTTGGACTCAGTGATCTCAGAGGTCCTTTCGACCATGACAATTCTGTGATTCTGCGGACCTGGTCTCCTGGCAGCCCCAACCCTACAGGAAGTGCCCTTAGAAAATGAACCCATGGGATTTTTTGATCCAGTTTACAGTGTGTGAACCATGGTCAGGTAACCCATCTGCCGCTGCCAGGAAGTGCAGTGGCTGCCCACCTTACGTCCTCACCCCGATGGGGTAACCCTCTAGTGGGGTTTTGCTTTGTTTTCCATTTTTCCCTGTCTCTGTGTACACAAAGCACCACAGGACACGCTGGTTCGTGCGCGTCGGCCCCTGTGTGCCCTGGCGCATGTGTTTATTATCAGGAATATATTACACTTATCTGTACATCATAACCGAAATAATACAAACTCTTCCTGTAACCATGAGCCACGAAAAGTTAAACGGGACCACAGAACTCCTGCTGCCTGGGAAACTCTGCAGAGGCTCCTCAGCGTGTCCATGGGACACAACCACCATCAGTGCAGAGACGTAAAATACCTGATTTTGCACTTGATAGTTTTTCCTTTCCCCCCTTACCCCCCACCACCACCCTCAGTCTTTGCCGCTGTGCATCTCCTGACACAACCCCCCTGAGCCAGCTGCTGCGGGAGATCCCAGCAGGATTGGCCCTTTCCTGCAGAAAACCAGAGCTTTCCTGCAGCTTTCCATGCCCTCCGCTGGCCGCCGGCTCTCCTGCTGTCCCACTGCTGTCGCCCAGGCCCTGGAGCCCCTTCAGAGCAACTGTCAGCTGGTTTTATTGCCGCTGCGGCCTTCTGCGTTGAATAAAGATTAACCAAAGCAAACGTCTCCTTTTTATAGACAAAAGGGCAATAAAACCCGGCTCAGAGCTGTTGGCGTTCCCTCTCCTGCCAAAGGCCGCTCCACCCTCCAAAGCAGGAAGAGCCACCACGCTGGCCTTGGCCTTTGGGAAGTCTCCAGACCCTCAAAAGCAAAAGCCCCTTCCCCTTGCTCATCTTGGAGCAAGGGATGGCCAAGGAGCAAGGACTAGAGAGGTGGCCCCCAGACCCCTAGGAATGCCAAGCTCAGCCCGCAGGGTCACAGCTCCCTGGCGAGAGCTCCCTTGGTCACCAGCTTGGCCAGGTGTTTGGGGGTCTCCATTCCCCTTCACACCTACTCCGGCATGGAGGGACAGGGCAGAGGAAGAGCAGGAAAAAAGGAATGACCTTTCTGGGGGAAAACAGTCCGTGCTTCTGGGCTTGCACCAGAAGAAACCACTCTTCAGGCCCCCGCAGGGGGTTGCTGAGTCCCTGCTGGTCAGGCAAAACTTCCTGCAGCTTTGCTAGCGATCGGGCAGGCCCTGGAGGCCGTGCCACGGAAGAACCCAGTGAGAGGCAGGATTGGGAGGCAAAACTTAGATGGGAAAGTGATTGGCAATGATACCAAACAATGGTGGAGCTGGGATCGGTCCCAGTTTTCCCACCATAAAAGCCCCACTCCCAATTCACTGCTGGAAGCATCTCTTGCATATGAATTTAAACCAAAGTGATCAGAAAAGCACCAGAAATAGAGGGAAAGAATGAATAAATTTAAAAAGGGCAGGCTCAGCCAGCCCATCAGTATGCTCTAGTGTGTTCAGCTGGAAAAGGTCAGATTAGTATCATGGCAACAACTCTGGTTGTGTCATCTCACCCATTTTTCAGAAGTGGAAAAAGGAGGACCCTAGAAACTACCAACAAGTCAGCCTGACTGATCTGGTGGCCTTCTGTGATGGAGTGACTGTGTTGGTGGATAAGGCAAGAGCAACCGATGTCATCTACCTGGATTTCTGTAAGGCCTTTGATACAGCCCCACACAACATCCTTGTCACTAAACTGGAGAGACAGAGGTTTGATGGATGGGTGTTGGATATGGAATCAGCTGGATGGCTGCGTCTGAAGACTTGCAGTCAAGTGCTCAATGTCCAAATGGAGATGAGTAACAAGTGGTGTCCCTCAGGGATCTGTGCTGGGACCAGTACTGTTTACTACCTCTACTAATGACATAGGCAGTGGGATTGAGTGCACCCTCAGTGAGTTTGCAGATGACACCAAGCCAAGTGGTCTGGTTGATGCACCTGAGGGAAGGGATGCCATCCAGAGGGGCTTGGACAAGCTCAAAAAGTGGGCCCATGCGAATCTCATGAGGTTTAACAAGACCAGGTGCAGGGTCCTGCACCTGGGTCAGGGAAATTCCCAGTATCACTAGGTGATACTGGTGGATGAAGGGATTGAGAGCAGCCCTGCTGAGGAGGACTTGGCAGTACTGGTGGATGAAAGGTTGGACATGATCCAGCAATGTGCGTTCACAGCCTGGAAAGCCAACCACATCCTGGGCTGCATCAAAAGAAGTGTGGCCAGCAGGTTGAGGGAGGGGATTCTGCCCCTCTACTCTGCTCTACAGAGACCCAACCTGGGAGTATTCCATCCAGCTCTGGAGCCCTTACCACAGGAAGGACATGGACCTGTTGGAACAGGTCCAGAGGAGGGTCACAAGGATGATCAGAGGGCTGGAGCACCTCTTCTGTGAAGACAGGCTGAGAGAGCTGGGGTTGTTCAGCCTGGAGAAGAGAAGGGTCCAGGGAGACCTTATTGTGGCCTTTCAATACATAAAGGAGGCTTATAAGAAAGATGGAGAGAGACTTTTTACCAGGGCCTGTAGCAACAGGACAAGGGGTAATGGCTTTAAACTGAAAGATAGTAGTCTTAAATTGAACATAAGAAAGAAATTATTTACAATGAGGATGATGAGACACTGGAACAGGTTGTCCAGAGAAGTTGTAGCTGTTCCATCCCTAGAAGTGTTCAAGGTCAAGTTGGATGGAGCTTTGAGCAGCATGATCTGCTGAAAGATGTCCGTACCCATGGCAGGAGGGTTGGACTTGATGGTCTTTAAAGGTCCCTTCCAACCTGAACCATTCTATAGTTCTATGATCTCATTGCCTCAGAATTGCATGGGCAGACTGCAACATAACAATGCAGTAGATATTGCAGGTATCTGGGCATTTAGCACGTGTGAAAGTGATTAAAATTGTACTTGGCAAGGAGGGGCTTTGTATGCGTGTGTGTTAGGCATCTATTCTACTTTCAGGTTGTATTTGCTGGACACACTAAAATCTAGTAATGCACTTCAACAGTAGTAGTTGGTGTGGCAGGATCTATTCTAACAAGATGCTCAGTTTACTCAGTATCATGCAAAAGCTGCTACAAAAATAAATTTCTCTAAAAAGAAGAAAAAAAACCCACCTTTTTTTTTTTTTTTTTAAGTGCTGTGGAACAGGCCACAGGCGCTTTGATGATGGTTGAAGCTGTATCTAAGCTGCAGTCTGTGAATCCTGAGGACTTCCCAGGAAAGCTGAAGCAGAGCCGGGTGGGAAGGAGAGCCGCCCTCCCCCACCCCAGGGGTTTGCTGCACGTACGGTCTCTCGCTTGCCTTGACCCCGGTGCTCAGACCAGGAACACACTCAGGCTCTCTGCCACAAGCTGGATAGAAAAGCATCCCACAGATCTCTTTTTCTTTCTTTTTTCCTCTTTTTAAATTATGCTCAGGCATATTTTTTTCTTGCGAGCAGTGCCCACAAGGGCCCTGCACCCGTCCCATCCCAGCCACTCCTCAGCCTCACCACCCCTTTGGGTGGGTGGGGGTCACCCCAACCCTGGGTGAATTTTTTTTTTTTTTTGCTTCTAGGCAGGGAAAGTTAAAGGTAGTTTAGCCACTCTTTTCCATGAATCTTCAAAAAGTGCTCTGTAACTTTGGGCAAGCTTTAGCAACGTGAAATAATGTATATATGTGGAAGGAAAGAAATTCTGACCTCATTTGCGCCCATGTAGTCCGCTGCGCTCTGTTTGGTGTTTCAGATGGGAGGAACCTAGAGCCCTGGCAGGTGCCTGGTATCTCATCCTAATGCTGGAAACCTCTTGGCCAGCAAAGATCAAGGTTGAATAACTTATTTTCTCCTTCTTGCTTATGGGACTTAAAATAAATCAAAATGGAGAGGCAGTTACAACCAGATATTTTAGTTGTATTCAAACCAGGACAAGGTAAAATAAGACAAGACCTAACTAGGATTTAAAGTCACTAAAATTGAAACACGTTAACCAGTAACCTCTACCAAATTTGCTAAAACCCTCAGGTTTCTCATCTCTATACTATGTCCACTTACAATATCGATGCTAAGAGTTAAAAAGCAGTGAGTAGTATGCGTATCTGGTCTGGTGTTCAATGCAAAGGTGATGGTTTCAAAGGCAGTACTGTCTCAAAATTTCAAAGTCGCTGGTGTTCTTGTTAAATAGAGTACCACTTGGTGGTCATTTGGAAGGCGCTTCTACTTCTGTGTAACTTTCTTCTACATTGGGTATAAATATTCCTGGGAAGCTAAACAGAAATGCTTTTCATTTAGATACAAGTCTTAGGCACGAGTTAGAAAACTGCTGACTGTCATGAAAATATATCAGCACTTAATAGTATCCAATAA
Organism: Calidris pugnax; assembly: GCF_001431845.1. NCBI lineage: Eukaryota > Metazoa > Chordata > Aves > Charadriiformes > Scolopacidae > Calidris > Calidris pugnax. Next base: position 22,945,434 of record NW_015094510.1, read on the forward strand.
TATAAAAAAATGCAATTCAGAACATCTTCAACTACGTATATATGTGTGTGCGTCTATATATAGGTATAAAGGTACAATACGTACATGTATATAAACACAGACACATATACAGAAATATTAACAACTTGAACTGTATTTGTAACTAACCTGAAATACTGCAGCAAAAGTTCATTCTGATGAACCATTAATATAGTATTTTCCAACTTTTGGCTCTAACCATAGTTAAAATCTTAATACATCAAACTAACCGCTTTGCTATTCTAACCTTCTGCTGTCCTGGCTTTTTGCTGTCTTCTTTGCTACCCTCATCACCACGTCAGAACCAAGATCTCCTATATGGGGACTGTAAGAGTACCCTGCCTAGTGTAAAGCTATGCAGCTACCAAGCACGCTTGCAGCCATGAGCCCTGGGCGCCTGATGATGGTAAGACTTCCTTGGATGGTAACATTTAGCAGATTGGAAATGCATAAAAGGCAGGGGACCTTTGGCGCGCTGGGGCGAAATCACCGCCGCAAGGTTCTGACTTTAGCTGGAGAGGAGTCCCCGGATGCGCAGCGATGAAAAGAAGTGGACGACGCGGGTGGGAGTTTCACGGGGCTCACAGCTTCTCCCTCCTGCAGCTTCCAGAGGAGCTCTTCATTAGTCCTGCTCAGCTTCTTCTTCTCCTCCACTTCTTTCTCAACGTATTCTTGAAGATTAGCGTTCTCCTCTGATAATTGCCTGGAGAGGGAAGCAGGACAACATGTAAGGCTCACCAGTGTGAACATGGTGGCATTAATGCAGCCAGTGCTGCACAAGAGGCAGGGCCAGGCAGGACACCCAGCACCTCCCTCCATCCCATCCCATCCCATCCCATCCCATCCCATCCCATCCCATCCCATCCCATCCCTTCCCATCCCATCCCATCCCATCCCTAGACTCATAGAATAGTTTGGGTTGGAAGGGACCTTTAAAGATCATCTAACTCCAACCCCCCTGCAATGAGGAGGGACATCTTCAACTAGTACAGGTTTCTCAGAGCCCTGTCCAACCTGACCTTGAATGTTTCCAGGGATGGGACATCTACCACCTCTCTAGGCAACCTGTTCCAGTGTTTCACCACCCTTATTGTAAAAAATGTCTTCCTTATATCTAGTCTAAATCTACCCTCTTTTAGTTTAAAACCATTAACCCCTTGTCCTATCACAACAGGTCCTGCTAAAAAAGTCTTTCTCACAAGCCCTCTTTAAGTACTGGAAGGCCGCAGTAAGGTCTCATCTATCCAGCTGACTGGTTTTAAAAGAAATGGGTCAGTGCCAGCAGACTGTGGGACCTGATCAAAGTGTGTTTTGGGCATGTGCTGGCAACACCACCGTCCCGGAGGATGCAGGTGGGAGCACCTGGCTTCTGCAGCCCCACTACGCTTGGGCAGGAGCCAGGTCCCGATGTGTTCAGCCTGGGGCAGCTGTGGGCATGTACCAAACCTGATTTGCAGGCAACCTTGGATTTTGCAGAAATAAGCAGGGAGACATCTAACCCCCCTCCTTGCTATTTCCTGGGTTCAGCAGCAGCTGGGCGTGGATTTTGGATGCAAACACAAAATTCCGCACAGCTCCTTTTCTAGGTATAGCCTGAAGCCTATAGCAGATGTCAGGGACTGCTGGTCCACTCTCTTTGTGTCATCAAAAGACTCTGAGAGGGTGGGGTTGGCATTTCTGATTTTGTTTAAATAACATTTTTAAAGAATTTCTGTTTTTTTAGCCTTGGTTCTGTCAGAAATGGAGCTCAGGTGATCAAGAATATGTCTGTTCTCCGAGTCCCTGGAAGTTTTGAACCATGAAGCAGTGGCTAGCAGAGTTGAAGGACTGACAGACACAAGATGGCAGATGTTTTCAGAAAACTGCTTGGTAGAGGAGGAAAATCCTATCTGCAGTCCCATCAGGGAACCAGCTGTGTCGTGAGCTCACAGTCTAACAGGCACGAGAAAGTCCACAAGTGAGCTCACCCTGAAGAAATAACTCCATACGAAACCTCTTGCTAGATGTGGAATTACTATTTTCTTTTCCAGTATCTAACAAGACACAACAGGCCACAAAAGTTATACACGAAGCCCCATTACATCCTTTTCCAGCCAGCAGCCTGCCTGACACTGTCCCCATAGCTGTCCCCCAACTGTTACTGTTGAAAATGACTGTCCTCTAAGCTGACTTTCCAGGCTGACCTCAAGTTCAGAATTTCTCCTGGCAGATGTTCTTCGAAACCAGCCGGAGGCAGGGACCGGCAATGCAGAGAGACCTGAGCACCGAACCCGGGCACCCTGGCTGCTGTCACAGGTGTGGAGAGACACTGCCACTTCCAGGTGTCTCAAACCCATCCGTTGAACCAGACATTAAAAATTCCTGGTTTTGCTCCCCAAGCACAGAAAGGCTGTAGACACCCACCTCAGACAGTGACATGTGGGTTACAGCTATTTGCAATCAGGTGAGCGGAAACATAATCCCCACCCCAGCCCGAATGTTACTACAAACAATGCTGACTTTTAAAAATATCTATATGCAAGAGACAATTTTTTTAAAAGGCTGAATCATTAATACAGGAGACAGTAGAAAGACAAAACGTAGAATTAAACCAGAGATGGGACGCTGAGGCTTTAAAAATTCAGCTAAAAATTGAATTGCATTTTAGGCCAACGGCATCATTTCTGGCAACAAATGACATATAGTGTGTTGGGACAAGTTCAGGTCTGGCATCTCCCCTGGTACCCTTTCTGCCTGGCCCCAGCTGCCTTTTTTTCCCTTATGGCAGACTATAAACTCTCTGGGACAGGGACTGTTCTACCCTTCTCTACTTCTACACTAGGAGCCTTGTCACCCTTATCAGGTTGTGACAAGGGTATAAACAGACAGTGCAGATGAAAAAAAACAAAGAACAACCCTGCTTGGGTGACAGTGGCGTCATTATGATGTCTCCCCTGAAATTATCCTATTTCCCACCTTTGTTACCCACTGATTAACGGGTCTCAGGGCACTGACACTGAGATCAGAAGCCACTGGCAACTTTTGTCTCAGCAGCATGTCAAAATCATGGAAATACCCAGACAGATACGTACCCTTTCTTATGTTAAAGTAAGCAAAACCTAATATAAAAGAGATTTTTAAAAATAAAACAAGCAGATCAGGACACCAATACACTTTCAGGAGGAAATAAGTTTTTCCCTTTCCAAAGTAAGTGCCAGCCTTGGGCAGTTAAGATCTGCAGTCTCCTTTCAAACAGATTCCAAATACCAGCACAAACCTTGTTATGACAGTATTTTGCTCAATTCTGGCTCTGAGTTCTTCATTCTGCTGCTGCAGCACAGTGATTTTTTCTTCCAGTTTAAAATTTTTTTCAACCTGCAATGAGAGAAGGTTCGTTAAGTCTGAAGAAAGCCAAACACCTGATCCAAGAGGATTTGTTCTTTATCTTTATTTGTCCCTAAAGCAGCTTCCAAAATTGGAGGATAGATGGAGGTGGTCGTCTTGACTGCAGCTGAGATGTAGAGATCTGACTCACACATCATGACTCCTTGGCTATGGGGAGGAAGGAGTTACCCACCAAGGCAGATTACACCCAGAAGCAACCTTAGACCACTGTGGTGGGCTTCCCTTTGGAGACACTTCTCTCTACTGCTGGCAGCGTCAGCTTAAATGGCAGGCTTAAACTAGACATTTAATTTTAAGCTACAGTTAAACAAAATTCATAGAATCATAGAATGGTTCAGGTTGGAAGGGACCTTAAAGATCATCGAGTCCCAGCCCCCCTGCCATGGGCAGGGACACCTCCCACCAGACCAGGTTGCTTAAAGCCCCATCCAGCCTGGCCTTGATTCATCCAATCCCAAGCATAGGTAGCTTTTCCTCAGGACAATTCAAGGACAGAGTTTGAGGATGTCAATAGCAGTGTACTAAAACAACAGTAAGATGTTTACAGGCAAGTACTACAGCCTCAGGTGCCCTGTTTTTCCCAAGTTTTGAATTTGACCTACTTTATCACCTTAGTTCTTGGTTTTCCAGCAGTTTGAATGTTGCTGAAGTCAACACTTTTGGAAGAAAACAAGATATTACAGGGTAACCTTATCTCTGTGTGAGGTAGGTTATTGAATTTCCCAACCTTTTACAAAAAACCAAAATATTGTGCACTGGAGTTTGCAATAACTCACATTTCATGGTGGAGGCATCAATTTTATGCGTGGTTTGCAATCTATGCAGGTAATCATAGAGGATACTCCTGATTCTCAGATATTCTGGCCTATCCCAGTATATTCTGTTAGAGTGGAACAAGGATTCTGGCCCTGTTTTGAAATGTTTTGAGAGAGTAATCACCGTCATGGGCCCCCTCTCTGCTTCCTCAGTAGTTTTATAAGTAGTAGCTATGCCAGTACAAAGCATGGGAGATGACCTGAGCATCTCCTTCCGTCTCCACTGCAACCTTCACCCTATACCACCCCTCCCCTGCCACCTTCATTTCCAGCCTCCCTTTTGGTAGAGAAGGAGCCAAGCCTGATCCTGCATTTGAAATGCCCTCCTGCTCCCTTATGAGGTACCCCATCTTTAAGAGCATTTGGAGGTGCCCTGTAGATGTTCTGGCACCTATAAAGGTAGCTCTTTAAAGAGAAAGCAGTTGTGTCTGTGGACCGCTGCAAAGCCAGTGTTTTCCTATGATTAAGGGCAGGAGCAGGACTGTGTGCTCATGTGTGGTTAATTAGCAAAAGCAGCTAAATGGCCAGGAACTATGTAGGCTGTTGTTTGGGATTTTTTTTTTTTTCCAGTATAACACTACAGCTCATGCTGGCTTCGCTCCAGGAGCAGCGTGTTGGAAGGAGCACAGTTAACAAGCCTCAGTTACAAAGAGGCACTTCTCTCTACTTCCACTTACTCAAGCATCTGTTCAGCAAAATAATCCTCAGAGTTCTCAAATTTCCCTGTAAATGGAAACAGATCTTGCTGAATGCTGCGCTGAACCAGCTGTTCTGGCTCCCCAGCTGAGGTAGTGTCTCCTCCTGTCACCACGCTGCACGTTTTCTGTCACTGTAGGTTATGCCTGACAAAATCAATCCCCTTTCCAACAAAAAAAAAATGTATTTGATGGTGAACTGGGGAGTTCTTTGTTAGGGACCCTGACAAGCAATGGATGAGAAAACAGCATAGGCTGCAGAAAAGCATTACTTTAGGGTTGGAGAGACCTTCCCTAGCATAGGCCTTGCTAGAGACAGCTTGCTGAATATCACTAATTCATACTCGTGGCTGGGAGCTCCCTAAATGCCTGCACAAGCAGCAGCAAGACACACATGGGTCAGTCTTCCTCCACTTGTCCTCTTCTAAATGGTTACCTGAATCCAGAAGGGGCATATGGTGAAGGACAGCGTACAAAATTAAGCTCTGGACTTCCATAAAGTTCCCCTTCCTCCATTCTTCCTACACCACTTGCCTCGCTGTCCAACCTAACAGGCTGGGCAGGTATTGCACAAAAAAGCAATACATGATGTTTAGGATGATGTGTAGGAGAAATCAAAGGTATCACGGTTGGGTGAAGGCATGGGGAAAGATCCCAATTTCTGAGTGAAAACCTGAGACATGGTATAGTAGAAGCAGCTATGTAGGTTGACAGTGGAACAACACAATTTATAGCCACTAATGAACTTCTTTGCGTCCTTCCCCAACACCATGTGTTTTCTCACCCTTTTCAAGTTCATCTGCTGTAACCAAACTTTATTATCTCTTTCATGTCTTCTCTGGTGGAAAAATGACAACTCACCTGTTTTTCTAGCTCCATAATCATCTTCTCCTGTTGGTGAATCTGATGGGTCTTCATTTCCAGAACATGTTTTAAGCTCTTCAGATCTTCTTCTATGTGCAGATATGGAGCTCGTACAATCTAGGAAATACACCAGTGATTTGGATATCTGTCAGCCACAAATGCGTCTTCAGCCAGAAGCTAAGGTTTCCTCAATGCAGCCAGTGGCTTAGGAGTCTCAGTGAAAACCACCTGGACTTGGATCTCCGCAGCCCATCTGAGCCCTTATATTCTCTCTGAGACCATCCCTTTGGATAGCCAAGGGTACCTTTCTTTTGCCAGCCTCATGGCTAGAAGAATGGGACACCAGGTTGTTCAGCAACCTCATTCCTACTCATAGCTTGGGAATTGCATGAGGTGTTTTATGATTGTGCAGGTATTTTGGCTTGGGAAAAGTACAAACATGAAACAGAGGAAACTGGACAAAGGGGTTGGAAGTGAAAACTACAGTGTTCTGCTTTTCCTGCACCACTGCTTCACAGTTCCTGTTAATAAAGATCAGATATGGTGGGGAAAAGTTCCTCCTATGCTTGAGAACTTCACATGTAGGGGATACTAGGGTTCAACCCATGGGCAAAGGATGTGCTCTGAATTATACTGATGAAATACTGTTGCTAACTTAAGCTGTTCTGAATTTTTCCCAATGAACTGCCTGGTGGTACTTGGCATTAACATCCCTGTGACACAGCAGAATTTGGCCTTTCATGTAAATCACTCCGGCGAAGGTGGAAAGGGACTGATGCTGCCTGTTTCCCATGGCCAAACCTGTTTCAGACATTTGTGCTCCTTTCCTAAGGAGTTTTTCTCACTGAAAAACTCACTGAACCCCTTCCTCACCCCATTGTTTTCTCTCTGTTCCATCTGTCATAGAATCATAGAATGGTTAGGGTTGGAAGGGACCTCAAGGATCATCTAGTTCCAACCCCCCTGCCATGGGCAGGGACACCTCCCACTAGAGCAGGTTGCTCAAGGTCCCATCCAGCCTGGCCTTGAACACTTCCAGGGATGGGGCATCCACAACTTCCCTGGGCAACCTGTTCCAGTGGAGTTGTGGATACCCCATCCCTGGAAGTGATGGGGCATCCCATCATGATCCCTATCATGCTGATGGGGTAGTGCTGTGAACACACTGAAATGCCCCAAGTTGAAAGAAAATTCATTTTTGGAGGGTCATTTAATTTCAGATAAATAATTGCAGTGTGTGTTTACTTACACACTGTAAATAAACAGCATGACCCCAATAGACAGCAGTTGAATAAATGCTTCATATGACAGGCCTGTCCCCTGCAAGTCCAGAAAAAAAAGAGGGAATACAAAGGATATCAAGTAAGTTGGTTCAGAAAGCACAAAAAAAAAAAAAAAGAAACTGAAATGTGAAATAAAGAGAATGAGAGGAAGAAGGGAAAGAAGAACAGACAGCAGTAAGAACATACTAGTTGGAGTTAATAAAGTGTTTCAGAAACAGAGCTACAAATGCTGGGTGAAAGAATCAAGAAAATGAAGTAAAATTAGAAAATGATGGACCTAGGCTAAGATTTCTGACTCCTGGTCAGAGCTCTACAACTGTGTTCTTGGTTGGGACCTGCCCCCCAGTCCCTGGCATAAGGATCCCATTGCTATCCACTGAATCACGTCATGTGGGTCATACTTAGAAACATGTGTCTTGACGACTGTATAGTTGTAGTTGCCATCTACCTACCTTCAGTTGTTCCTCGGTGTTTTTCTTCAGAGCCTCTTCAAATCGGTCTGCTTTGGCCTTAAGAGATTGGTTCTGGAAGGTGAGGGTGTCTATCTGGTCCTGGAGGGGAGACACATCAACCATGTTATCACTCCTCTTACATTCACACAAGTCAACCTGCACTGAGAAACCACCAGGGGATCTGAACGAGGCTTAGAAACCCCTGCGAGGTGGTGTTTTTTATGTAAGTCCACTTTAACATACATTGGGGTTTTTGATAAAATCCCTGCAACGCCTGCAGCTGGCTGACACTGACTGGCACTACCTCATGAAGTGTCTTTGATGCTAAATCACCCCATCACCTTGGGCTGGATGAGAATGAATCTGTCCTTCATTAAATGAGCTGGCATTTATATCAGAGGCATGGAAAAGACCATTTGTGTGGTCCCTAGAGTCTGAATGGGTCAGTAGATACCCCATCCCTGCTTCCTTCACCTTTCTGGGCTTATAACATGGTAAAAAACAACGATAAATTAGTGATGTGGAACTTAAAGATTGTCATTTCATCTCAGAGTTATAAACAGAACAACATGCTAGTTGAAGCAGTCATATTTTTGTTACCTCTCTGTATACAACGTCTGTGAAAGCCATGGTTGCTGTGAAACTGGTATTCTTATCTTTCCTATATGTAATTTCTTGGCTGTAACATTACAGCAGTGCTTATTGCAAAGCTGCTAACATGCCTTGAACTGTCACAGCCACAGGAAGGCAGTGGCAGTCGCTGTGTGTGTGCTAGTCAGGGGGCTTAAAAACTGCAATTCATCTCTGCCTATGAAATCAAACAGAGCCTGCATTATTTGCTGTGGCATTTTCACTTGTTCACACAAGATTTCCAAACTTAGCATGAATCACAGGGGCATGTTTCTGCCCTCTGCTCCTTGGGATTTCTTCATCTAGAGGGAGAGAACAGCACGGAGTTATAAGAAGGGCCAAAAAAGCCAAGACGGTCTTGAGCTTGATGTTAAATAGCGGGATGTGGGAGATGTGACTCTGCAGGGCTGATCCTGGCCAGCCATAGCCTGGCTGCAGAACAGGGCCAGCCCTGGGACATCCTTCATCAGGGACTGCATTGCCCTCCGGTGGGAATGGAGATGTGTCTAGATTGCAGGGCCAGTTCCCCCACCTCCAGGCAGTGGGGAAGAGTTTAAAGCACAAGCACAGGCCAGGCAGGGAGAGGTGAGTGTTTCTGAGCCCCAGAGGTGCCTGCTGGAGGGTACCATGTAGGCAAGATGATGCTCACAGGCACTGCAGGTGCTCGAGCTCTCCCCACCATGCAGGGGGAAGAGCTCAACTTTGCTCCTTGTGCTGGGCCAGCAGGGTCAAAAGGACATTTCTTTGCTTTATCCAGTTGCTTTTTCCTCCCTTCAGGTTTGTCCTCTCTTCTCTTTCAGATAGTATTTTGCTGAACCAACCAAGGGGGAGGAAAAAACGTGAGGGGGCACCTTGTCTGATAGATCCCAGTTTGGGCAGGCAGAGGACACGAGGTACTCTAGCTGGTAAGAAGTAACAAGCTGGTGTGCTGGCAGCTGGCAAGGGGGCTGGGGCTGCCCCGTCAGCTGCTCCACAACATCATTAAAGGGGTGGGAAATAACGAAACTGCTAACCTGGAGTGACAGACGCAGTTTTTCAAAATTCTCTTCTAATTGTGCCTTTTCCAGCTTGTGACCAGTATTCAGTTCTAGGGGAAGACACAAAGACATGACACTGCTAAGTGAAGTCCAGCAAACCAGGGTCCAAGAGCAAAGCCATCGTGAGTCAAGCGCAATTTGGGCTGCAGTTTTAGGGCATGGAAGTTGAGTAGGAAACTGATACAAATATACTGTGTGACCTTAGGTGAATTGTTTCAGGATTTCAGTTTCCACGTGAACAGATTCTGATTTTTCAGAACTGCTCAGAATTCCCCCCTCCCAGGGGCTCTGATTTGAAAAGGGTCAGTCTGACAACGGGTCATTTACCAGTTCAGAGTGAGTAACCCTAAATCTGAGAGTTTTAAATTTAATATATTAAAAATCTTGGCTTGCAATTTCTTTGGGGAGATAAAGAGAGGGGCCAGCAACTCAGATGCAAAAATGCAAATGACAGTGCTTCTCCCAGGAGCTGTGGCAGATGCCCTGTGAGGTTTATTCCATTAGTGAGGCTGACAGAGCCCAAAGAGAAAATATTCCTCTATTCATATTATATGATTAAAGGTTTCACCTCCAGAACAACTCACCCTGAGCTTAATAATAACCAGAAGTTTAATAACCAAAGTGGAACGAAGTTTAATCTCTAAACCAATGGCATCAAATTGTCATTCAGTACAGTAGTAGCACCTGCCTTTTTAGTACATGGAGACTATTTTTTGTGTCTTTACCTCCAGGTTTTGCCCTCTAACTGTTGCTCACTACCCACAGTAACAGCAGCAATAACACTATTGCTCTAGTGCCCCGCACGGTGCGCTGGACCACAGCTGCTGCAATGCCTTCTCCATGCACAGGAGGGCATTTCGTACCCACACCTGGAGCAAGGAGCTCAAACTGGCCACCAGAGCCCTCATAAACCACTGCCAAGTTAAATCATTGGCAAATACTAAGAAAATTGGACAGATAAAAATATCCTCAAGCAAGGAACAGGTCTTTTTAAAATTAATTTCAAACTTGTATATGCTAATTTAAAAGCTGTATGCCAGATACCATCTCTGCCTACAGGACTGTGTCTCTAATGGATACTGTGCAGAGCTAAGCAATGTGGCTTTGTCTGGGGAATGTTGTGGGAAAACCTACTAGAGCTATTCGAAAATTAGACCTTCATGCCTGTGTGTGAAAAAAAAAAAAAAGAGGGCGATGGTACAAATAACTGTTAAATGTCAGCTAAAGCATGTACAAAGAAATGTATTTAGATACGGAACTGGTAGGGAGGAAGCAGCTCTCTCTGCAGCATCAAATGCCATGGAAAAACCATAACATAAAATAAAGGTAACGGCGGTGAAGTGCAGATCCGCAGCAGCGTGTGGCTTTGATCTGCTCAGCACGGCCAGACTTTTGCTACTGAAAACGACAAGACTTGTTTTTAGAAGCAGTGTGGGCATTTAAGCACCTAAATTCAGAGATGTTCAATGAGGTCTAGCCTCCTGAGCACCTGGGGAGTAGGCTCTTGAGAAAAGTCTGTGTGAGGTGAGGTTGAATTTGGATTCTGTGTTCAGCAACCCATGGAGAAAGCCTTATCCTTGGCCCAAAGACCCCTCAGGTAGTCTCAGGTCCAAGTTAGATGCTGTACACACTGCACACAGTTGTCCCTCACCCCTAGCATGAGCCTGGTCGTCCACTCCATCTGAAAGCACTAGATCAATACAAATTTTCTGCATCATTTGCTCTGAAGGAAGAAAATCCAGGCTTACACAATCTCTCTACAGTATTAATTCCTGCTCTGGAATAGCTCTGTAGCCATCGGGTTGTCACTGGCTTACCTTGAATCTTCCAGTCGTTCTCATCCTTCAGCACCGTAATGGCAACTATATGGTCATTTTCCAACTGTAAGATGGCAGCCTCATGTGAAGCGGTGATATCTTCCACCTGTACCAACGACAGTGAGAGGAGACACGGGCACACGGTTAGACACGCTGTGGCACGCTGCTAGAGAGCTCCAGAGAGTGGAGGGATCCACTGAGCGTGACACTTCCAGCGCCCAAGCCAGTTTTATTCATTACCAAACAGGTATGTTGAGGCCTTGAGGGGTAGCGTGTAGTCATTGCTGATGGTATTTTTACTCTTTTAACTTAACAGTGATAAAAGAGGTGCATAAGAAAACAAAAGGCCAAAAAGCCCTTAAGCGAAAAAGCCATTTACAAAATGTTCAGAACTCTCAACACTCCATTAATCTAAATTATACTAATGACCCCACTCCCTCTGATGGGCAGATAAACATCCACAGTTTGTGAGCCACCATGGTTTTTTTGTCTTCACGGCCCTCTGCTGCAATGATTTTTATTGTAAGGTCTTGAATTAACTTCTATGGAAAGTGCCTATGAATTATTCATAGCTGTAAAATATTTATTTCTAGAGAAACATTGAAATTATTATCAGTGGGTATGTAAAATGAATTGCAATCTATCACACTTTTACTTGAAAAAGAGTATCCTATGAAGTTGTCAGCACTCTAATTCCTATGTCCTCTTGAATTATGTATTTTGAGGCCATATCCAATAAACTGATGAAAGATATGATAGCACCCTTTTCATTCTAGACACAAGAGTTTTCAGGTGGGCATGGAAGTAACCAAGATAGGGAGGCCACAAAACTTTTTTTCTGGTCTCATACTGGGGCCAGAAAGATGTCCTGCTGCTGCACCACACTGCAGACAGCCACCGGGGAGCAGGGGACGCAGCTGGAAGAGGGCTGTGGGTGGCCTATGCTCCTGTGCACCCGATGGGTTTGGGACTTCTTCAGTACACTGCTTCTTACTAGACTCAGCTAAAGGCAAAGCGAGAGCCCTAATGATGATGTTTTGATAGGCATCATTAAAGAAAATAGAGCGAAAAGTGGTGATCAAGGTTAAGTCCGTGGTCCAGAGCAGTTTCTGAATGCAATGCATCGATTTGCTTTTCTGGGTTTTGTAATCCCAGTGATCTTATTCTCTACATTTAACACATTCTCTGTGGTATGTGGCAATTCAGAGGATCAAACTATCCCACTTTTATAATGAAACAGCTGCTCATTGCAAAGTGACTTGACTTCAAATAGCTTTTTTGCTCACTGTTATGTTAAATAATGGTAGAAAGTTCCTGCAGCTAAGCATGTCTTGACTGTAATAAATGTTATTTCACCGCATCTAACTGTCAAACGTGTTAGATTATCCAACAGAAGCAAAACTTCCAACTGTACTGGAGAAAGCATGCTCTTAGAATGAAAGATAGGCATTTAGCATGGAATTTAAAGTTATCCAAACTCATTTTCACAATCATGTGGGAGACAACTCAGCGGTGGAGAGCAGTTTGCAAAACAATAAGGACTCAGCCTGCTGATACACTGCATTAAAGAGCAGGGAAAGGGGGGCTAGATGACTCAATGGGTTACTAATGGCATAGGGACTACCACTTGACTTTCCCCAGAGTACCATGTCCTTGTACATGATGTCTGTATGCTGAACCCTCATGAGCATTGCCATGTTCTTAATCTTGCCATTGCTTAAGTCTTTATTCATACTCTAATTGCTTCTCAGCTGAGCAGCACCCCATAGGAATGATTACGCTCAACACCAATGCCTTCAGAAGGTGAAGGGGTCTCCTTTCGCTGCCACCATCCTTGGCAGGTTATTTATCTATAAAGCCAATTAAATATGTTCTAAATGGTCTCCAGGGATTTTTCTGTCTTCTGTGTGTTTCATATCCACATCCCACATGACTCTTTTTAATCTTCCAGCATGACCTCCTGTCTGCAGTTTTTCATAGCAGATACTTGCATACTTGGCACTGAGAATCAGATCTCTTGGATATTAATTCTGGCTTCGCCACTAAATTACTCTATAGGCTTGAGTGTCCTGGTTATTTCACCTGTGTCGTAGTTATTTCTGGTTATAAAAAGAAGCTCAGGTAGGATTTTTAGGGCTTAATAAAGTAAAATAAAGAGGAGACTCTAGTGGGAGAAGTTCAATAGGTTGGTGCACAAAACAGGTTCAGCTGAGCAGCTCAAGTGAGAAACACTGGCAAGCCAGGGACACAGCCTTTAGTTTGCAAGGAGATATGAGATCAGATGTGTGGGTACAGAAATACCTGCAGATCCATAGTTAAAAGGATTTTGCTATTGTTACTTCCTTCACGAACACGAGCTCCAAATCACCCTGCACAGATGGACAACTCAAGGATAAGGCTTTTCTCATGTCCAGCGTAAGAGCTCCTCAGTTCATGGGTTAGGTGCCTCTGGTCTAACGCTGTTTGGGATCACTGACAGCTCAGAAGCATCAAACTGAACAAGCCCAGCCCCTTGAGCAGTCTTGCTTGTTTTGTCAGGCCAGGCACTTCACCTCTTCCTCCAAGGGGAGGAAGAACCAGAGGATTACAAACCCTTTGGGCCAGCAGCTGTTAGGGATCCTTATTTCTCATGCACCTTGCTTCTGAGACTACAAAAGTTCTCCTCCTTGGCCAAGAAACATTGCTGGTGAGTAGCTTTCCAACCTAGCCTTTCCAACCTGTCAGCCTCCTCTTAACCAAAAGCACTTGACATAGGATGGGTATACGGTGGGGTAGGAATTCAGAGGGGAAACCTGCTAAAACTCATCTTAAGATGCTAACGGGACCACGGATTGAAAAGATGGGAGTAAACTCTGAGATACTAGGGTCACAGCAGCACTTTCAAAGCAGTTGAGAAAAATGTTTGTGTTATCTTCAGTAATTCAGGGAACAAAGAGCTCTGGAGCAAACCAAAGGGCTGGAGGAGAGAGAACTATTTGCCTGTCAGAGGGAAAGATGTGTTTCCACTGTTTCTGTGTGGTGATGAATAGAATCACAATAGAGGAGAACATGAGAAAAGTAAGTCTATTGCTAGTCAAGTCCTGTAGTGACCTACATCACCCTTTCTTGCACTGATCAACTTGAGGGAAAAAAACCCAACATCTGTTCTCTAGTCCAGGAAGCTTGCAGAAGCACTTCAAAGAGCAGCAGAGATAAACTGTCTCAGCAAAAAATTAAGTAACAGAACAAATTCCTTCACAAATGCTAATGCCTGGTGCTCCAGGAGAGGCACAGCTTGCAGGTACAGCTAATATCAACTACCAGTCACACTGACACACTGACACAGTGAAAGGAAAAAGAAGCCAAGGCTTTTGGGAGCAGCACTCCTTCTTCATATCAGAAAGAAAAGCACAAAGTTTGAGGGGCATTGCAAGAAAACCGTCTTGCATAGACTGAAATAAGAACCAAAAGACATGACTCAACTCTAAGAATTAACAGACAAAGATTTTGAAAAATTAGAAAACACGAAAACCTATTTGACAGCACCTTCTAATGCATCTTTGAAAATCAATGCACTAATAGAAAAAGGTAGTTTGTCTGGGACAAAACAACCGAGTCAGATAAAGGCTTTGTGTTGCACATGACAAGCCTGCAAAGCAGTAACAACTAACAGGCACAGCATCTAAAACAGGTAAAATCCAGCCAGATTTTTTCAATCCTCCCTCAGTGAAGAATCAAACCAAACTGCACGGTGGTCCCCAGGGCAGCAGGCCCCGTGGGGCACAGGCTGGGACGCCGTGTGTCTGACACGGCTGTCTGACCCACACACCAGCGAGGACCACGCAGTGCCCAGCCCCGGCGTGCCGATGCTGTCACACAATAAATCTAACACCAGGCAGCTGTGACACGAGTGACGTAAAACCGTCACCATCTCGGTTTGTATTTGCATTCCCATCCCAGGAGTGTTTTACAGTACATCAAGTACAGGCAGCAAATGGTGTCATTTCCCTTTTTACAAATAGTTGACCTTAAAGACAGGGGGCTGCCCTCTCTGCTGTCCTGTGTTGGTGCTCTCCCCTCCTGTGAGCTCACTGCAGACTAGCCCCTTTCCCTGGCTCCTGGAGGTGCTCCAGCTGTGGCCACACAGTGATGCACCAGCCTTTACCTCCTCAGTGGTCAAAATTATCTCAAGCACAGGCTCTGCTGGTGGGGCTGGTTTGTTTCTGAGCCCACAGCTAGTGCTGTCATCGTCCTTGGGAACTGCATGGAGCATGTCTGCTCTCTGCACCCCACTGCAGCGCCTGCTGTCAGCCCGCTCCCTGGGCAAGAGCAGCAGCTCTGGAGCCTTGCCCACAGGCTCCTGCCTCAGGCAGTAGCCCCAAAATATCTCTAGCACACTAGAGATACCTTGAGATACAGAACATGCCAACATAAAACCTTCTCCTCAACCTTTGGTCACATCCACCCATCTCACGCACCACATGTGCGCTGCACAGTTGCTGCCAATTTACATTGCCTCAGAGAGGGAAAAATTCAGCCTCTACCACCTCCAGCTGCCCTGGGAATTGGCAAAATCCCCAGATTGGAAGCAACAATGCTGCAAACAGGGGGTCTGTTGGCTGGGATCACGTTTTGCAGACAACTGGCCCTTGCGCTGCATCAGACACCTGGGTGGCATACCCATGGCAGCGGGGGCTGCGGGATGTCACAGCCTGATGGCACAGATTGCAGAGTGCACCTGAGTGCAGCAGGTACACCTGTGAGAAAACTGTGGTGCTGGGCAATGGGTAAAGGTTCTCACAGGTTGCAGCTGGAAAAATCAGAACTGTATCTGCTGCTCACGGAGTGCCAAATGAGAAAAGGCAAGGTAAAGGCATTATGACACAACTGGTAGGTGAGCCGACCAGGGGAAGTGCCTCTCTAGACCTGCTGCTCACAAATAGAGAGGGACTAGTGGGAAATGTGGTGGTCGGAGGCCGTCTTGGGCTTAGCGACCATGAAATGGTCAAGTTTTCAATTATTAGAGAGGTAAGGAAGGGGGCTAGCAAAACCTCAACCTTGGACTTCCGGCGGGCGGACTTCAGCCTTTTCAGAACGCTGGTTGGAAAAGTCCCATGGGAGGAATCCCTGAAGGGCAAAGGTGTTCAGGAAGGCTGGGTGTTTTTCAAGGAGGAAGTATTAAAAGCCCAGGCACGGGCCATCCCTACACGGTGTAAAGCGAGCCGTCGGGGGAAAAGGCCGGCCTGGCTGAGCAAAGAGATAGGGTCACAGCTTAGAGAAAAAAGGAGAATTTATGACCTTTGGAAAAAGGGGCAGGCCACGCAGGAAGATTACAAAGGTGTAGCAAAGTTATGTAGGGAAAAGATTAGGAAGGCCAAAGCCCACCTAGAGCTCAACCTGGCTTTGGATGTTAAAAACAATAAAAAGAATTTCTATAAATATAT